>NC_079440.1:25481145-25828645 GCF_903798145.1 Danio aesculapii | reverse complement strand
TTCTACACACAATACCCCATAATAATATTGTGAAAAAAGATTTTTTGAAGTTGTTGCAAATTAAACCTGAAAAATCACATGTACATAAGTATTCGCAGTCTTAGGATTTAGTTCTGGGCTCTGGCTGGGCCACTCAAGGACATTAACCGAGTTGTTGTGAAGCCACTCCAATGATATTTTGGCGGTGTGCTTTGGGTCATTATCCTGCTGGAAGATGAACCGTCGCTCCAGTCTGAGGTCAAGAGCACTCTGAAGCAGGTTTTCATTCAGGATGTCTCTGTACATTGCTGCATTCATCTTTCCCTCTATCCTGACTAGTCTTCCAGTTCCTGCTGCTGAAAAACATCCCCACAGCATGATACTGCCACCACCTTGCTTCATTTTAGTGATGGTATTAGCCTGGTGATGAGCGGTGCCCTTAAAAACCTCATCATAGGGGTTAAGCAAATCATACTATATAAAAAAAGTTCAGAATTAGGCGTTAGATTGTTATGGTCTTTTCAAGTCTGGTGTGATTCAACTCAAATCATGGAAAGACACAGGAAAATTGTGGAAAGACACAGTTATGCTTGAAAGGTTGTGTCCTGCTGTTTTGTGCCATTTGTGCCACAGAAATTACACACATCACCCCGTCATTCATCTTGAGATTTTGTTCATCCCTCTTCAAGTTTCATACAGACATACAAGATTTTAGATTGTTTGTGTGCTAAACAGAAAAATCCTTGGGTCATAAAGAGGAGCTGAAAGAGTAAAAGCTGCTTCGTAGCTGTCTTAATGGGCAAGACATGAATACATATTGAGTGTATTTTGTCACAGCAACAGAAATTTGCTTGCCAACTGAGACTTTCATTGCCTCTTTTGAATCCTGTCTTGACATGTCCACAGATGAACAATACTTCACTAGTCTGTATATTCACTTCGGTAATGTATTCAACAGCAGGTTCAAAGCATATTTTTATTATATCTCAAAGTATTGCATCAGAGAAAGCATAACCATAAAAATTTCACAATGTGAACGTTGGTTTTTTTGTGTGTGTGTTTTTTTTTTTTTTGCCAATACTTACGTGATCATTTATAATTACAGCTTTTCGCTTCAAGATGGGCTAAAAGGTTGACGGCACTCCAGCCACTCTAAAATGTCAATTGCTCATTAAAATTACTCCTGTAAAAGTCATCAATATAGCATCGGAGTGCTCTTTTATCTTCAAAGCAAATGCATTCGTTTCTGTAATCTCATGCCACTCCACATAAAAATATGGTCACCTTGGAATTATAAGGTTCTATCTGCGTTCAGAATGATTTTGAGATATTGAGCTTCAAAGTTTTTTGCATTCCATACAGCAAACAGTATGTGTGTAATATTTGTTTTTTTTAATAAAAAGTCTTCAAATGTAAACAACTTAAAAAACATCTAATGTTAATATGTTGTCATTTAATAAGAATATGTCAAAAACTCACTTTTGACAAAAATGTCAGATAGAACCTTATAATTCTAAGGTAACAATTTGACAAACAATAAATAATTTAAAAAAAACATACCATCATGTGAACATAATCAGTTCTATGACTAATATGTTTGCTAAAAAAAAGATCCAAAGAAAATCGGCACACTGCCACTTCAGCTCTCAAAAAAAGTCTTTAATGTCACAACGTTTCGACCAACATGGTCTTCATCAGATAAAGCATTACAAATGGAAGTACTCAAGAAATAGTAAAACAACTCTACACAGCACCTGCAGTCAATCATCACAATCAGCCAACAAACAGGAGCATTTACATACAATAATATACATATGACAATATGAGATGCATACATACTATTATTACAAAAAAGATTTAAAATACAAATCCAAATTTTAACTATTAACTTCCTCAGAGACAGAGTATTCAATATATAAATATAGCGCATCACACCTGCACAAAATCACATCAATCAACCACAAGGCCAGTGGACCTAGGGGAAAACAATTGTGTACACATATTTATACAACAGTATAGAATATAAATACACTTACAAAAGGATTTTAAATCAAAATCCAAATTTAATCCTCTCGGGGATAAAGTGTTTAGTGTGTAAATGTAAAACGCTTCCCTCTGTAATAAAAATCTGTCAATGTCCCCACCCCTTCTCGGCACCTTCACTTGTTCGATGCCGATATATCGTAATGTCGCAAGGTTATGTTTCGATGCATTAAAATGAACAGAAATAGGATTTCGTTGATCGTTTAATCGTATATTACTTCTGTGTTCAGTAATTCTTGTTTTTAAACACTGTCTTGTTTTACCGATGTAGGCTAAACCACAAGGGCATTTAATCATATAGATCACATTTTTTGTGTTGCATGAAATCACACCTTTAAAAAGTTTTTTACTAATATGTTTGCTAACAATCAAGTTGGCAAGCAGGAAGAGATACTTTAAAAGTGACATGAAATAGAAAATCAAAAGGTTCTTGATATTAATTGTAATACAGACTTTAAAGATAACAGATGAAAGCATCTTCTTTGCAACATTTCTTTATTGCTAACAAGCAAATATAAAGAGCTCAACAACAAATCATGTAGACATGTGCAAGATGAGGGCACAGGACACGGTACTGTTGTCACTTTTTTCCATCTCTACAATGGCTCAGTCGAGAATGTAAAGCAAGGATCTTTTCAGAGACTGCTGTGTATTGTGCATGTATCGACATCTGTATAGCTCAATTCAAACAATATAACAATTCAGTGTTCCTCTCTTGCAAGAGTGTACACCTGAAACGCATCTCTAGAAACGAAGCACTGGCATACTCATTTACTTCATGCAACTCCAATTTCTGAGACTGGAAAATAGCACTGGGACCCCAGAATGAAAAAACAGCCTTTTACTCACATCAGATTTTGTGCATAACTGCTAGAAGTGGAGGCTATATTCACCTCATTCTTTGCATATGAGCAGGTGCAGCCAATTGAATCTTTTTGGCTTGAGACTTCCGGTCTCATTCACTTCCATTCATTTTTAGATGTTTAAAACAGCTTGTTCTGCAGCTTGATGTTGCAAACTGATATTTTTTATTAAACTATTCTGTTTTGTCTGTATAATTATGCAAACACTTGTTTGTAGAGCAAGTAGTTTGACCGTTTTCTGCGGTTTATTATTCCTAGTCATTTCTCTCATATAGGCTGCTGAATCAGACGCACTTCCGCATTGAAGAATAAGGTCATTAGCAATAAGCATAAGGCAATTACATAGAAATGCGCATGGCAGCAGGGCTCGTACACCGCTGCAAACTCCATGCACTTATCACTGAAGCACCATCACTAACTATGTTATCAGCTATCAGCCAGCAGATGAGAGGTGACTCAATATTTGAGTGAAAATCTGTTTAGCATCTAGTTGTTGCAGTTCAAACAACCCGATCAAATGCTCCTCTGGCAAGCATCTGCTCAGAAACCCAATCTTTGCAGACAATTTCTCCTCATTTCACTTGTCTTGTGTCTCATTACCTTTAAGCCAAAACCCTGCAGAGCCATTATCAGTGTTTCTCCAACTAATTTCTAAAAGCACCCTGCAGACAGTGTGTAAGTGTTTTCTTTTCTAAATGTATGCAAAGTATAGGGAAAAACATAAACACAAGCTCATTGAAATATGTGCCTCAGCAGGCATCTTATAAATTTTTATGAAACTGCAAATATGTTAACATATGTTTGACTGTCGTTTCTAATGAATGCTATGGGGCAGATTAACACATTTTGTTCCTTTTCACACTAATGCTATTTACAGGGATATGTTATTAATGAATAAAGCATTATTTTTGTGCAGTTTTCTCCACAACGTCCACAAAAAACCTTAACAATGTCCTTAATTTGTAATCAAATACATTTGTTTCACCTATCTATCTCCATATGAACAACTTTATTTGTGCAGTCATTTTGCTCAGTTGCTCCCTTTTTACAGTATTTTACTTCTGAGGTTTAAGTCTGGTGAAGCACACTTTCCAAAGAGATATAAAAGCAATGTAAAAGTTTGTTTGTTTGGTGTGTTTCACATGTCGAGTTGACCCAATTCAGTATGTAGAATCTGCCATCGACTGGAGAGAGTGCTCTGAAAGGTTATTCAGCAACAAATTAATAAATCATTAAAGTCATACTTAATAAGGTCTTTTTGCATTCAAAAAAGTTTCAGTTTCAGTTTTCAAGAAAACAAAAAAATATATAATTTTTATACACAATAAAAGACAAACATAGCTAATTTTCAATTTTCGAGTTGAATGCAGCAGTGCTCTTATGTAATGTGTATTTGGCCATACACCCAAAGCACTTCACAATCATAAGGGGGTCTTTCCACACCACTACCAGTGCGCAGCATCCACTTGGATGATGTGACAGCAGCCACAGGACAGCGGCACCAGTGCACTCACCACATACTAGCTACTGGTGGAGTGGAGAGACAGTGATAGAGCCAATTTGGTGGATGGGGAGGATTAGGAGGCCATGATCAGTTAAGGGTTGATGGAGGGATTTGGCCAGAAGTTATACCTCTACTCTTTACAAGAAGTCCCATGGGATTTTTTACAAAATACAGTACTCAGTAACTGTACAATGCCCCCTTCGCTATACTGGGGCATTAAGACTCACAGAGACCGCAGGTTGAGTGACCCATGCTGGCCTCACCTCCAACAGCAACCTACTTTTCATATGGGGTTTCCCATCCATGTAGCTACTGACCAGGCTCAGTCCTGCTTAGCTTCAGTGAGTAACCAGTATTGGTCTGCAGGGTGATATGGCTCTTGCAATTTCAAAACACATTTGCATATGTGTCTAACCATATCTAGAATGAATGTGTGTTACTGTTTTATGGTTTTTTATAATTATTTGAAATTTATATATTCATTCATTCATTTTCCTTTTGACTTAGTCCATTTATTAATCTGGAGTCACCACAGCGGAATGAACCACCAAATTATCCAGCACATGTTTTACGCAGTGGATCCCCTTCCGGCTGCAACCCATCACTGGGAACCACTCATACACTCTCATCCACACACATAGACTATGGACAATTTTAGCTTACCCAATTCACCTGTACCATATGTCTTTGGACTTGTGGAGGAAAACGGAGCACCCGGAGAAAACCCACGCGAACACCGGGAGAACATGCAAACTCCACACAGAAATGTTTTAAACATTAAATATTAGGAGTTAAGCAATGCAATGCTATATTTTATAAGACAACTATAATATATGGATGAGATACAGTTGAAGAAAAAATTATTATTAATATTATTATTATGTATTCCTTTTCAAACATTTACCAAGTGAGGTTTATCAGAGCACTGTACAGTATATTTTCACAGTATTTACTGTACTTTTTTCCTGTCTGAAATATATATATATATATATATATATATATATATATATATATATATATATATATATATATATATATATATATATATATATATATTTTTTTTTTTTTTTTTTAAGTGCTGTCAAAATTAGCGCGTTAACGTATGCGAATAATTTTAAATATTTAACGCGTTGAAAAAAAATTACGCAATTAACGCAGTTGCATTTTTTTATTTCCTGTTGTGGTCGATGTGTGTTCAACGTGGAAAGAAATATGGACAAGACCAAAGAAGGACTTCTAGAAGAATTTGATACCATCTGTCAAATGGAAAGAAAAAACTTTCGCATTTCGTGACTCAGGTAATCAATTTCTTTAAGGTAATCAAAAAACGCTGTTTACATGGTAGACTCTTAATCAGCTTATTATCTTAATTATATTACAGTCGTAGTATTGGTGTTTATGTAAATGTACTCAAGCTGTCACAAGCTGTCAATCCTCTGCCTTTAGTTGAGTCCATGCGCCCTGAAATGTTTTATTAAGTTTGACATGTTTCCTCCCTTACGCACAACTTTTGTAAAGCATCACGTTGCTGTGTCAGATTCCTTGCTCGTTCAATATAGCCATACTTTAGAACGCTTAGTTTAAGCAAATTTGATGAACGTGATGGTACCCCTACTGAAAAAAACAGCTTAAACCAGCCTAGGCTGGTTGGCTGGTCGACCAGCCTGGTTTTAGAGGGGTTTTGGCCATTTTCAGGCTGGTTTCCAACTATTTCCAGCCTGGTCTTAGCTGGTCAGGCTGGTGATGACCAGCTAAAACCAGCTTGACCAGCCTAGCCAGGCTGTGAGCCCATCCAAAACCAGCTATGTCCAGCTTAAACCAGACTGATCATTTTCCAGCCTGGAAATGGCTGGAAACCAGCCTGGAAATGGCCAAAACCCCTCTAAAACCAGGCTGGTCAACCAGCTAAAACCACCTAACCAGCTTAGGCTGGTTTAAGCTGGATTTTTCAGCAGGGACGTGTTGATGAATCTGAAGGGAGTCGCTCCGGTGCGCTGTACTGCGAGCGTTGTGTGTGTATATGTGTGCGTGTGTTTCCTAGCAACAAGAACAAACGGATGGTGTCCGTATCCCTCAAAGTTGTTCAGAATTTAATTATTAGAGATGGTGTGACCAAAGTCCCTGTAAGAATTCTATATAATATATAGACAGCTATATAAGATCATATGTTCATTCTTTTATTAATCACCTGTTTCTAAATGGTCTGTCTCTAAGGGAGGGGGACATAACCCCCCAACCCAGTTGCTATGCCCCTGGGTGTGACACAATGCGTACCTGTGCATGTCTTTGACACTTGATGCTTCTTACGTCCTTGTCTCAGCACCAGTGGCACCCAAATTCATATGCTAATTCGGTAATTCTGCTTGTTCTCACTCTCAGGTCACATCATTCAAAAGAAAAGGCCCACAGTCCCGTTAATGTCAACAGACTGGACTGTCTTAGCAACTGGCTAAATTTAATGGAGGACTAAGCAAAATTGTTTCTACTTTATAATTCATGTTCTCCACTCTCAGCAATACAACTTTTCAATGAGCACAATTGTTTGTTTCAACACTTTGTTATTATAATTTTCCAATTTCCATGTTTGCAATGCCTGTATTTTGGCATTTTTAGCAGTTCACTTAGAATCCAACATGGAAATCATTTGTGTTTTTTATTGGCATTGATTGTTTTGAAATTCAAATGGCACTTAAACCTGTGTTTTTATTTCTGTAATAAATATGGCTGTCAAGCCAACTGTTTGAGGATCTTGATGGTTTATTTCTTCATGTGTGTTGTTTATGTGTGACAAGTTAAGCAAAGATTATGATAAACAATCATATTTTGAATTGAAATAGTTTCTTTGTCTTGAATTTACATAAATTTTACATTTGAATGGCCAAAAAAGTTTCAGTCGTGTAATTGCGAATAATCGTGATTAATTGTGATTAATTGCAAAAAACATTATATATATATATATATATATATATATATATATATATATATATATATATATATATATATATATATATATATATATATATATATATATATGCACTCACCAGCCACATTATTAGGTACACCTTACTAGTACCAGGTTGGACCCCCTTTTGCCTTCAAAGTTGCCTTAATCCTTTGTAGCAAAGAATCAACAAGGTCCTGGAAAATTCCTCAGAGATTTTGGTCCATATTAACATGATAGCATCACGCATGCCGCAGATTAGTCAGCTGCACATCCATGATGCCAATCTTCCATTCCACCACATCCCAAAGATGCTCTATTGGATTGAGATCTATCTGGTGACTGTGGCGGCCATTTGAGTACAGTGAACTCATTATCATTTTCAAGAAACCAGTCTGCTTTTTTTATGACAAGGCGCAAATTCTGACCCTACCATCCAAACGTCGCAGCAGAAATCTAGACCAGCCAACATTTTTCCAATCTTCTACTGTCCAATTTTGGTGAGTCTGTGTGAACTGTAGTCTCAGTTTCCTGTTCTTAGCTGAAAGGAGTGGCACCAGGTGTGGTCTTCAGCTGCTGTAGCCCATCCGCCTCTAGGTTGGACATGTTGGCATTCAGAGATGCTCCTCTGCATACCTCAGTTGTAATTAGTGGTTATTTGAGTTACTGTTGCCTTTCTATCAGCTCGAACCAGCCTGTCTGGCACCAACAACCATGTATTTGACTGATTCGAAATTTGGGTTAACGAGCAGTTAAACAGGTGTACCTAATTAAGTGACCAGCGAGTATATATACATATATTTATATATATATATATATATATATATATATATATATATATATATATATATATATATATATATATATATATATATATATATATATATATATTCTCAGGTGCGCACCTATGAACCTTACCTGAGTTCACCCGAAAGAAGTGGTCTAGGGTATGGTTCGCAAACTCTGGTCCAGTTCTTTTCTGATATGAATGGAATCGTACCATTCCTGTACAACAAACTTTAGTTTTCATAACGTTCATTTGCGTGTATGTCTGTGTATCACCTACCTTGGTGACAAGCAGGACTTATTCAGGGCTATCACACAGTAATAGTGTTTGTTTGTCTCCTCCAAAAATGAATGACTTTTGTGGACATCGCTTTATGTTCTAAACATTTTTGGTGGCAGATAGACACAGACTCCCTGTTTGTCTTTATGTGCCTGAGACAATTACATAAAAGGAAAATAGTTATTAGGTCAAGAACCATTTATGCAAGTTGTGGCCCTTTCACACTTTTGTTCTTCAGAAAAACAAAGGACACATGTTTATTCATTGATCAAAGCAGCTACTGTCTCCATCCCTGCTGTGAACTGTAAAGCTTAAACAAATGTGTTAAAGCATAGGTCTCAAACTCAATTTCTGGAGGGCCACAGGAATGCACACTCTTACTCTAATTAAATAATCCTGATCCAAATAATCAAGGTGTTCATGAGTACAAGAAACTAAGCAGGTGTGAGTTGGAGCAGGTTGAAGATAAACTGTGCAGAGCTGTGGCCCTCCAGGAATTAAGTTTGAGACCATTGTGTTAAAGTATCTCTTTAACTGGCTCCAGCATTTGTTCATATTGAAAATATAATAATTTCCACAATTAAATTTCCACAAGTTCCTGTTTTTACCTTTGACTACTACAACTATTTTCAACATCTCATTCTTTCATTTAATTGTTCATCATATACCAGGAGTTGTTTATAGCAGTGTTTCTCAACCACGTTCCTGGAGTTCCACCAGCTCTGCACATTTTACATGTCTCCTTAACCAAATTTAGATCTGTGGCGACCCCTGGGAATAAAGGGACTGAAGGGACTGAAAAGAAAATGAATGAATGAATATTTACAACACCTTTCACAAAAAAAAGAGAAGTGGTATTAAAAACCAAGCACAGTGATTCAAAAATCATTCAAATAGAACATAAATTAAAAAGTATGCAATTGATTTGAAATGTAATCTTTTGTAACATTATAGAGGTGTGCCTAATAAAGCCTTTTTTACCCATTAAAGCACAGCATCAGCTTAATGTTTTATTAAACTGGAGAAGCATGAGTGCAAAATCAATTTGGCACAGGTGTAAACAGTTTAGCTAATTATCTAATATAGCACATCACGTGTCATCATTTGTAAGTCATTTATATAAATTGTCTGATAAATAGATAGATGTAAATGTAAAACATATATCAGTTGTCTGGCTATAATACACAAAAAAGACAATACTCATCTGTTTTTACAGTACATGTAAGGGCTCCACTTCAGTCTTGTTTATTCTTGTTTGGTGGCAGAGTCTGGACACTAGTCCTATCTTGTCATGAATGATGAAATCAGCTTGAGTTAACTTGGGCCGTGCACTAATTTCTCCTGTCTTTGTAATGAGTGCGGTCTTGGTTGTGCTCAGGCCAGGCTTGTCTTAGGTGTGCTCTTGACCCTCTGTTTGTTGGTATTCTCAGTGCTTCAGTCTTGTTGGTTTCAGTTGGCATGGAATATGCATGCTGTGTTTGTGAGCAGATCCTTGCTGAAAAAAAAAATGCTTAAACCAGCCTAAGCTGGTTTGAACTGGTCGACCAGCCTATTTTTTTTTTTTACGGGTTCCAGCCGTTTCCAGCCTGGTCTTGGCTGGTCAGGCTGGGAGATGACCAGCCAAAACTAGTCATATCTAACTTAAACCAGGCTGCTCAAGCTGGTTTTAACTGGTCGTTTTCCCAGCCTGACCAGCTAACACCAGGCTGGAAATGGCTGAAACCAGCCTGGAATGGCCAAAACCCTTCTAAAACCAGGCTTGTAAACCAGCTAAAACCAGCCAACCAGCTTAGGCTGGTTTAAGTAGTTTTTTTTTTTTTTTGGTAGGGGTGGTAGGTGTATTTTCACTTTCACAAATAAATGCAAATGTATAGATAAAATGACCAGATCCAGAACACATGAAATTAATTGGCCCAAATCTGACTCAGTACTGGATCAGCTCCAAAACAAAAGTGAACCAGATCTGGCACAGATCCGGCATGGTACTAGACTAGATCCAGAGCAACATATGAAATGAACTGCCCCAGATCTGGCAAGGTACTTAATGGGCCAGTGTTGATCCATTGGGCCTAAAGACACTGGCCCTAGTGTATTTGGCAGATCTAGCACAGAACTGCTGATGTATATGGGCCAGATTATTTTTGCTATCTGAGTTCTTTTTGTCAGTTGTTTAAGTCAGTATAGATTTTCAGATATTTACATATTAGGCACTATGCAAGGAAACACCCCCCCTTTCTGAAAGAGCCTTATCCTGCTAAGTTTGATAAACTCCTGGGGCCTCATGTATCAATGCTGCGTAAACACAAAAACTTTGCGTATGCCAGATTTTACACTCACATTTGGATTTACTAACAATGAAATTAAAGTGAGAATGTGCGTTGGTCCACGCCAACTCCATGTCTGGCGTACATGTATTTCTTGAGTGTGTTTGTTTTATTTTCATTGGCAACTCCTAGAGGCAAATATGTTAAATTGCACACTACAAAGTATCGCACCAACAAAATCTATCCTGGCAACTGGTTCTTTTAAAAGGGAACTGGCTGACCGCTTGGATTTAAGCCAGTTTCCATACCATGCAGTTGACCAGCCAAACATTAAAGCACAATTTGCAGCAATTGCTGGTTTTCACGATGTAATCGGAGTGATCGACTGCATGCACATTGCTATAAAGCCGCTATCTAAAGATGAATTTGCATAAGTGAATCGGAAACATTTCCATTCACTAAATGTCCAAATAATATGTGATGCTCAAATGCGCTTAACAAATATTGTGGCAAGGTGGCCTTGGTCAACCCATGATAAATTCATCCTCACAAACAGCATGGTTAGGATGAGGCTTAAAAGTGGCAAGGTGCGTAATGGGTGGCTTTTTGGTGAGTGATGTATTTAAAGATATTATTCCAGCTTTTTTATTTTATTTTATTTTATCGAGCGTAATTATTTAACTGCATATCAGGAGACAGCGGTTATCCATTAAAGACGTGGCTGTTAACCCCCCTCAACAACCCACAAACTAACCAAGAGCGCAGATACAATGATGACATGAGCGGAGGGGTGCTGCTATACTGCCCTAACAAAGTGTTCCTCTAATACATCTGTGTCTCCCAGACTCCCACAGACACGGATACTACTCCAGACAGTAAAGTATCACCCACAATTAAGGCAACTCTCTTCTCAAGGGGTGTTAGGTTAGCATCCCCTGTTCCCCCACCTGTTCGGTCCACACTTTGACAGTGTGCTGCTGTTCTCCTCTTAACCTGCACCTTTACATGGGACCATTTTTTAAAAAAAATTGTTCACAGTGCGATGTTCAGACACCACTGCATTAACCGCATCAGCTAAACTCTCCCACTCTATTTTTTTTCTTTTGTTATTAATTCTGGAGGACAAACTTGCAAATAACACAGTTTTTCTCCAGTCTACCTCCAATAGGAGCACCTTTAATTCACATTTTGTGAAGTTTCTCTTCTTGCTTGCTTGCTTTTGCCATTGCTTTTTCGTTTGAGGAGTCATTACCATATTTATAAGGGGGAGGAGGCAGTGAGGGGTTTTGCGCTCGTGCACTCAGTTTCACGTTAATTTGGATGTACAAAGAGAATATGCGTGGGATTCCGTGTACGTAGTGTTTCATACATCAGATTTTTTTTACTGCATACGCACATTTACAGCTTTGTCCGTACGCAACGTTTTAGTATGAATTCAACGCAAGTCTTTGTAAATGAGGCCCCTGGAGCTTAGGGTCACTTCATTTCTGTTGCGAACTTACACAGGCAAGGCTTAAGCTGACTACCAGACTTAAATGTAAATCTGGACAATTTAAATAATGAAACGTGCACTGACTAATTTTGAAGTATATCGGTATAGTAAATTTGTCTCAAGATGGATGCCATTCATAGACATTTGTTAAAAAAAAAAAAAAAATAAAAATAAAAATAATAATAATAATAATAATAAATATATATATATATATATATATATATATATATATATATATATATATATATATATATATATACACACAAATTAATTAATTACTCAGTGTTTACTCATTAGTTCCAAACCTTTGACTTTCATTTTTTAGTTGAACACAAATGCATCCATAATAGGAAAAAAGATACTATGAGTGTCGATGGCTACTGGTTTATTATTATTATTATTATTATTATTATTATTATTATTATTTAAAATGTAATTATTTTATATATTGGCACCTCTAGACACCCTACATCACCTTACAAAATTCATGTTGAGAAGTAGTCAGCACCAGAAATAATTGCAAATATTATCAAATAAAAACACATCTGAATACAAGAAGTACAAAAATACAAAATAAGATCATAATAACGATAGTCCTTAAAGGCCTGGGTAAAAAGCTGGATCTTAAGAATTTTAAAATGTGAAGGCTATCGTTGTTTCATATGCTGAGGGGAAGAGAGTACCTGAGGTGCTGTAGAGCTAAAAGATTTAGCTTCCATTATGGTTAAATGGCACCAGAGAAATAGTGGGAGTAGATCTGAGAGTGTGAGACAGAGTAAAAAGGTGGACGAGGTCAGTGAGATATGATGGAGCAATGTTGTGAAGTGCCTTAAAAGCGAGAAGTAGAATTTTAATAAATAAAACTATATTTAAGTATGTGCAGTGCAAACATTGAAGAACTGGTTTAATGTGTTCAATTGAAGTCCTAGATCATGAGCTGAATATTGAACCAGTAATTTATGGAAAAAATTAAAATAAAGTTCATGGAGAAGAGCATTACAGTAGTCAATGCATGAAGTGACCAGTGCATGAATTAGAATTGCAGGATTATTAGTTGTGAAAGAAGGACAAAGATGACTGAAATTATCCATATAGAAATATGCAGTATGTATAATATTAATGATTTATCCTGCTATCAAAAATAACACCCAACCTTCTGACTTGCTGAGAAAGGCAAATTGCATTGTTATCAATATCTACAGTGACACAATCAGATTTTTACAGAATATATTTTGTGTCGATAAGTAGGACCCCAGTTTTGGTCACTATTTAGTTTTAAAAATGTGTCTGAGTGTTTTAGTTTTTCAGCTAGACATATGGTCAAGTAAAAAGGAAGGAAAGAACTAGAAAGTTTGGAGGGCAGGTAGAAGTGGGTGTCATCAGCATAGAAGTGAAATTGGATCATATTTCCAAAAATATGGCCAAGATGTAGTAAATAAATGATAAATAGGTGTGGATACCAGTCGTGACTGTATGACATATCTGTTTTAAAACTCTTTTCTTAATTTAAACAAACTGAAAGGACAGGAAAGCCAGAGAAATCAGGAAAGTAGAGTACCAGTGATCCCTATAGAAACTAGCCTGATAATTGTTTGAGTACTTTCATACAGGGGGAATCTTTAATGTACTTTGTACCTGTACTTTGATACAGGATTGTATCAAAGGCCTGACTCAGGTATAGAGGCATATGTTTTCCCCCTTGTGTGACCTTATGGACTTTTTTGTGTGTCCATTTCACCTTTGTTTCATTTTGCTAACTGCATAAATTTAGGTTCAGGCATATTTTATTGGAATGTTAATAGTTCACATGCATTTCCTTCGAAAAATTTTTCACACTTGGTACAAAAAAAAGTTACACTCAGGACCTTTTGTCCACACTGAAACCCAATAAAACCCATGGAATTTTTATCAAGTGTCATTTAACTATTATATGATGAAACATTTGTTAATAGGTTTTCATTCTGTTGGAATTTTTTTTATTTTGACTATTTTTACTAGATGGTGGTATTTTCATATAAAAAATACATTATTTAATATTTTATTTGTTAATTTGCTTTATTATTGGTTTTCTGCTTATGCATATTATAGAATCATTCATTAATTCATTTTCTTTTCGGCATAGTCCCTTTATTAATCCAGGGTCGCCACAGCGGAATGAACCGCCAACTTATCCAGCACATTTTTTACACAGTGGATGCCTTTCCAGCTGCAACCCATCTCTGGCAAACATCCATACACACTCATACACAACAGACAATTTGGCCTACCCAATTTACCTGTACCGCATGTCTTTGGACTGTGGGGAAAACCGAAGCACCCGGAAGAAAACGCCAACTGACCCAGCCGAGGCTCGAACCAGCGACCTTCTTGCTGTGAGGCGACAGCACTACCTACTGTGCCACTGCATCGTCTATTATAGAATCGGTTGGATAAATTATATATCTCTAATTGTGTGGGTATGTTGGGATGGATGTCAGATCGTGGTTTGTTTGTGTGTAATGAAAATTAGGTATGTGTAAATAGTTTAAAAGAAATAAATTATATTGTACTGGAAATCCCACCCCCATGTAGAGTTACAAGAAAGTGACAGAACCAAACGCATATCTTCACATATTTTATTCCTTGGTTTAATTTTTTATTTGTTTTTTTTGTACATAAATAAAGTGAGCTTCCAGAAGCACCAGTACATTATTTTTGTTTTTACTTTAAGAAAATGCCCTGATTTTTTTGTCTGGTATATTTTAGACAAAGTCTGAGTTAACACAGGTGTTCTCACAGCCAAAGCAATATACTATGTTTGAGTCATTTCATACCTTGCAAGACATTTCATAACAGAGGGAAACTAGAACAAGAACTATAGTTGCGCCACTCACAGTGAGCATCCTGCTGCACATCAAACTGCCATTTTGTAAACAAACCAACATTTAAGGTTACATTTCGGGAAAATCTTTGGTGATTATTATTAGAACTGATGCTGGTAAAAAATTGATTGCAATTGTGTCAATAATTCATTAATGAAGAGATGATTGTGAACTTGAGCTGCAACACATTTGACTTTTTAAAATTAGAAAAAAAATTAGAAATCAGTCCCTGATTTCTTCATTATTTCCTCATTATAAGGGTGATTACAGCAGTTTTAAGAGAAAAGATACTTCAGTATCAGTGAAGAGAGAGAAGGTAGACAGACTATAACTTAAACAACTATGTAAAGGATTTAGCTGACAGGTAGTAGTTTTAGAGGTTAAAATATGACACAATATGTTTAGTAGTTGGCAGCATAAAATGATTAAAATTAGAGATCACAAAAAGCACACTGAGAGAATTTTGCGAGATGACTGAAGCAGACGTACAGAATATTATTCAGGTACATTACCAACATACATCATGAATATTTTTTGATCTTAACATATTTGTTTAGATGTAGCAGCTATTACTTCTGAGACAATACAATAGTAAAGTGATACTAACCACTTATCCCATGTGCTTCCAAAGATAGCCAGCACTTTTGGACTGATTCTGGCTAAAAAGTGACACTAGAGTCACATTTTACCAGAAGTTTTTGTATAAATTAAAAAAAAAATTATTATTATGAAGTGGACTCACAAAATGTATTTTGTTCTAGTGAATTATTTAGACTGTCAATAGGCATTTAGGTAGCAGCCATGACACAGGAGCATTGTTGAACTTGAGAGCAACCATCCCAGCAGGCACACAACATCATAAGATGTTAATATTAGGTTAGATTTAGGTCATGACATCAGGTGACTAAAAGTCAATGTCTAGCCAGCGTCTAAGGCCAATGTTATTTTGACGTCTAATAACTACATCAAATTACCTTGGTTGAGTTTAGGTTGTGTTGGACCAAAAAATTGACCAAAATCCAACGTCTAATAGATGTCATAATGTTAAAATGTAACACGATTAGACGTTGATATTTGGTTGATTTTAGGTTGGACATAGACATCAGCCTGATGCTGAGTTCTGACGTCAACCCGTCCTCCGACATCCTCACGATGCTGGGAATCAACATCAATATGACATCATGTTGACGTCCTGTGCCTGCAGGGATGTCTTCACAAATGAGATTAATTTTGCTATTTGCAGCTTTTTGTTGGTTTTACATTCAAAACCAGCTACATAACTCTGGCAGTTGACTATACACTTGCATTTAATCTCTTCATCGTTGGGCAAGAATTGCAGTGATTCCAAGACTAAAGCTCTAATGTATTGTGCGCATTTTGAAAACTTGAATGAAGAACAATTTAATTGTTCTTTTAATAATAATAATAATAATAATAATAACAATAATAATAATAATAATAAAAACATCCAGTAATTTGTCAAAAAAAAGTTAAGGACTTTTTAATATTTCTATATTATTATTAATGCCATTTTAGAATCACAAAGTACAGTTACTTTAAGCAATAACAAAAATAGCTAAATGTACCCAGTTATCTTTCCCCTGTTATCCAGGAACAGGATCAGCATTGCTTGCATCTCAAAGCGAGTGGAATCAGTGCTTCCTCTGGATGTAATGAATCAGAAACAAGAACCCAACAGTGGAAAAGATATTTGAACAGTTTGTATAAATATATACATATATGTACAACAAAATAAAATAGTACATGTCTTTATGATAATTATTGCATTAATCTTGTTAGACGTATTTCATTATTACATAAACTTTTTAAACAGCCCCCACTATCACTTTTAAACCCACCCCACCGGGAGGTCACATGTCACATACCTAAGCACCGAGTTACCATGGTAACAATTTTAATAGGCAAGCTTTAAAGACCTTTCACACTCACACGTGAAAAGAACTGGACCTGTCTTTTAATAGCTATTTCTATATTGCAGAATGTAGGTAATGTTTTTGTGAGTGTATATTCTAACACAATCTCACGGCAATTTGTAACTTTTTGATTTAGTGGCTAATTCATATGATTTTGTAGAATCCAGTTCGTACAATTTAGTAGGATTTGCTCATCCTCCAATGATGGTTGGGTTAAGGGGTGGGGTTAGGTGCCACGCCTCCTTTTTAAAATCGTACAATTTCGTACGACTGCACTCCTACGAATTTGTACGAATTAGCCACTAAACTGACAAAACGAAATATACTTACGTTTTCTCATGAGATCAGGCTGGTATGTTCATGTTCTTGTTTATAGGTAGACTGCTATGTCTGTGCTAAATGGCGTTTATTGATGATTTACTGGAAGTATTTCTTCTTGGTTTTAAAACCCTTAGAAGTATTGCTTAATAACTTACCCTTAACTTAACTTTTTTATTTTTTGCACAGCTGATGTGGTTTAGAGAACAACTGTATGCATTGAATTTTGGTACTTGTAACACATGTTAAGATTATAAAATCTTTAACAGTTCTCTATGAAACCACTCACCAAGCACATGTAAATCACAAGCCTTACACAAAGATCCATAAAACTAGCTAGAAGGCAACATTCAATTCAGTTCAATTAAATTCAATTCACCTTTATTTCTATATCGCTTTTACAATGTAGATTGTGTCAAAGCAGCTTCTCATAGAATATCATAGTAAATTGAAACAGTGTAGTTCAGTTTTCAGTGTTTAAGTTCAGTTCAGTTTAGCTTAGTTCAGTGTGGTTTAATAATCACTACTGAGAGTCCAAACACTAAAGAGCAAATCCATCGATGCGCAGCTCTATAATCGTCTTTATCTTTCGATTATACGCGTTACTACAGAGACATGTTAATATGCGGTTGTCAAATCGATAGGTAGGGAAACCGCACTTTTACGTCACGTTGTGGTGGGCCTCAAAATGGGAGGTATTTGGATCCTATTTTAATGTCAGCAAATTAAAAAAAAGAGGTTTATATATATATATATATATATATATATAAATTATTATATTATATATAAATTAACCTGCTGTTCTCAAGTCTCTTCTAAAGTTTCATAAGAGATGTCATCAACATCTCAACATGTTCTTAGACTTTTCTCCATCAAAAAGGAATCTGGTGTTCTCACATTTGTCTCTACTAAAGCTTCATTAGAGATCTCAACATCCCAACTGTCTTTAGACTTTTCTGCTTAGTAAATGTAATCTCTCAAATTTGTCTCCACTAAAGTTACATAAGAGATATCATTTAGATTATGTATTCTCAGTCAAAGGTCACAACAGGCACTTAAGCATTATCTGTACACATTTTTAGTAATCAACATTATTCAAAGATTGATCCAAAATCTCACAGTTAGAAGGTCGCTGGTTTGAGCCCTGGCTGGGTCAATTGGCTTTTCTGTGTGGAGTTTGCATGTTCTCCCCATATTCACATGGGTTTCCTCCAGGTGCTCCGGTTTCCCCCACAGTCCAAAAATATGTGCTATAGGTGAATTGAATAAGCTAAATTGGCCGTATTGTATGAGTATAGCTTAAAGCTTCCATCACTCCAGTATAGTTTCTGTGGGAGTTTATGAACTCACAGAGCTGGGTGCACCTCTGAAAGGATCTAGTGGACCCAGACATCGCTCCAAATGAATCAACGCTGTTTTTTAGTTTTCATAAAGCACATAATCACAGCTATTCTCTCAATAAATTCCATGTTAGCCATTTAGCAAACAAAGCTAGAGTCACTTTTTTTATAGCATAACAAGAACAATAGCATACAAAAGAGGAACACAATGCTTACATTTTTTACATCAAAGGAACAAATCAGTAGAGAATAAAAAATAATAATAATAAAATAAAATTATAGGAGATATATAAATTACAAAAAAAAAAAAAAAAAATTACAAAAAAAAGAAAAAAGGATTCCAAAATTGCATACATCCTTATAGCTTTTTTATTTTTTGTGTCTTTTAGGGTTTCGATATAATGCTTAAGATCAATTTGAAACAAATAAATATTAGGCTTATCATTTTTGTTTGCATCCTCATTAAAATATCCTTATTAAGTTATCAAACCTTGTCTTAATGTGTTAGGTAAATAACCTTGCTGGATAGCCTCTCTAAATACAGCTAACAAAAATGGTGGTAGTTGCTTTTGAAAATATTTATAAAATTCACTAATTAAACCATCGTTCCCAGGTGACTTAATATCTTTGAGTTTGTTGATACAATTCAGTACTTCATCTAAAGTAATATCTTGGTCACACATTTGAACTGAGGACTTGTCTATCTTTTGAACGTCTTCTTTAATATATTCTGAAAATGTCTAAGCATTACTTAATTGGTTATTATTTTAATATAATTGCTCATAAAAGTCTGCCACATATTTTCTTAAACATATTCTATTAACTTTTGATTGATATTCAATTTGACTATAGCTGTTCACTATCAAGGACCACGCTACAACCGTTGCTTGAGAAACTTTATTACTAGTTGTTTGGGAGAAGTAGATAATGGTTATGAAGATTGAGAAGAGAAGTATGGATGGTCCTTGGACTGGCTGATCAGGGAGTCTTGTCCAGGGAGACTCAGAGTGGGGGCTTTGTCTCGTAGGTTAAAGTGGAACCTTTAGAAGACCCCCCGATGCAGCCTGTGGAAGAAGAGAGGGATCTTAAGAGGTATGGAGAGGGGAGGGGGGGTGTAGGGGATGAGTGGATGAGTTTTAGAGGGAAATTAGGTGGGAGGGAGGGAGAATCTGAGACAAACGGTTTATGGAGGGTCAACTTCCTCTAAATAGTAGATGAAGGAGGCTGATTGGTTTAGGCGTGGCCCTGCTACTGAACTTTGTTAATTCATAACTCCATTTCACTATCAAGGACCACGCTACAACCCTTGCTTGAGAAACTTTATTACTAGTTGTTTGGGAGAAGTAGGTAATGGTTATGAAGATTGAGAAGAGAAGTATGGATGGTCCTTGGACTGGCTGATCAGGGAGTCTTGTCCAGGGAGACTCAGAGTGGGGGCTTTGTCTCGTAGGTTAAAGTGGAACCTTTAGAAGACCCCCAAGAATTTTGAGAGCTGATGTGGGCTTGAGCTTGACGAAGGTCATTGAGGTTGTTTCGAATATATAGGCGATATGCTTCTGATGACCATCTGCCTAGGACTCTGATAGTTTTGTCTGAGATGCCTGATCTAGCGGCAGAAGTGGCTGCTCCAATACGGAAGGAGTGTATGGAGTAGTGTTTTGGAGATATACCGGATTTGTGAAGGATGTTTTGGAAGAGGTTATTGAACCAGGTTCTGGTGGCCATTTGTCCTTTTTCAGTAAGGAAAAGAGGGTCTTGTGGTGATGCGTTGTTGGAGTATCGGAAATAGACGTAGTTTGAAAGAGGCTCGTAAGGGCTGAGGAATGAGTTGAGGCGGAATAGGTGAATTTGAGATGATTCGCTGTGTTGGTCCGTTTTACTTTTCTTCAGGGTGTAAGTGAGTGAGTCGGAAGTATGGACCGAGATGTCCGAGAGACATGGATGGATGGAGGGGTTAAACACGGGCGAGGTAGGAGCGAATTCAGAGCACCTCAGGAAGCCGAAGAATGCGAGAAGGAACATGCATTCTAAGGTTAGATCAACGAGAGGGCTTGAGAAACCTGTGCGAAGGGTACGTACGCATAAGCTCAGAAGGTCAGAAGTTAGAGGTAGGCGTTTAGCTATGGCTGGTGGTTCCTGTTTCCTCAGGCCTTTAATTAACATGACTACGTGGGAATGGGTAGTGGCGTGGCATGGCTGACCAGTTGCTAGCTTGTAAATGAAGTTAATACCGCATAGGTATGACCGGATGGTGGCTGCCCGGATCTTGAGGTTGGAATGGGCATGCGTGACGAAGTTGCAGATGGACCAAACTTCCGATAATGGAAACGGGAGTTGATAGTAGCAGTGGAAAGCCTTGAAACAGTTCCAGCCGGTTAGGAAAGATAAGAGTGTGCTGTGGGCAAGGCTATTGAGGATGGCCTCGTGCGAAGCTTTGGAGAGATCATTCAGACAATGATTTAATTGAAGATCGTTGCTGAAAACGGTGGTACTAGCGTGGGATGGATGTCGGAGTCTGGGGCCAATGTTCTGAACTTCTGAAAAGAAAAACGAGACAAAGAATCAGCTATGCTATTCCGGAAACCTGGGATGTGAGCAGCTCGAATTAGGAATTGGTGTTGAGCGGAAATGAGGGTTAGTCTTCGAACAAGTTGCATGATGGCTAGGGAACGGGATTTGCCTTTGTTCAGAATATCGACTACTGCCGAATTGTCGGAGCAGAGAAGTATGGTGTGTTTGGACCATTCGTGCCCCCAAAGATTGCTGCTATAATGACTGGGTACATTTCGTGAAGAGTGGATGATGGCGAGTTTGTTGACTGTACGAGGTTGTTAAATTCGGGTGGCCATTTGGAGGCGAACAATCGCCCTCTGAGGCCAAAGCCGATGGAAGGTGCTGCATATGTGAACAATTGGATGTCTTCCTGCTGTGTAAGATAGTCGTGGTAGAAGAAAGATATGCCGTTCCAGGATGACAGGAATTGCTGCCAGAGACTCATTTCCATCTTACAGCCTTTGTCCAAGGTGACTTTGTCATGGAGGGAAGGAATTGATGATGCTTTGGACAGTAGGTAAGAAAGGAAGGATTTCCCTTGAGGGATGATTCTGGTGGCGTAATTGATATGACCGAAAAGAGCTAGAAGTTGTTGCTTTGTGCACGTATCTGCTAGCAGGAAGTTAAAAAGAAGCAGTGAAATGCGTTGCACTTTTTCTATGGGTAGAGATGCTTGGAAAGAGATAGAGTCTAAGGTGATTCCTAGAAATTCGATGGAAGTGCATGGTCCTAGAGTTTTCTCTTTTGAAAGGGGAATACCCAAGTCAGAAAAGACTTTGACGAGAGTGGATATTCCTGAGTGCGGAGGTGAAGATGTAGGTGTGATGACGAGGAATTCGTCGAGAAGATGGAGGATGAATGGAAGCTTGTGGTTGTGGATTAGGATCCAACATAATGCCTCTGATAGCGAGTCGAAGATCTTGGGGCTGCTTTTGCAGCTGAAGGTGAGTCTTACTGCGAAGTAGTAAGCTCCTTTCCAGAATACTCCGAAGAAACGCCAGAATTCTGGGTTAATGGGTAGGATCTTAAAAGCGCTGGTGATGTCCGCTTTTGAGAGCCATGCCCCGTGGCCTGCCTTGCTAATAAGGGTTATAGCTTGGTCTATTGATGGATATTTCATAGAGAAATCTGGGGCTGGGATGATGCTATTGATGCTGGAAACCGTTGTGCCGTGTGGGGAAGAGAGGTCTATGATTAATCTCTTTTTTCCGGAATATTTTCTGGTGGCAATGCCGATGGGACTAATTCTAAATGGGGAAAAAGGAGGCTCTTTGAACGGGCCTATCATGTATCCTGCTTGGACTTCTTTAGCTATTAGTGTATCGACTATGTAAGGCTCAGAGAGAGCGGACTTAAGGTTAGAGGAGATGTGGGAAGTGTCTGGTTTGATTTCTATTCCAGGATGGAATCCGAGTTGAAGTCCGTTGAAAATGAAATCTACAAACTCTCTATAAGGATGATGTGATAAGGCTGTAACTAGGGCTTTTCCTTGATTGGTGTGCTGAGATGTTTTAATAGTCATTCCGGTGGTTGGGTTGTGTGGGCAACTATTTCTGGCATGAGCGCCGCCGCAGAAGGAGCAAGCATGTAGGAGTCTGCAGTTGGAGAGTGAGCATCCGAGATGGTTGAAATTGTTGCATATCATTCTGCCTCCTTGGTATAGGATTGGTCGCCCTCTATTATCCATGTTTTTTGGAATCGTGATGTTAGCTGTGGGGCTTATGTTAAGTGGTTTTGGAATGATGGAAGGAGGAGGGGCTGCGGTAGACAATCTGTTGAAAACTGATGTTTTGCGTGAGTAGGGTGGTTGGGGATTAAGAGAACTGATTGTTGTGCATGCTGAGGTAGGATGTGACGGGGCTCCACATAACTCGCAGGACAGTGAATTTCGGGCCGCGAAGATATGGCAGTAGAGTTCGGCATCGAGGGTGCCCCGGTATGTTCCTTGGTTGAACTGCTGAAGCCTGTCTGCTGCTTGGGATGTGAAAAGAGTGTGGTAGTTGTAGAACCCTGTACCTCCGATTCGAACGGCCATGTCTAGAATGATGGAAAGGTAGTCGTCCAACTCAGATCTCCAATCTGGGTAAACGGAGCATATTATATTTCTGTAGATTGAAAAAGCTAGTGAGAATTCTGTAGGGGTGAGGTCTTTGGAGCGAGCATTTAGGGTGTGGCTGAGTTGCATGGTGCCTAGATGAGTTTGCAGTTCCCTGGGCTGACTAATATGAATGAGAGATGGCTGGAGAAGGTGGGCTAGATCTATATAGTTACCGGATAAGATTTGAAGACGTAGTGTTGGTGAGACGGGTGAAGGCTTGAGGATTGATGAGGTTGGTCTAGGAGGAGGTGTTGCTGTAGCGAGTGTGTAGGGGCTGCTGTTAATTTATGTTGTGTAAGGGTGAAGGGTGGGGGAGGGGTTGGGGTAAAGGTGGGTTGGGGGGGGGGGGGGGGGGGGGGGGGAGGTTAGTTGGAAGAACAAAAGGTGCAGGAGGAGGTTGAAAAGATCCGAGAGAAGGAGTTAAGCTGGTAGTAGCGGTATGTGGAGCCTGGTTGTAGTTGGTTAGTATGGAGGAATTAGAAAAGACAGGAGCCGTATTGCAGTTTACGGCTGAAGTGGCTTAGTGGATGAATGGATGATGGGATGAAAGGATAGACGATTGTTAGTTTGTGAGCAAAGGGATGAGAAAAAAGTAATTTGTAATAAGCTGAGATAAATCTGGGTTGGAAGGAGCTGATGTTGGGGGCATTTGCGAGTGGCCTCCACCAGATGGTGCGGTTGTTGTTTGCTGAGGCTGTTGTTGGGGCTGCGCGATGACGTCATCGGTGACGTTGGGGGTATTCTGTGGGAATGCCAGAAAAGTTGGACGCTCTGAGTTTGTGTTGTGGTTTTGCATGGCTGTTTTGTAGAGCTGAAATAAGCAAGATTTATTGTCAGAACGGCTGAAACTGATGCCCTTGTCTTTGAGAGCACGTTGTAGGTGGGCCACGGTCTATTGTTTTATATCGCTCTCGGCCTGGGAGACCTACCTGCCTTGATTGCGTTGGCTGCTGGTGGAAGGATTAAGACGCTGCTGGTGCGTTGGGTGAGCGCGCCGACTTCCGTGCCTCTGAGGTCTGTATTGGCTGCGAGAAAGTGTACGCGTATGTGGCGGAGATCGGACTTGTGATCGGCTCGGTGTTGGAGAAATCTCGGAGAATGAGCTTGAACGAGGAAGTTGGTGGATCTGAGGAATATGGATGCCGGTGCGCAGTCTGCGTGAAGTTTGGCTGCGTGAAGATTGTTGGGAAGTCTTTTGAGGTGAAGGAGAATTGGTTCTGAATAGTTCTACGTCTGAGTCAGAGAGGTTTATCTGGAGCCCGGGATCCATGGTGAGTGAGTCCGGCGAGAATCTGAGACTAACGGTTTATGGAGGGTTCACTTCCTCTAAATAGTAGACGAAGGAGGCTGATTGGTTTAGGCGTGGCCCCGCTACTGAACTTTGTTAATTCATAACTCCATTTAATTCTGCATTTCTTTTTTCAATATAACACAAAATACTTTGTATTCTTTTCTCCTTCCTCTCACCATTTTCTCCTTGATCTAATAACGGCGCCCTTTGCTTTATATTCATGTATTTTATCTAATTCTAATTGTATATGCATTAATTAGTTTTTTCCTTCTTGGTTTATGCTATAATTTCCAGAGAGGCTTTTAATCTCACTTATAATTTTATGTTCTATATTTTGCTATTTCTTTTCCTTTCCTTATAGCTAGAGTTCTAATGTTAAACTTTATTAGTTCTCAATTATTACCAAAATTATTAGTTACATTTGCCTCATTTCAGCTATTTATAATTATATATTTTGCTTTCTCTATAAATTTTACATCTGTCAATATATTTTTGTTCATTTTCCAGTATGAAAACTTTTTTCATTGTTGTGTGTAGTTGTATTTAATGACAGAAAAATTGCTTTGTGGTCTGTAAGAACAGAGGCTATTATAGAGACCTCATTAACACACTCTTAAATTTCTTGAAATTAGCCAATAGTCTATACGTAACTGTTGAGACAGACTTTTATTACACCAAGTAAACTGAATTTTTCCAGGATACCGTTTTCTCCATATATCAATCAGGTTAAAGGTAGAACAAGAACTGTTCAATTCTGGAAGAACAGACCTATTAGGACGAGGCAACAAACTATATTTTACAGAATCCCATATTGTGTTGAAGTCCCCTCTAACTATTATTTTAACATTATTATATTGTCCCACTACTTTTTAAATTTGGTCTTAAAAATTAAAAAAGAAAGACTTGTTTTGTGTGCTACTATTACTTGCATAAGTATTTCCAAACACAAATAATTCAGCAATCTTTTCAATGACCAATATTATCCATCATCCTGAATTGTGTATTTTTGTCTGAACAATTTTCCCCTCGAATGAACCTCTCAAAATTGCAACACCTGCTGCGCGATTACTTCCATATGACAACCATAAATCCCCCCACTGGCTTTTTCAAAAGTTATAGTCTTACAAGGATGCATGCATTTCTTGAAAGCAAATAAAAATCACATTTAAATTAAGTTTTTCAAAAACAAAACAAAAAAAATGCTTTCCTTTTTAACAATTCAGGAGTTTCCCTGACATTTAAGGATAAAACTGACAAAGCTACCAACGTGCTTTATTAACAACACTTAAGACTTACCAAATTAAGAAACCATGTTTCCAACACATCCTAATATAACTATTTCTCAAACCAGTCAACGCTACAGTTAACTTAAATATAGATAGTCGAATAATAAACAAATAAAGATCAATATTCATAAACGAAACTTTTGTGTTAAATGTATAAAGCAAATAGCGACTGCATTTATCATGGTCTGAGAAAAATACCATCATGTCCATTTACGTTTAGTTCTTGAAAAGGGTATATGAATAGGGTATATAATTAACCTCTAATCTTTATACATTTCCTTTTCATCGATGAATGCACGCACGCCGACGAAGTTAGCTTTCTTTCCCACATGCCGAGCAGCCTTCACTTTCGACCACAATTGTTTACAAATGGCTCTGTCCATAGATGTTAAATCCTCTCCCAATCGCAGTTCTTTTGTTTCCAAGAAGGCGCTGGATTTTGCCGCTTTCCACAGCACATCACGTATGGATCTGGATAGAAATTGGATGATGACGGTTCTCCCTCTCGTGCCGTTTCCTTCAAGTTTCCGTCCAAGACGATGTACGACATCAATGTCTTGTTTTATTTTGCTGCTGAACTCTGGGAGAACCCACAACAGATATCCACTACCTGTGCCTTTACATCTTCACCTACTCACTCCGTCAATACATACAATCTTAAATTCCACCTCCGTTCATACCTCTCAATTTCACCGAGCCTGGAATCAATCTCAGACATTTTCTTGACATGTAGGTCACTTACCTTATGGATTATCTTCATGTCCTTTTTTCATGTCGTCTTTAACATCTTTCACTTTGTTGAAAAGAAATACTGTACGGTAGCCTCGCTGCGTGTGTTTGGAGTTTAGACTCGCAATTTACATTTTTATCATAAAATACCTCCTCATTCGCTATATATTTGTATCTCCTACTTAGGGTGAACAATCCCTTAACACACTCATACAAACAAATCTACTTTCAAATGTTCTGTCTCTCAAGCATCCGCCTGTTGTTTGTAGCTTTAGCCTGCTAGCAACGCTGGTCAGCTAAAGCTACCGACCTCTTTTATTCACTTACTTACTCATTTACTGGCTTTGCTCTTCACCATGTACAATGTCGCTTGTGTGTCTGTCCTTGAGTGCAGAAAAAGCATCGATGGAGGCACTGGAGCTGGTACTGGAAGCAGTGGAGTTCCAGATTCGCTCCCTCGAGACGAAGAGAGCGCGGCTCCGGGCTTTGCTCGTACACGTTACTCGCTCGTCTGAGGTAAGTGTACAATACAATCACAATACTCCGTCTTCCTCAACCCTGCGTGTTTCTCTGTCCAGGCCCAGCGCACCGGCAGACCGAGATCCTGAAGAAGGACTTCAGGAGCCTGATCGAGATGGTTTGACGCACCTCGCCCACCACACAGATCATCGTTTCTGGACAGCTTCCTACCTACCGCCGAGGAAATGAAAGGTTCAGTAGACTTTTTTCTCTGAATGAATGGCTATTAACATTGTGTAAAGAACAGAAATTGATCTTTGCTAATAACTAGAATCTTTTCTGGGAGTGTCCTAGGCTTTTCCGCGCTGATGGGCTGCACCCCAGTCGAGCTGGAGCTGAACTCCTGTCGGACAACATCTCCAGAATACTTCACTCTATCTGACTAGTAAGTAAAAATTCACAAAATTCACAATTTAGCCATACAGACTCCTATTCATCCCACAAAAATAACAGTAATGCATATCTGGCTAACCCCATAGAGACTGTGTCTATTCCCCGTATTATTATATCAAGATATAAACGTACTGTGTGCTCTAATAATAATAATCTATTAAGAATTAAACCAGAAAAACCGCTAAAAAGTGAAAATAGAAATTTCATAAAGCTTGGTCTCCTAAGCACTAATTTAGCACTAATTAAGTAACCTAAAAAAACTAATTTAGAAGTTTTTAGAATTGCGTACAAAGACAGTATGTCCAGCTATAGGAGGGCTCAAAAATCTGCCAGGGCTGAGCACCTCTGCAAACTGATAGAAAATAATCATAACAATCCTAGATTCTTATTTAACACCATTGGTAAATTAACAAATAATCGGTCATCTTTGGAACGAAATGTTCCACCGCAAATTAGTAGTGATGACCTTATGAATTTTTTCAGTGATAAAATAGAAGGCTTTAGACAGAAAATAGGAGATATTAAACTTTCTGCACCGCCTTATACTTCAGATCCAGTAAACATCCCACCAAATCAAAATAACCTACAGTGTTTTAAAATCATAGAACAGGAAGAGCTAGATAAAATTATAAATAGTTCTAAACCAGCTACGTGTATGTTGGATCCAATTCCAACAAAATTACTGAAAGAATTGTTACCTGTTATAGGAGAACCTCTTCTTAATGTTATCAACTCTTCTTTATCATTAGGCCATGTTCCAAATCCTTACAAGTTAGCTGTTATTAAGCCTATTATTAAGAAACCACAACTGGACCCCAGCAACTTAGCTAATTATAGGCCTATTTTAAATCTTCCATTTATGTCTAAAATACTAGAAAAAGTTGTTTCTGCTCAATTATGCTCCTTTCTGCAGACGAACAATGTTTTTGAAGTGTTTCATTCAGGTTTCAGAGCTCATCACAGTACAGAAACTGTATTAGTGAAAATAACCAACTATTTACTCTTAGCTGCTGACCAAGGGTGCATCTAGCTATTAGTTTTACTCGATCTTAGTGCGGCATTTGACACCATTGACCATGGTATCCTCATAAATCGCTTAAAGTCTACAGGTGTCCAGGGACAGGCTCTACAATAGTTTAAGTCATACTTAGCTGACCTTTACCAGTTTGTGAATATTAATGGACAGCCTTTACAAGTCAGCCCAGTAAAGTACGGGGTGCCTCAAGGATCAGTTTTAGGCCCTTTGCTGTTTACAATATACATGCTACCACTGGGAAACATTATTAGAAGACATGGGATCAGCTTTCACTGCTATGCAGATGATACTCAATTATATATTTCAACTAAACCTGACGAGATGTCTAAACTGTCCAAGCTAACGGAGTGTATTAAAGATGTTAAAGACTGGATGACCAACAATTATCTTCTCTTAAACTCAGACAAAACAGAATTATTACTTATTGGGCCTAAATCCTGTACACAGCATATCTCACAACTCGACCTACAATTAGAGGGATACAAAGTTAGCGTTAGCTCTACTATAAAAGATCTGGGTGTCATACTAGACAGCAATTTAACTTTTAAAAATCAAATATATCCCATGTCACAAAATCTGCTTTCTTTCATCTGAGAAAGATTGCTAAGTTACAAAGTATGCTATCCATGTCAGATTTAGAAAAGCTAGTCCATGCTTTTATGACTTCTAGGCTGGACTACTGTAATGCTCTGTTTGCTGGCTGCCCAGCATCCTCTATTAACAAACTTCAATTAGTACAAAATGCAGCTGCCACAGTTCTTACCAGGTCTAGAAAATTTGATCACATCACCCCAATTTTATCCTCCTTACACTGGCTGCCTTTTAAGTTTCGTATTGAATTTAAAATATTGCTTCTTACCCACAAAGCTTTAAATAATCTAGCTCCTGTTTATCTAACCAACCTTCTGTCTTGCTACAATCCAACTCACTCTTTAAGATCTCAAAACTCAGGGCTTCTGGTAGTACCTAGAATAGCTAAGTCGAGTAAAGGAGGTCGAGCCTTCTCATTTATAGCTCCTAAACTCTGGAATAGCCTTCCTGATAACGTCCGAGGCTCAGACATACTCTCCCAATTCAAAAATAGATAAAAGACCTATCTGTTTAGTAAAGCATACACTCAGTGCACCACTTAGCGGGTTTCCACACAGGTTTCTGCATCTTGTTTATATACACTATAAACAGCAGCTACGCTAATTATTCTCTTTATTCTCCATTTCCACCTGGGGATACTCTTCCCGAGGCCCTCAGACTATGCAGAGTCACTGATTCGATCCAAGACCAACGACGAGATGATCCCAAGGTTTCCATATCCTCGACCAGGCCGTATCCTAAGCAGTTACTGTGGTGGTCATGGAGGAGTGGAGAACATGAGACTGATTCCTGTGACCCTCCAGGGACAGACGAGTTTTGCTGAGGCCAGCTTCCAGCCTCCGCCACTGTTTGGCCAGCGGAGAAATTAAAATGGTCGTGCCCAACTGAGCCTGGTTTCTCTTAAGGTTTTTTTTCTTCACTTCCAATTAGTGAAGTTTTTTTTCCCTCTCCGCTGTCGGCACTGGCTTGCATGGTTCGGGGTCTGTAGAGCTGCGCATCGTTGGATTTGCTCTTCAGTGTTTGGACTCTCAGTAGTGATTTTAAACCACACTGAACTGAGCCGAACTGAACTGAACTTAAACACTAAAAACTGAACTACACTGTTCCTATTTACTATGACCTTTTATGTGAAGCTGCTTTGACACAATCTACATTGTAAAAGCGCTATACATATAAAGGTGAATTGAATTGAAATTCTGTTGTCTTCTTCAAAGCTTCAATGCTCACTGTATTTGCCCTTAAGAGCTCCTCTAATCCGTTTACTCTTTCATGTATGCATCGCATGATATTTTCTTGCATTTCAGAGTGATGACTTGTTTTTACATTTTTTTGGATCAGGTGTGCTTGAGGTGGAATCCGGTGGGTGAATGACATCGCCTTGCACAACATATGAGTGCATTGTTTGAACATCAGAACGGCAAGTGTCATCTTTATTCCTACCTTTTGCGATTGGTTTCATTATGCCGTTAATCTTTTCTCTGACTTTACTCTCTTTCCATTTTTCCGCCATTTCAAGAGTTCACACTTTTTCAATTCAATTCAATTCAATTCACCTTTATTTGTATAGCGCTTATACAATGTAGATTGTGTCAAAGCAGCTTCACATAAAAGGTCACAGTAAATAGGAACAGTGTAGTTCAGTTTGTAGTGTTTAAGTTCAGTTCAGTTTAGCTCAGTTCAGTGTGGTTTAATAATCACTACTGAGAGTCCAAATATTGAAGAGCAAATCCAACGATGCGCAGCTCTACAGATCCTGAACCATGCAAGCCAGTGGCGACAGCGGAGAGGGAAAAAAAACTTCACTAAAGGCGGAAGTGAAGAAAAAAAACCTTGAGAGAAACCAGGCTCAGTTGGGCACGACCATTTTAATTTCTCCGCTGGCCAAACGTTTGTGCAGAGCTGTAGTCTCAGTGGCGGAGGCTGGAAGCTGGCCTCAGCGAAGACTCGTCTGTCTCTGGAGCGTCACAGGAATCAGTCTCATGTTCTCCACTCCTCCATGACCATCACAGTAGCTGCTCAGGATGGCCAGGTCCAGGATATAAAAAACCTTGGGATCATCTCGTCGTTAGTCTTGGATCAAGTCAGTGACTCTGCATAGTCTGAGGGCCTCGGGAAGAGTATCCCCAGGTGGAAATGGAGAATAAAGAAAATAATTAGCGTAGCTGATGTTCACAGTGTATGTCAACAAGATGCATAACCTGTGTGGAAGCCCCCAAGTGGTGCACTAAGTGTATGCTTTACTGAACAGATAGGTCTTTAATCTAGCTCATGATTTATAAAAAGCTTGTTTATCATGCTGTCCCAGGAGAGAGCCTTGAGCTCAAGGGATCCTTGAGTCCAGGGCTCCTTCCCTTTGCAGGGCGAGGGGAGATTGAGCTCAGGACGATTTCAAAACTCCCCCACAGCTCAGGCTAAGGTGAACTTCCTGAGAGCGAGATGTCTATTAAAAGAGACTTCGGTTCATTTTGTCTATAATATAGAGCATCTTTGGACCTTGGGAGGAACCCGGGGGAAACCCACGCAGACACGGGGAGACTATGCAAACTCCAGACAGAAATACCAGATGGTCCAGCAAGGAGCCAGAGCCATTGGAATTCTTGCTGTGAGGCAAAAGTGCTAGTCACTGGGCTGCCGTGACGTCCATTCTGGATAAACGTGGAAGAAGGGGAGGGTGGGGTTGGGGTCTTCCAGACAAAGATAGTTGTAGAAAGAAAATAAGGATATATATAAGAACTTAGGATCCTTTGATTGGAGGATCGTGATTAGCTAATATGTGCCAGCTGGGTCAATCATGAGCGTGTGCTCCTCTCAAAATTAGTTTAAAATTAAACTTCACATAAAGAGTTCACACTTAGCTCACCATTTATAAAAAGCTTGTTTGGCATGCTGTCCTGGGAGAAATCCCTGTGCTCAAGGGATCCTCGAGTCCAGGGCTCCCTCCCTTTGCAGGACGAGGGGAGATTGAGCTCAGGACGATCTTAAAACTCCCCAAAAAGCAAAGGATAAACGCTCGGGACAGCAGCCACGTATTTACACGGGAAAACCCCCAAAGTGCAAGAAAAAAAAATGCTATATCTGGCTGCTGGATAAACAATATAATAAAAAAGATAGTAGTGAAGTACTATGCAAAATAAATGTGTTGATGTGGCAGAAACGAATGCTGTACAATTACTATGAATGGAATAAACAAACTATGCCATGAAAAAGAAATTAATGTAGCGGAAGCACTCTGGCAAGGGTAAACTGCTGGAAGTAGTGTGATTACAGTTGCAGCGGGAGCACTCAACGCTGGCATGGGAAAACAACGGGAAGGCAGCTGAAAATAACACAGGTATACTATATGATTATTATACAACTATACAAACTATGCAATAAGACGAAAGAGATACTAGTGAACTACTATGCGGAATTAATGGACTAAAGCAGCGGAAGCATTCGGCTCTGGCAGAAAGGGCAAGAATATGGAAAATAAAATTCAAAAACAAAGAATATAATAAACATGAAATGTTAATGAACTACTATGCAGAATAAATAGCTGGCAGGGGAAACAGGAAGGTGAGGGCGATAGGTGAGGCTCTTGCAAGAGCTGAAGCTCGTATTGACTCCTGTGGGAATTGGAGCTTAGGGTGATGTTAAAATGGAGGAAGGACGTTAGATGAGAGTCAAAGGCATGGAGCAAAGAGCTGGGAGGAAATATTGGATGCCCTCAACTCTGGCAAGGTGAAAGAAAGGGGGGAGCTGCTGGAAGTAACGTGATTATTATGTAGAAATACACAATATGTTAAACATAAGATACTAATGGACTACTATGTTGGATAAACACATAATGTAGACATTTGGCGAATAACAGTATGAAATAAATAAACTGATGCAGGGGAAGCGCTCTGCACTGACGTGGGAAAAGAAAAGGAGAAAGCAGCTGGAAGTAACGCAGATATACTATTTGATTATTATACGAATAATACAATATAAGTCATAGAAAATACTAGTGAACTACTATGCAGAATAAATGAACTAAAGTAGCGGAAGCTCCTGGTGCTGGCAGGAAAAAGGGGGGGAGAGCAGCTGTAAAAACACAAATATGCTATATGTTTAATATACAGAATATACAAACTATGCAATAAGAAAGATCCTAAAGCAATGGGAGCAAGCAACGCTGGCATGGGGAATGAAAAGGGGAGAGCTGCTGGAAGTAACGTGAATACTATGCAAGATACAGAATATGATAAACATGAAATGCTAATGAACTATGCAGAATAACATTATATGGATACTGGTAAATAGTTGTACAGAATAAATAAATTGATGCGGCAGAAGCACTCGATGCTGGCAGGGGAAACAGAAAGGTGGGGGTAATAGGTGAGGCTCTTGCGAGAGGCTAAGCTCAGATTGACTCCTGTGGGAGTCGGAGCCGTATAGGGGATTTGCAAGGGTTGAACAAATAGATGGCTAATTCTAGAGGAGTGATGAAGGAGTGATCAATGTCGGGGTCTGCTTCTGGAGCCAACGACCAGAATTTCTGACAGAATTTGGTTGCGTGCTGTGTTAGATATGAACAGAGGTTCCATGACGAGCGCATTACGCGGTGGAGGTAGGGGCGTGGTAGTGTTTAGGGTGAATGGAGGGCATGCTGAAGAAACTTGTGACGGGAGTGCAGGATGCTGAGCTGGGTTGTTGCTGGAGTGAGCTGTGGGGAGAGAAATAGAAGGGTGGTTATTAGGAGGAATTTGGGTAGGGAAAAGACAGGTTAGAATGCATAGGGGCCGGGGCAGGAGTTTGAGAAGAGAAAGGAAAGTTTTGATTGTTTGGAGGAGCGAGAGAAGCGAAAGTTGAAGGGTGAGCTAGAGCGTTAGAAGTAGAAGGGAAATGAGGGCTGTTAGTAGAGCTAGGGGTGGCGGGAGGCCAGAAAAAGGGGGTGGAGAATGGTACAGCAAATGGGTTAGTCGGAGGATTGTCCTGGGTGAAATCTCGTGTCATAGGATTGGGTGACATCAAATGATGCGGTTGTGCTTCCAGGGGGTGTGATCTTGGGGAGGCGTGGTTTGAAGTGTGCTTCTGTTTTGATTTCCTTTTTCCTGGTAGCGGTTGAGGGTAAGGTGTAAAACGGGAGCTGTTTTTTTTTGGGTGGCTGGTCTGGCTGGGGGGCTTGTGGAATGGTGAGAATCCAATGTTGCTTTGCTGTATAGTTTAACGAGTTCCGGTTTATTTAAGGATCTGGTAGCGTGGATACCAAGGTCGGAGAGGAGTTTCCGGAGTTCAATGACGGTGAATCTTCTCGGCTGATGGATGGAGGATATGGCAGAGATGTAAGATGGGGTAGGTAAATTGTTATTGTTTCTTGAGGTCGAAGGAGAAGGTAATCTGTGGCCTGAAAGTCTGCTGGTGTAAGAACGGGTGATGCGACAGCCTCTCTTGGCAGCCACAGGCTCAGGATGAGAGCTCGGCGGAGCGTTGTGGGGCTGCTGTTGGAGAGTCAGGGAGAGTAGGGCTGTTTAAAGCATTCTCCACTTGGGTGTTGAGGGTGATGTTGTTGTTGTCCATTATCTTTTGGTAGTATAGTTGGAATTTATTGTTGATAGAACTGAAGCTGAAGATGTTGGTGCAGCAGGTGAGAGTTGAAATCGCTGATGTGGAAAGATGAGCAGATGAATTTCCTGAGACGTTTGGTTTGCTGAATATTGAATTTAGCTGTCAAGCTGTTAGATACGGGCGGTCTTCCAGATGAAGATAGTTGTAGTAGGAAAATGAGGATATATATAGGAACTTAGGATCCTTTGATTGGAGGATCGTGATTAGCTAATATGTGCCAGCTGGGTCAATCATGAGCGCGTGCTATTCTCGAAATTAGTTTAAAATTAAACATCACTTGATGCTGTTTTTATTTAAAATGTTGAATCAACAATGTGCCTTAACATTTAAACTTTCGACTGGTGAGTCTTTTAAGCAACACAAAATAAAACTGAAGTGCAAGAAACAACTTTTCTCCTCAACTACTCAAAACTACCTCCTCACTAGTCAGCGTGGTCGCCATCTTGCACGCCCCCCAAAAGCTAGAGTTACTGGGCAGATGAAAGCCCTGCCCATGACGCAAATCCACATCCATGATGTGGCGAGATGAAGCGAGTAACTCAAAATGTTCCCATGTCTATTTACGTGTGAACGGCACAATTTGTCTTTTGGGGTATTAAGAAGATCTCTTATGAAACTTTAAATGAGACAAATATGAGAGCACCAGATTCCTTTATTAAAGAGTAAAGTCTGAGCATATTTTTAGACTTTAAAGAGATCTTTGATGAAACTTTTGAGGAGGCATGTGAGAAAAGCAGGTCAATTTAAAGAGAATGTGATAAAGCACACACTGTTCAACAACATTAAATGGACCACTCATAAAAGCATCCAAACACTCTAAGCATAGACACATCCTGGCCATGTTACAATCATCTGGGTGGCCTTGGCAAAGAGTTTTGGTGCACCTGTCCAATGCATCTTGGAATGGAAATATGCAGTTAAAGCTAAAATTTATGCAAACCAGTCAACAGCTATTCAGCAACAGACCCATCCCACTCCCCCAGGAACATGTTCATCTCTATATAATCTATTAAAGGTGCAGTAGGTGATTGTCTTCAGAAACATTTTTTGTTGTGCTGGTTGAAAGTCTCTTCACATTCCAAAAAAAAGTTTGTCCAATAATTTTTTTTAGGCAGATAATCCCCCTTAATTCTGATAAGTAGCACAAACTTGTCTGTCAACAAACAAAACCCATTTACAAAACCCATTCACATAGACAGATCCACCATTAGTGCGTGCAGGCTTGTCATATTTTCGTGCACACGAGAGAGTGACAGCAGTAAAAACAAATGCTCAGTCAAAATTTTTTAAAATCCATAATCAATATTGGAGTTACTTTTGCACGCTGAAAGAAGGATGATGCCATAGCTGAAGTATTTCTCTTAGACCGGTAATGTTATATTTTAAAATTATTTTAGTCATGCAAAGCTGATGTAAATTTGGTTGTTTCATAAAGTGTTGTTCAGCCACTGAAATCTTCCAGCGAAAGACTGATATGACTAGTTTCAATTTCATAAGGGACCTTTTACAGTATTCATAATGTAGATGTTTATTTAGTTTAACAACAAAACATAAGTAAATAGCGCTATACCGCCTAACCTGCTTTACAGAGGTGAAGTTGGTTCATTATTTACATCGGTTCATTTTTGAACAATGACAACCTGTGACACGCTCCCTATATTGTTTACCGTGCTACTTTGAATATTCGGTCTAAAATAGCCTGTAAGTATGGCTTCGTAATAAGTTTTGCTTGCTACACAACTGAAAACCTGCTAGATATAATCAGGAGATAAAGAGAGATGTATTATCAATAAATGTATCTCGTTTATCCTACTCAGTTATGCGCATGTTTTTCATGCGTATTTTCAAAATTTATGCGCATCTTGGTGTTTCCATCTACTGTTTTTTTATGCGCATATCCAAAATGCACAGTGTTGGACTATGTCTGTCCATCATTAAGTGCCTGACACCAACCCCTCCTATTAGGAGGACTATGTCTGTCTGTCTGTCTTTCTATGCCCACCACCACCCCCTGCTTTTAGGAGGACTATGTCTGTCTGTCTGTCTGTATGTCAATCTATCTATCTATCAGACAGACACACAGAATTCCTGTCTATGCCCACCATTGTCTCCTATTAGGAGGACTATGTCTGTCTAATAGATAGATTAGCATGTTTTTTGTTTTGTTTTTTTCCCTCAGATTTACTGTCTAATGAAAGCCAGCACCAATATTTCATTGGTCCAGATTATTACTGTCGTTTTTATAAAAGGGGAAATTCATTCATTTAAAAGTTTGCATTATAACTGGTTCAGACTTAAACCATGTATTTTCTTGAGGTAGATACTCTGCAGCGATGGACATTTTGATAACCGTCTGTGTAGGCTATTTGATTTGGTTGCACACTAACTCGGTTGTGAGAGGGCAGGATTGCCTGGGTGTGTGTTGGTAGCATTTCAGTTTCGCCTATCCGTTAATGATAAGTTAATGACATACTGGAAATAAGGGGTTTTCCAGGGGAAAAACAGGACATCTGTTCAACCTTACTGGGGACAATATAGGGCTATTTAAAACTCTGATTGAGCTACAGCCACCCTGAGCCATAGTTTAGCGGTGTGAATGTTTTTGAACAGCAGCGAGCCAAACGGAATATTTCACATTATCGACATGTAAAAGCCTAATGCAAAGAGGCGTTTCCCACATCATGATGCAAATTTATTCATCAGCCAATCAAGGACCCCTTCCTCTCATAGGCCCTGCGGGGCCCATGCTCCTTATGTTAATGCAGCCCTGATTAAGGGGACTATATCTGTCTGACTATCTATCTATTTGACCACCCATCTATCTATCAGACATCTATCTATTCTCATCACCGCCTCCTGTTAGGAGAAATATGTTTGTAGACAGACAGAGGAAGACTATGTCTGTCTGTCTTTTTATGGCCACCACCAGACCGTCCTATTAGCAGGACTAAATCTGTCTGTCTGTCTATCTATGTCCACCACCACCCTCTTGTATTAGGAGGACTATGTCTGTCTGTCTGTCTGTCTGTCTGTCTGTCTATCTATCTGTCAATGCCCCAATGACAGACAGACAGAATTGCTGTCTATGCTCAACACCGCCTCCTATTCAGGGGAATATAATAAACTGACAGGGTCTTCTTAATAGGAGGTCTATGTCTGTCTGTCTGTCTGTCTCTCATTCTTTGCCCAACACCATCCCCTCCTATTAGGAGGACTATGTCTGTCTGTCTGTCAATCTATCTATGCCCACCACCACCCTCTTGTATTAGGAGGGCTATGTCTGTCTGTATGTCCATCTATCGTTCAGACACACAGAATTCCTGTCTATGCCCACTGTCACGACTGGGTATTACAAAAACAAGGGAAAGTTCCAAGTGCAGCAAATCACATTTAAAATCCAAATAATGATAGGCAAGGCACCCAAACCGATTAAAACAGGAAGGGCAAAAACTATAAGCACAAAAGTGAATCAAACTAAAATAAACAGGAATCCAAAAACATAGTGACAATACTAAACAAAGTGAACAAACAACCAAACCAAACACGATGAACTGGAGTACAAAATAATGCAGAAGAGGAGCAAGACAGAACTAAACAGAACAGTGCAAATATTAAGACAAACCAAACACAACATAACAGAACTTATGAAAGACAGAACTAATTAAACAGTGAAGAACAGCTAGAAACAAGGAGTGATCACATGAACAGAATACAAGAAAGAAACAAAAACCAAAACAAGAGCTAGTGCCCTTAAAGACCACAAGAGGGCACTGCAGCAGGTGTGACATTATGCCAGAGAATGATTACCAGACACCCTCAATTAAATGCTTATCTAAGAGGGCGGCGAAGCGGAGGTGGACAAGGGGGAGGGATGGTAAGACAGACCAACATTACAAAAAAAAAAAAAATTCTTCACAAAATTCACAAAACAAGGAATTAAAACAAATCTGTGTGGGCTGAAGAAGTGTCCAAGGAATGGGTGATTAAAAGAGTTGACATATCAATACCCAAATGGAGGACCACCATAGTGGTACCATATAAGAAAAGGTTCCTTTTAGCCAGTCATGGTTCCACCAAGGTGCTGGTGGGTTTGGTAGCCCCACATAAGGAACAGAAGATCACCCTGATAGTCCAGATGGAATCCCCATCCTCCTCCATGAAGCATAAACTGGTTTAAGTGGTAAGGACCCACTGACTCTAGAGGGTGAGGGTTTGCCAGCACCAGAAATCAAGGGCTCACTGAAGCTCAAAGCCGTAGGGTCCCCAGTGCTTGAGGGCAAGGGTTCTTTGGCGCATGAGGATGAAGGCTCACTGGTACTAGGAAACAAGGACTCAAGTAAACAAAAAAATGATGTTTGCAAAATATTAGGAAAAAAACTCTGTTTTTTATAAGAACAGAAAAATCAAAATCAGAAAAAAAAAAGAAAATAGAGATCCCTCTAACTCTGAGGATGAATCCTCCAAACATGCGGTTTTAAAAACAGGCAGGGTTCAGGCATTGGTTTTAAGAACCTAAGCTCAGATCTATTGACCATCTTAGGCAAATGCTGTAAATTGGCCACAATCTTGGTCATGAAATCTGAACTAATGGCTGTTTTGCAAAAAAAAGGTCCAGAAGTATCAGCTTTGTTAAACAAAATTCCATATCATCAGCCATTTTAGAAAGGGTCCTGGAACAAAAACAAACTCCAACGGACTCTCAGGACTAGAATTCATCTTAGGCTGGGATTCAAAAAGATCAGTTTTGGGCTAAGTCTCAACACTGGCCATAATCTCATAAAGGGAGTCAAGAAGCTCTAAGGCCATGCAAACCCAGTCTGGGGTGATGGTATTTTTAGGTGGGGCTTCTGAAGTGAGAACCATCTTGGGAAGAGAATCAAACTTTAGACTATACACTTTAAGGTGAACAGCAAACTTTCAAAATTGAGTGATCCCAAGCTCCCCGTCTCCTCAAAAGAAGGAGGGTAATCATCAGTCATCAGTTCACAGTCAGATGACCTCATTCCCACAGCCAAAGTCCAAAATTACTGAGCAAAAGCTCCTAACTCCCAACTCTGCTGATGTTCAGCCCACAATGCCTTTCTATGCCCACCACCACCCCCTCCTTTTAGGAGGACTATGTTGGTCTGTCTGTCTGTCTGCCCATCTATCTTTCGGACAGACACACTGAATTCCTATCTATGCCCACCACTGCCTCCTATTCAGAGGAATATGTCTGTCTAAGACAGACAGACAGACAGATAGACAGATAGATAGATATATAGATAGATAGATAGATAGATAGATAGATAGATAGATAGATAGATAGATAGATAAACAGACAGACAGGGTCTTCCTAACCGAAGAACTATGGCCCAATCCCAATTCTATATTTTTACCCCTTCCCCATTCCCCTTGGCCCTTAAAACCGAGTGTGAAGGGGAAGGGTGTCAAAATTTACCCATAAGAATTGGGACAGCACTACAGCACCTGCACACGTCCTCAAGATCTCTTGTTTCATATGAGATTGACAATCACGACTGCTGTAGTTATTCCAGTTGTGTTATTTTTTGATATCTATCTTCAAGAAATCACTAAAGTCATATATTATGTTATCATAATGATCTAATGTGGCAATATGATCGTAACTATACTGTGCATTTATCTGATATGTCTATCTGTCTGTCTAGACTTTTCTATTAGTAGGACTATGCCTGTCTGTCTGTCTATGCCCTCCACCACCACCTCCTATAAGAAGGACTATGTCTGTCTATCCATTTATCTCTATCAGACAGACAGAATTCCTGTCTATGCTCACATTCGCCTTCAATTCGGTAGAATATGTCTTTACCAACTGACAGGGTATTCCTGATAGTAAAGACAGGGTATACCTAATAGTATTCCTAATAGTAAAAATCCACACTTTTCGTTTAGTTCAGCACATACCCCTCGGAAAGTCTCTGCACGGTACTGAGACAGACACACAGAATTCCTGTCTATGCCCACCACTGCCTCCTAATTGGAGGTCTATGTCTGTCCGTCTGTCATTCTTTGCCCAACACCAACACCTCCTGTTTGGAAGACTATGTCTGTCTGTCCGTCTTTCTATGGCCACCACCACCCACTCCTATTAGAACTACGTCTGTCTGTCTATCTATCTATGCTCACCACCACCACCACCCCCTTGTATTAGTAGGACTATATCTGTCTGTCTATCAAACAGACATACAGAATTCCTGTCTATGCCCACACTGTGTCCTATTAGAATGACTATGAATGACTTTTAAGCTATGGCAAAAAAATACAAATTTGTGCATCTCTTGACTTCCGGGTTCAGCTATGCTGCCGTTGTGGCTGGTGTATTCTGGGAAATTTTCTACACCCATGTCCACTCATTGTTTTTGTCCGTGGGAGCAACAGTGAGGGTGACTGGAGGAGAACTGGCGTGATCTGGCCAATGGCAGAAGGATTACAGACTCTGCGGTGCCGTACAGTCAAACAGCTGGCTGCATGAAGTAAATAAATTTACTTCTAAAAGGCATACAGTAAGATTATGTATTAAATACATTTACAAAGACGAAAACGCGGGATGTTTTTGCTATAATTTTAGTTCGTTTCAGTTAGTTTTGTATGTACACAATACAATTTCAGTTAGTTCTAGTTTAAAAAAAAAACTCGTTTTTATTTTTACAAATATACATGTAACCTTAAGTATGCAAATTAAGAAAGGGTAGCCTTGTGGGATTACAGAATCTTGAAGGTTTCAAGTAAAAAATGGATTTAATGGCTTTTTATTAGTGCTTTGCTTTATGTTGTTCGTATAATGTTCTAATTCTATTAGTATAGCAGGATAAAATAGTTTTTGGTTATTAAAATTTGCATTTGTGACTATGGTACTTTATAAATATTATCAAAAGATTAATAACATAAGCTCCCTTCTCTATTTGTTGTTACAGTTTAAAAATCCAAAAATAACATGTTGGTATTCTAAACAGAAATTTGGCAATATTTGTCATTTATGAACTTGGAAATCTCGTACCATATTTTCTTTGAGAATTGAAAATTCCAAAAAATATGTGGCACAGTTTCTGGCTGTGACAAACAAAATGAACAGTTTTGATCTATATCCTATCTAAAATTGGAAAGAAAATGTTTGACAGAGTAAAATTTTAAATAAAACCTTTAAATATTTGTTATGCTACGACCAAAACTTCTAATTTAAACATCTGATAAATCCAGACCAATAAAAGATTATGTAGGGTTTATTGACTATGAGTGATTGAAATACAGAACATACTGTATGTCCTTATTTTGGTGAGAAGAAAAATGCTATTGTTACTAAAGTAACCCTCGGGAACGGAAATGCTATAGTGGAATTATTCCACTTATGGGAATTTCATTCAGAAAGCCAATCATCTGAAAGAGTATGTAAACGGGACAATGAAATGCCAAATGAAATGGCTGCGTCAGCTTGTGCACCTGATGCTTGTTGCAATCAATTTAGCATAAAAGCACAGCGAAAGCAAGATGAGGCATCCTTTTTAAGCTAAAGAGACTAATACCTACAGCTAAGGAACAGTCATTATGGCGATGCAATATAGCATTTCCGTTCCCGAGGGTTACTTTAGTAACCAGAGTGTTCCCCTTCAGATGGGGAACTTTAATGCTACAGTGGAATTATTCCACTTATGGGAAATGTCTGGAAAACGCCATAATGACATCACCTTACCTCCGCCTCCGATGAGAGGTTTGCCAGGCAAGCGTGAGCGCACCTTCATCATAGAGAGGCGCGGTCTTCCAACGTGTTCCCTGGTGCTTACTTATCCCACTTAAAAAAAGATTTACGGATTTAGATATATTCGGGAGCCGCAAGCGTCTAGATAATTTCTAGGGATTTAAATACGACAGTACGTTGGGAAAGTGTGCAGTCCCGAAGGGGAGGACGCTGTGGAGGCCACTTGCTACCCAACTGGGGAGATATGATGACAGAATATATGGACCAGCCCTGAGAAGGGGGAGTACGCATATATTAAGATGGTTAGCGGAGAGGGAAGACACTTGTCCGCCTGTGAGGGGGGACTGCATCGTGGCTGAATAAGCATATGGGATCGCCATGGTATTGCCTTGTGAGGATCACGCATAGCGGGCACCTATACCCAAAACGCGGGCTGACCTGAGGGCAGACCTACAACGTAATGGGCCAGCGAGTGATTCCTCTGCTGAGTCAGTGCTGGGGGCCTAGGAGGAATCTGCAGGTCTCACTTAAGCTTTACTGAACTTTACTGACAGAGTGAATAAGCACACGTATCTCCGTGTTAGGGAGAATGGCGCAGCAAGCGTGTTTCAACACCTTAACCGATTTGTTTCCTCAATCACCAAGGGTTACCTAATACCCTTGAGGAAACCGGCTCCACTCGCAGATTGTAAAACCTTGCAAATGTATTAGGTGTCGCCTAGCCCGCAGCTCTACAGATGTCTGTTAGAGAGGCGCCGCGTGCACGCGCCCATAAGGATGCGATGCTCCGAGCGAGGGAGATGGCATCCACTATCCAGTGGGCCAACCTCTGTTTCGAACGGCACTTCCCTGCTGCCAACCATCATAACAGACGAAGAGGTGCTCAGATGATCTAAAGCTCTGAGTGCGGTCCAGATAAATTCGCAAAACGCGAACTGGACAAAGTATGAAAGGGCTGGGTTTGCCTCCTCCGGGGGCTGCGCTTGCAGGCTCACTACCTGGTCTTTAAACTGTGTGGTAGGAAGCTTGGGCACATATCCCGGGCGGGGTCTCAGGACAATGTGAGAGTAAGCCGGCCCAAATTCCAGGCACGAGTCACTGACCGAAAATGCCTCCAGGCATCCAATTGACGCCAACGCGACCAGCAGAGCTGTCTTCAGGGACAGAAATCTTAAATATACTGAGTTGAGTGGTGCGAAGGGATCTGTAGGCAGGCTCATGAGAATGAGGACGAGATCCCAAGAGGGCATGAGAGGGGGGCGGGTGGATTAATTCGCCTAGCGTCTCTGAGGAACCAGATGATGAGGTTATGCCTTCCCACGGTGCTGCCAGCCACCAGGTCATGATGAGCAGAGATGGCAGCCACGTAACCTTGAGAGTGGAGGGCGACAGCCTGCTCTCCAGCTTCTCTTGGAGGAAAGAAAGCACAACGCTGATCTGGCACTTTCGGGGGTCTTCTCTGCGAGAGATGAACCATTCAGTGAATAGACTCCACTTCAGAGCGAAGGCGTGCCTCATGGAGGGGGCTCTAGCCTAAGGTAGGTTACCTAAGTCTTCCTCGCGTCTAAGGACCACACGTGGAGGTTCCAAAGATCGGGGCGAGGGTGCCTGATGGTGCCCTTTCCCTGAGAGAGTAGGTCCTCTCTCAAAGGGATCTGCCAGGGGAGGGCTGTCGTGAGGAGGGAGAGCTCTTACACCCAGGTCCGGTTGGGCCAGAGGGGCGCAACTAGCAAGACCTACTCCTCGTCCTCCCTGACCTTGCACAGTAACTGCGCGAGCAGGCTCAATGGGGGAACCAAGCGGCAACCTCCCGCTCTCCCTCAGGAAGCCAATACGGAGGTAACTGAAACTGCAATTCATCAAAATTCCGCTAGTCCTGGCTCCATAATAGAGCAAATTGTAATTGAGCGCACTGTTAGAATGGCCAACTTTACAGCAGAAAAAAAGGTGTTTACAGCCTGGTACAAAGAACGATTTTGGTTCATATAGCTATTATTACCCTCCATGACAACTGTGAGGGGGGTGAATTTTTTTTATAACTCATCCATTTCCTTTATATTAGGTTATATTAAGTTTGCATAATTAAGGGCGTGGCCACTTGAGTGACAGCTAGGTCTCGCTGGTCACCATCACTTAACCTCAGCGGTTAGCTACTGATTAGCCACTGATCTCGGCCTATTCATCGTATTTTTGTTTTGATTTATGTGGCTTTACACAGTCAGCTGCCTTTTGGACTTATTTCTTACAATTATCAGATGATATGGGATGCTGTGTGCACTTAATTGTGCTCACAAACCATTCATGTGGCCTCCGTTTCCCATGTGAGTAAAGTTATATACTTGTATACCATCTCTATAAATGTATTTGTTTTATTTAAGATCATTTTTCATTAATATTTTTCTTTAGACCCTTAAGCACTCCAGAATGTGACAGACTGATAAGCTGTAGGCTCTAGAACAGTCATCTGAAGCGTTATCATACAGTGTTATGCTGGAGTTCACCAATAGTCTTGCATTTACTAACACAGACTATATCTGAAGTGTTTGGAAGTAATTCGCGTTTTCCTCCTGTAGAAAAACGTCATAAGAACAATGTTTAGTGGCTCACTGTATTACTACAGTGTTTTTAAAAGTCTAAACACTTTATTGATATAGTGTACAGCCAAGCACATGTGGTCAGAACACAAACAAGTCGCAGGCAATAAAGTATCAAGCGTTTCTCCCAAAGTAAAGTCTGTCTGCCAGGTCTAAGCAAAGTGCCAGCAGGTCTCTGTAGCTCCGCTCACTCTTGTTTGGTATCCCGCCGTGGGTGCGATGACGCGCGAACAAAATGGCGATGGTTGGCTGCGCCTACATGTAGCTTCTTTTGCAGTGTTCAGAAACCTATGGGTGACGTCACGGATGCTACGTCCATATATTTTACAGTCTATGGGGGGAACGCATATTTGCACATGTCCCGAGGCCAGCTGTGGGCCAGTGCATCCGTGCCGAGAGAGCCCTCAGTCAGGGAAAAAACAACGTTCTTGGGGGAAGCAAACAGATCGATCTGGGCTTCCCCGAATTGCGCCCATACCAGCTGAACAAACTCGGGGTGGAGTCTTTATTCTCCGGGACATAAAGGCTGCCGTGAAAGCGCGTCAGCTGCATGGTTGAGCTCGCCTGGAATGTGAATAGCGCGCAGCAATTTCAGCCACTTATGACTCCAGAGGAGCAGACGGCGGGTGAGCTGAGACATGCGGCGAGAGTGAATACCCCCAATGCGGTTGATATACGCCACCACCGCTGTGCTGTTCATCCTGACCAGCACGTGCTGCTGCTCCAGCACCAAAAAAAAAAAACAAAGGAGAGCGAGGAACACTGCCAACAGCTCTAGGCGATTGATATGCCAATGCAACTGGGTTCCTTTTTCACAGGCTGTGAAGCATCTGTTGAAACAACAACAAGACTGGACGCCGGTCCTAGAGGCACTCCGGCCTGTAGGAACGAGGGATCGTTCCAAGAGCTGAGAGCGTGGCGACACAGCACAGTAACAGTCACTCGGTGTGTGCCCGTGTGCCACGCGTGCCTGGGGACTCGATCGTGAAGCCAGTGCTGAAGTGATCTCATATCTGAGCGGCGTGACAGCGGCTGCGGATGCCAAATGCCCCAGGAGCCTCTGAAACAATTTCAGTGGGACCACTATTTTGCTGTCAAACTCTCTCAGACAGTTCAGTATTAGCTCAGCGCACTCTCCGGAGAGGCGCGCTGTCATGGTTACCGAGTCCAGCTCCAGCCCGAGAAAAGATATCCTCTACACGGGGGCGAGTTTGCTCTTTTCTCGGTTGACCTGAAGCCCCAACAGGTGGAGGTGCTGGAGCACCTTGTCTCTGTGCATAATCATTTGCTCCCGAGAGTGGGCTAAAATCAGCCAGTCGTTGAGATAATTGAGTATACGGATGCCCACGAGCCGAAGGGGTGCTAAGGCACCCTCCGCGAGTTTGGTGAAGACCCGCTGAGACAGAGAGAGTCCAAAGGGGAGGACTTTGTATTGCCAAGCTCAACCTTCTGACAGTGGCGTGGAAGAATGGAGACATGGAAGTACGCGTCCTTAAGGTCTAATCGCTGCAAACTAATCCCAAGGACAAACGCACCGGAAGATGCGTTTCTGCGTGAGCATTCTGAACGGCAGCTTGTGCAGACAGCGGTTCAAACGCGCAGATCTAGGATTGCCTGTGACCCACTGCTCTTTTTAGGTACGATGAAGTACGGGCTGTAAAACCCGCTCTCCATCTCAGCTGGAGGGACCGGCTCGATTGCATCCTTCGCCAGGAGGACAGCAATCTCCTCTCGCAAGACAGGGGCGGACAGAGGACTGACCCTGGTGAAATACACACCCGTGAACTTGGGGGGCCGATGTGCGAATTGAATCGCGTAACAGAGACTGATTGTGCGTATGAGCCACCGCGAAGTGCTGGTCCGCGCTAACCAGGCAGGCTAATGGACTCATCGCTACAATCGCTGACGTAACAGCAGTGGGGCAGCGCGGAGTGGGTGTGCTGATCTGGGAAGCGCAAGGGTCTCGTGGAAGAGCTGGAGGCGAAAGATTCACTCTCACCTCTCACCCAAACCCCGGGGGTGTGGCTCGAAGAGTGGAAGAAAGGAGACCATCCTGTGAGCCACTGGTGAAAGGCATGGAACCTGCGAGCTGGAAAGCATAGCGTCCTAGTCTGGCAGAGTTCGGGCTGTCACATCTGGGGTAGTGGAAAAAGTGCTCACTCTGAGGAGCCCGGCCCCCCTACGGGGAGAGAGCAAGTTCCCTCTTCTCCAGATGGCCCGCCTCAGAAGCGCTTCGAGATACGTTTTACTGGACTTAGCGGCGCCCTGGGGCGGGGAGCGCTGGTAGTCTGCGAGGTGCTCAACGCTGCCACTTGGCTGGAGGCACAGGCGGGGCGGGGCAACTCTCGTAGGCGAGCGCTCTCGGCGACAAGCAGTGGATGTGGATGGTTTGGCAGGGGGCGGGGAGCGGTCTTACATCCCCGCCGCTTGATAGTCCCATCGTATCCAACTGCACCGCCGTGAATTCCTGCATGAATCCACCGATGGTGTCACCGAACAGGCCAGCCTGGCATATGGGGGAGTCAAGAAAGCGAACTTTGTCGACTGCGCATATATCTTTGCCATGGTTTTAGCCGGATGTGGCGCTCCTGGACCACTAATGTGGCCATCGTCCTTCCCGGTGCACACGCAGCGGACTTGAGGTCCGTGGAGCTCAGTCTGATGCGGTGCAGGGCTTGTAACAAGCCTGGGTCGGAAACACCCTCGTGCAGCTGGACCAGCGTGCACGCATGGACCACAGCATGCAGGGTGGAGGCAGCCTGGCCCGCGGCTGTGTGGGCTCTGGCTCAGAGGAGGCAGAAAACTGACACGCTTTAGATGGGAGACGAGGCATACTCCAGCAGAAAGAGGCACCATCAAGGGTGGTGAGGTGGAGGCGCACGCAGATCGGGCAGAGAAAAGTGCCCTCCAGACTGCGTGAGCCCACTGTGCACTTCCGGGACGAAAAGGATGGGAGGCTGGATTAGTCCTCTACATACACCCATCTAGTTGGTCTGGCTGCGGGGCTGGGGGATAAACCATCTCCAGGCCCACTGCCGAAGCAGCCCGGGAAAGCGCGGTTATCATGTCTGTTTCTAGATCCGCCGCCGCACTCGCTCCCGAGAGGAGGGAGCAGAGGGAGGGTATCCTTCATTAGACAATGACAGCCCTTTACTCCCACTGTAATCCTCAAATCTGCCCGAGTGCCCAGCAGGAGACATCTGGGGTGGGTGGCACTTTTGCAAGAGCAACCCGCGATCTTAACCGACTGCAACAGACACACCGCCGCCGCAATGGCATGCACTGCCCGCAAGCACCGCATTAACAAGCTGGACCACAGACATGCAACGCAGTGCTCGTGCCCATCATCTGAGGACAGGAAACCACCACATGCAGAAACGCACGGTTGGAGCGACGTCCTAAAAAGGATGCGCTGCACGACTGTGTTGCTCTTTTAGGTGAAAGTGCAATATACAAACCGCTCTGGAGGACCGGACCCAAAGAACGCCAGGCAAGGGAGAAACCCAGCTCGAAAATCTGCCGCCACCTGTATCACACTCTGGACTGGGAGACTGCTCTCGTTTGCTCGGAATCGCTGATGATCAGCAGGAGGAACCCTCATCGACTCTCTCAGAAGGCTGTGAATTCTCTGAAGAAAAAAGGATGCCTCATCTTGCTTTCGTGTGCTTTTATGCTAAATTAATTGCAACAAGCATCAGGTGCGCAAGCTGACGCTACCAATTCATTTGGCATTTCATCGGCCCGTTTACATACTCTTTCAGATGATTGGCTTTCTGAACGAAATTCTCATAAGTTGAATAATTCCACTACAGCATTGGAGTTCCCCATCCGAAGGGGAACATATTTTCCCACATAGTGTATCTTTAGGGTGTAACAAAGAGATATTTTCTGAATATGAGTGCCTTTTACATAGTGGGACAATACATTGGGGAATAGCAGCAAAGACTATAGCAAATTCTTTATGGGATACAGGAAAATTAAAATGTGATACAAATTCTTTATAAGTCATTAAGTTAACCTTGGGGATTCAATACCTAATTAACCTTGGGGATTCAATACCTATCCTACCAGAAAAATTTCCTTTTCAAACCAATTTCTTTTTTAAGAACTAGCTTTTATGTTTGTGCAAAATATTATGTTGTTCCAAATATAACATTGCTGTGGGGAGGAGTTGTGTTTGTAGACTATTTTTTCAAGCTTAAAGAGTTTGTTTGTGAAAGGCTGAAAGTTTAATTAGAAGTTTCTCTGCTTTATAGTCACACATAAACAAGAAAGGAAGACAACATGATCAAATACAGCTTTAGAAACTATATTCCAAACTAAGGAGTAATTATTTAGAAAATATTTTAGACATTTAATTTTGAAGGTATTGTTTAAAGTAGAGAAGTCTAAATAGCCTAGACCATCATCTTCGTATGGATTAACTATTACAAACTTTGTAATATAATGCACTCGATTTTTCCATAGGAACTTAATCATTATTTGATTGATTATCTTGTTTATTTTATAATCTGTATGCAAAGAGGCAGCTATGTATGTCAGCCTAGAAATACCTTCTGCTTTGGTCAATAAGACACAATCTCTGGATGAAAGATTTCTTTGTAAACATCTGTTAAAATGATTTTTAGCAATTTCAATAAGCAGACTAAAATTAAAAGAGACTATCATTTTCATTTTTTGAGATAATTATGCCTAAATTAGTAAGATACTCTTTAACAGGAATAGTGACAATGAATTTAACTTGACAATTTTTTTAAGCAAATAATTCATTTATGTAAATTAAGGCATAATCTTGAGGCATTAAAAAATAATTTAGTTTTTTTTTCTAACTAAAGCATATAACTGACAAGCATACATGATTTTGTGATAACATAGGTAACAGTCATCCAAAACTTACATTATGGGGATCCATCATTTTTTAATTTTTAGATTGTACAGATTCTTTTTTTTCATTATTAGAGAGGCTTTTATATAGCCTCTTTAGAGAACAAATTAGAGGGAGTAATATACATTACTTTTGCCTTTATTATATATATATATATATATATATATATATATATATATATATATATATATATATATATATATATATATATATATATATATATTATACTATTATTGCAAAATGTTTGAGCAGCAATAAGACAAAGATAGGTTGACACTGGACAACCTTGCCTCATACTCTTTTTAAACAAAATCTTTTAGTAAACCCTTGACTTTAATTCCACGGAACTATTTCCAACAGTACAATAAGGTTTTTATTGTGTTACAAAACTGTAAACCAAAAGCCAAAAAAATTTAAGCAGTGAAAAATAATAGGATGTTCGACGGGGTCAAAGGCTTTAAAAAATCTAAAAACAAAATAAATCTATCATCTATAATTAGGTCATTGTAATCAATTAGGCCAAAGACTAGTCTAATATTATTAAATACAAATCTCTTGCTCATAAAACCAGATTGATTTTCATCTATTATTGAATCAAGCACTAATTTAAATCTTTGAGCATAAGTAAAGGCAACATTTTTGTAGTCATTGTTTAATAAACTAATAGGTCTCCAATTATCTAAAAGTAATAAATGTTTCTTAGGTTTCGGGATTAAACAAATTACTCCATCAGTCAAAGTTGGAGTTTAGAGCAATTTAAGCTTTCACAGTAAACTTAAAAAAGAGTCAAGACATCAGAAAAAAAAACTTTCAAATTCAGAGGTGATACCATCATTACCTGGTGACTTGGTGTAAGTTTTAAGCGATTCATTCACAAAACACTTTATCTTCTTGAATAATTATTTTTATATTACCTAATTATTTACAGAAGGTTGACATCTTGGTCTCCCTGAATGAGGAAAAACAAAGATTTAAATAATATTTGTAGCAGAAATGTGAAATGGCATAAAGTTAAGTTAAGCTTGCCTCTAGATTTTTCAAGTTTAAAAAAGTAAGCAGACATTTGTTCGCTATGTTTCAACCAATTTTTTTCTTGACCTTATAAAAGCTCCTTGTGCTTTAATTTTATACATATTATCAAGTAGAGCTTGTAGGTCTGTTAAGAGCTGTTTTTTTTTTCCAAAGATGAAATATTATCCGGAGGAATACTAGAGATAGAGAATGTCTTGTACAAGTTTATCTTCCTTAATTCATTGTGCTTAAGCTAATGTGCTGCTAAAGTTTCTCGTATAATTTCCTATTTCAAATTTTAAAAGCTCCCAATTACTACAAAATACTTTTCTTCTTTAGCTTTATTCCAATATAAAATTATCTGCCTTTCTAATTCCTAATTCTTATCTAATTAGTATTTAGCACTGAAGTTTTACTAGGAGGCCATCTCATGACGCTCTGAAAACAAAACTTCACCTCTGAAATTATTCTTTAAGCAAGAAACCTTGGCCGAATGCTCTGAGCCGTGAAATAAGACATAACCAGACATAGCCACCCCATTGTGACCACCGAAAATTGTCATCTGTAGTGATAAAATGTGACTCTATTAAACCCCTGACATTCAAAGAAACGATAGAAAGCGACATAAAACTTATAACCTACAAGTCGTGATTGGAATAAACAAGTTTTACAAAAAGGTCAGAATTGTTAGTGTAGCATGGCAACATCAAAAAGTTTTAAACACAAATAATCACGTATTTTGTGGTACTGCTGAGTTCATCATAATTAAAAAAACTAGTTTTGTGGCATAATCCTTGAGGTTAAATAAAAAAATGCCCTCAGTTAACCATAAAAACGACGATAGAATTATTTAAAAATCCCTAAATGGGCAATTTAAGAGAGGCATTTGACAAAAGATTGTCGAGGATAATTTAAATGTTGAGGATGATTTCTCCTTCTCCCCGCACAAAAGCTTTAGCTCCTATAAAATAGGCTATTTTCCCAGCCTTGTATGCTTTTTGTATCTCTGGCCAGTTTCATTCTTTTTTATGGGCACTTTTAGGAAGGTGTTCCTTGAAACGCATCTCCCTTTCCCCTAAAAAGGTAGAGTTTTTGTCAGCATTCCAGATGCATCTCTGATGGTGCACGAGGTGAACTGAATAATGATTTCTCTAGGTTTGTTGTTGGTGCCATTTTGTGATGGTTTTCCAAGGTGTTGAACAATGTCGATCCTTCCTGAAAGCTTGTCTTTCTCCGTGGGTAAGAGCATCTGACGGATTTTAACAACTTCGTTGCGAATATCTTTGTTAATTATCTCTGGAACACCCAAAAGCCTGAGGCTATGTCTTATGTACGTTTTAAAATCTTCCAGCCATCTTTGCATTTGATTAACTGGTTCTTCAACTTGAGTTGTACGCCGCTCTAGATGTGTCAACTTTGTCTCTACAGATTGTAGTTCAGAAGACAAAGTGTCCACTTTTTTTGTTCAGATCAGAAATGTTCTGTTCAATTTTGTCAGAGCGCGAGTTGATCAGCAGCAGTATGTTGTCTAGCTGGGACGTAACATCAAAACTTACATTTTCACAAATCCTAACTTTGGCAGCTGGAGATTTACTTGGAGTTATGGGAAAACTTGGAAACTCCTCTTCGGTTATACAAAACGTGTCGTCCTCGCTCATAGCAACTATGCATGGGGCGATAACTGGTTTTAAGGTATACCGCGGTTTGGAAAAGTCAAGGTTTTAAAACTGCCAAAGTTTTCTGTTATACCATTCCTAAGTATTGTATTTATTTTTTGTCAGTTTTACTTTTTTTGTTGTTTTTTACATGTTTTTCACAACTATTTCATTTAGTTTTTTAGGGCAACAGTACATCCAGCAGAAAAGGAACCTCCACACCAAAAAGCTACTGGTCCAAAATATTTTAAATGTTTCTTAAAATAAATTATATAGTGGTCAATGGTGGGGGAAGTTGTTGTTTTTTACCCAGACATTTAAGGGTGCTATCACATCTAGACATTTGTTTGAGAACCTGGCGCATTTCCCCAGTTTGGCATATGTGAATCCAGCAATTATTTTCGGATCCACGCCAAACAATTGGTCTGAGAAAGAGGTGGTGAATGAGGTGGTCTTGGCTCAATTGAAGCGAACTCTAGTGTGTGAAAGAACTCAAATATGAAAGAGAAAGCATGCTGAAAATATTAAAGAGGGCTGTTTATCAATTAGGAAAATTGACCGAACTGCAGTCTATCTGTTATTCCTCACTATAATGTAAAGCCTATAATGCATAATTTAGCTAAGGCTATGAAAAAGTCTCAGATTTAAATTTGGTGACGATGTCTGTGGGTGTCACCATTCAAAATTAAAGTGCACCTTTTTGCTTTTAATGTCTTGTTGCTCATTGCCATAAATTAAAATAAGGATGCCTGACAGCTGAGGGGACTCTGCAAAATAAACCCTGAAACTCTGCACCAAGAACAAAGAGGAACAATGTAACAATTTTCATCCCAGTTTCGGAACAAAACAATCAATTTACAGGTGTGAAAGCACCCTGAAAATAACTTATTTTGGAGCAGTAATCACAAAACCCTGAAACCGTGATATTTTTATCCAAGGTTATCATACTGTCAGAATCTTATACCGGCCCATGCCTAATAGCAACATAGTCATGGCCACCTCTAGCCAGAGAGCATGTGCTAGTACTTACAGCAGGGGTGCTCAACCCTGTTCATGGAGATCTACAGTACCTTCCTACAGAGTTCATCTCCAACCCTGATCAAACACACCTGAACCAATTAAATAGGACCTGAACAGCACTTAATAATTACAGGCAGGTGTGTTTGATATGGGTTGCAACTGAAATCTGCAGGAAGGTAGATCTCCAGGAACAGGGTTGAGCACCCCTGACTTACAGTCTTAACTTTTTCTGAGAGAACCAACAGTCCGTGTTTTTGACCCACAGTGAAGCCAGAGCTAATTAACAAAATTGTAATCAGGGATTGCAACTATATAATTAGAAGTAACCTTATAAGCTGCGCTTATAAACATGTTTGGTGACAGAGCGCATAATTAACTTACGTCCACTCAGATCACTATCTATCTATCTATCTATCTATCTATCTATCTATCTATCTATCTATCTATCTATCTATCTATCTATCTATCTATCTATCTATCTATCTATCTATCTATCTATCTATCTATCTATCTATCTATCTATCTATCTATCTATCTATCTATCTGTCTGTCTGTCTGTCTGTCTGTCTGTCTATCTATCTATCATCTATCCATCCATCCATTCATCCATCCATCTATCCATCCATCTGCATATAGCTTTACATATTCTTTTCTGGATATACAAATATCCAAGAAATTAGCATGTCATATACAACTGTCAAATATAACAATGTTCAAGTACAAATGCAAAACAAAATGACAATATGCAAATTAAGCATATAACAATAAGCAATAAAGACGGACTTACAGTTTTTGTCAGTTGCTTTGGTGCATTTCTCACAACACTATTTACATTTGCACAACAGTTAATGCATTTCTCAAAACAGTTAGTTCAAACAGATGAAAAGTCCTGACACCATTGTTTATGAACAAGATAGTCAAATGGGTTTGTCATATTTTCATTATGACAGTTTAATCTCTACATTTTTTTCAATGCAAAGAAGTCTTAAAGTTTGCTAAGCCGTTTGAAAACTACAGTAGAGTTAGACACCACTGCATTAAGTGAGGTATCTGAATACAAGATACTGAATATGTTTTACATTTTTACTGCATATGCTCTTTGCAATTCTAATTTATCCACAGCATTGTGCAAAAGAATAAATACACCCTTATTTACAACAAACATAAACTCCCTTTGGGTAGAGCTGTGCACAACTGTAAACAATATTGCAGTACATATTGGAACTGAACCTACAACATACACAGGTCTGTAAATCATCCATGAATTGTTCAATTTAGAAGACATTTTCAGGGGGAAAAAAAGATGTAAATATTTTTATAAAATTTGCTTGACAGATTTTGGCAACAATTCAACAGTTTTGTATGTAATGACTGAAGTAATGAACCGAGGACTTAGTTATATGGAATGACTATTCAGCATTAACAAGTTTACTTAATTTTGACTGACATGACATAAGTAATTGATAATGTTATAAAACAGTAGAGAGTTGTATGAAAGCAATTGATCCATGTCCAAAAGCACTTGCAATTTGTTGGAAGGAATAAGAAACTGCTACTATGATGTGCACAAATGACTAATTGTTTTGAGAAATGCATTATTTGTTGTGCAAATGTAAATAGTGTTGTGAGAAATGCACCAAAGTGACTGAGAAAAACTGTATTATATATTTTCTAATGAGTCTGTGTTTAGTAATTGAGATGTACAAATGTAGTGCTTTGTGTTCCCATTACTAATCAGTGAATGGAATCACTAATGTTTAGTAAAAGTGAATTGTATGTATGCTACTGCATTTTTTGTTTGTCTTTGACATTTATTTTGAAGAAAACTGAACTTGAGCTTGTTGTTCAGCATTAACATTTTCAAATGATTTTTCTTTTAAATCAGCATAAAAAGTTGATATGATTATGAAATATTTCATTTTTCTGACTGTCAATATTAAACAGTTGTGCTGATTAATATTCTATCGTATAGTACCATTTAGAAGTTTGCTGTACCTGTTGGTTTGTGACATAGATTGCAGACAATCTTTTGGTAAAAATCTACCTTTTGATAGGTTACTAATGAGATTTGATTAAAAATGAGATTCGACTCAGCAGAGCTTAATGTAATAATAGAGATAATGATCTGGTTGTTTTAACAAGTATAGCATTTTCTTTACTCTGCTTTTTAAAAATTATGTCTATAAGGCTATTCAATTAGCTTGTCATGGGGGCCAGTTCAGGAAAAGCATCCCAAATGTGGGGCCGGAGAGATACATGTATGACTTGCAATATAAGTGGTGACACAACAGCAATATAAGAGCCCATAGGCTGTATTTTTGCTCCTTAAGACACCCACGTTGGCTTTTTCTACATTAAAATGTTAATATGTTGTATTTTGAAACTACATAACATCACTGCATTGTAAAATGTGGCTTTTTTACAAACATATTCAAATGTTGTATTTCAAATCACAACAAAATCAGTGTATTGTTGAAGTAGGCTTCTTCTACATTCAGACACAATCATCTGTTATGTTGTCAACTGGGTAACAACTGGGGATGCAACGATTATAGATTCTGGTGTACGATTATTGTCTGAAGAATAATCATGGTTTCACTGTTATCACGATTATTATGCATTTATTAAATTCAAAACACTGCTAGATTAGAAAATCACAACAAAAACTGCTTACATTTTAAAGTGTTTATTGCTGCTCAGAAAACCAAATACAGCACAAAATATTAATAAAAAACAAACAATAGTCAATTTCTTTCTTTGGACTTAAAAATAAATGAAAATGTTTTTGATTTAAACATGAGTGATAATTTTACAACGAAAATAAAAGACAGAACAATGAACAAATAAATAAAAAAAAGAATTAAAAAAAATTGTATTTGTCTAATGTTAATTTAAGCTATATATTAGCTAAGAATTTAAATGAACTATTGTTATTATCTGCGTTCATACATACATAATCATTTTAATTATTTGTAATAATTTGTCTAACGTATCTTTTGTTTACATTGCACTGAAAGCCATGCAAAACTCTCACCACTACAGCGTGAGAGAATTTCTACTGTGTGCACATGGGGGGCGCGAGTGCGTCGGTCTGCTTGCGAGCCGCTCCAATATGCACACGTCTCCATTGGAAATAATGAAGTTGCACGCTGAAAAGATGCAATATGTGAAGGGCCTGCTGCTCTAGTTAATCCAGTGTTTGTGTGTATTAGTCTCGGTAAAAGCTCGGAACTTTAAACTAGCACGCAGTTGGCATAACTTTGTTTAGTTGCAGCAGTTTCGTTCCTTGAAACAGAAACGGGCCGTTGAGAAGCCTTCACGATTAATTAACTGTAATGAATGTAAGCGCAGCTTATAGTTAAATCGCCTAATCATTGCATCCTTATTAACGATATCAGTGCATTGTACAAGTGTTTTCGGCTGCTCGCACCACTCGCTTAATGTCACTTGACTCTCTGCCAGCCTTCAACTGCAGTTCGTGCTGTATTGAACAAATACACATCACTTCATAACTATAATGGACGTTTTTCAACTGGACTAAATTTATTTTTGATGGTCACACTGGCCGGAACAAATTGCCTCGGGGGTATAGCCCTGCTATAAAGGATAATGTTTTGTGCATTGAGATCTGAGATGTGGTAAAAGTGGTGAGAGAGGCCTACAGTTTAGCTTAGCATTGCCATCTAAATGAGATTCTTTTAAATGTATTCAGTCATCATTTTATTTTATTTTTTTAAAATGTGAAGTGACGTTTATAAACAATACAAAAATAAAATAAAGTGCCTTGTGCATGACAGTGGCATGATTCAGCATATGATTTTTTGGAACTTTATAGATTATAAATAAATTTTTAATGCATCCTGAAAAAAATCTATTTTGGCTTAAATGGGTATCAGTTAGCACAATGATTTTCACCTTTTTAGAGGGATTCTGAAGGATCATGTGACACTGAAGAAGACTGATGTTATGATGCTAGAAATTGTAGTGTATCCCTCTTGAAAAGTGCATCCATTTTTTAGCTATACAAGACACTCAGAATGTAGAATAGCACAAGTAGGAAGCAAAGGAACATGATACACATAATTTCCCATGCTTATAACAAAAAGCAACAAAACTGACTACAGTAATATTGTATACTTTATTTTTCAGTTTCCACTTTAGAGGAATCTGGAGTCTCTACCTCCGCACTAGAGGAACTCTGAAGAAGATGAAGATCTCCTACAGAGATCATCGTCCTATCTTCTAGGTGCAGATGGACACATTTTATTTTTAATTGTTAAAAAAAAATTATATATATATATATATATATATATATAACGACTTTTATTTTGTACAAATTATTAACATTTAGCTTTTGAAAAGGGCTAAAATAAACATAAGAGCAGAGTTGTATGTAATATTTTGGTATAAAAAACTCCAGTACCTAGAAGAAAGCTCATGTATAAAGTCAGATGTATTATCAATAAATATCACAAGTAGTGCTGAAATGCTCTTTTTCTTACAGTTTTATAACAGTGAATAAAAAATACAAAGATTATGCCTTATTGTTATTATTATTATTATTATTATTTAGGGTCTGAGTGGGGTAGTATGAGTTTTATGTGTATTAAAGATAGTGTGCAAAGGTTAAATATAAATTTCGGCTCAACCTGCAGGCAATAAAGTAAATTAAAAGTAAATTATAATAGTAGTGTAATTGCAACAAATGAAAATTATATTGCAGATAATTATACAGCAGACAATAGACAATAACAAACATTTGTGTGTAGTGAGTAATAAAATAATAAAATAACTAACAATATGCAGGTAGCAAATTGTATAATAATAACAACACTTATATGATATATAATAATATGATAATATAATACATCAATCAATGTGTCAGTTATTAAATGTAAACCCTTTAAACACAAAGTTTGTGTGTTTTATTTGGTAATGAGGTGCATCATTATTTTGTGGAAGATAGGCACAACTAATTGCCAATGCCAACCAAATGTTAATTTAATTTAGTTAATACGATAATGTATTCAAATATTTTGAAAGCAACCTTACTGTGACAGCGTTTTACACAAATATAATTTTCCAGTTTTCAGTTCTGAAGCTTTGCAGGCAGGTTTCTTGAAGTGTCCTGGACATGTTCTTCTGAATTATCTGATCTCTGTGTGGAGGATCAGCTGCTATTATGCTAACGGTTAGCATTTTGGCAGATTACCTACTGCACTTTATCAGTATCAGTATTACAATTTATCCAGCTCATATAATTAGTTCATAATTAACACATCTCAAAAGTTGTTTTAGTTTAGTTATTATACCATTTAAGGCGTGTGTCCTAAAAGAGAAAGTACATTCAGTAAAGTCTGTGACATGATCATATAGGGCTGGGTAATTTGACGTAAAATCAAAATCTCGATTAATTGAACATTTTAACTCGATTGCGATTAATGAATGATTATTTTATTAATTTATTTTATTTTCTATTTCATAGTTCATTGCCAGGTTTTTTACAGTAAACATAACAGGGTGCATTGCTTGATTTTAAAATAATGAAGGAAACACACTATCTACTATCTATGATTATTTATTGAACTTCAACGTTGAAAAACTGAAATTAAAACACATCGCCAATGTAGTGCAAATGTATGACATGTAGTTACATTTTTTTAGAGCTGCGCAGGCACGAAAGCTTTATATATAAATAATATATATATACAATATTATATAAATCAGTCTTGACAGAGCGGGGTCATGTGACTCCACGCATTGTAGGGAAAAGTAATTGAAAAAAATGTACCTGGAAAAATTTAATTGATTATAGGTTCTAAATGTCAATTTCGATTACTTTTCGATTAATTCCCCAGCTCTATGACCATATCGATCAACTGATTATAAATGTTTAGTTTGTTGTAAATCAGTGTTTCTCAAACCCAGTCTGGGGATGCACCACTGTGCACATCTTATGTGTCTTCTTTATTCCACACAACAGTTTCAGATCATCAGCTCAATAACAGAGAACTCCATGAACTGAACTGAGAAAAACACAATGCGCAGAGCAGTGGATTCACAGGACAGGAAGGACCGCTGCTATAGATAATGTGCAATCTATTTACCAAAATCCTCAAAATGAAAGTTAAAACTGTCAACATTTATGACCTTAAGAAAAAACTGCAAATGTAGACCAACTATTTGTTTTTATTCCAAATTAATATATTTTTGTGAGGTACAACTGTTTTGACTTGATAACGATTTAATAAAAAAAATTTGAATTTCAATTGCTCAAAATATTTTGACTAATACAATTGGTTAATTCATATCAATTTGTATAATCTCATTTGGACACCTCAGTATGATTTTCCCATCAGGTTGGGATTAGGGCTGGGGTTTTTTGGGGCATGCTTCTTCTTCTTTTTTTAATTAAGCAATTTCATACAAATTAAATCATATGAATTTGTATGAATTAGCCAAGCTTCTGACAAAACATAAAATAAAGCTACATTTTAATTTTAAAAGATATTTTCCCACATTGTTAAAAGTGTCATTCTTTTTTAGTTATGTTCTCTTTTAATTGCTTTTTTGTTTTGATTTATTGATTTATTTTTTCAAATGTGCATCATAAATTTTCACTTGCCCACATGTTGTTTTGTTCTATTGATGTTATGTACAAAACTTTGCACATTTTTTAGAAGGAGGTTATTAGAAAGAATTGTTTTGATGGCTGCAGATCTCAGAGATCTCATAACTGTTAAATATATCTCTCCTGTGAGTGTTGTAGCTTTTTGTTTTCATTCAGAGGCCTTTGTTGTTTATTACATGTGATCTGACACAAACATTGAGGTCAGAGGCATGACATAAAAATACCATTAAGACATAAATATCAAAGGTAAATGTCTTGCTTAATATACTTTTACGGTTCCTGAACCAAGAAACACAAACTGAAGCCAGGAGGTGTTGATGGCATCACCATATAGTTAATCTCACTTCTGTAGAGAGAGAGAGAGAAAAAAGATAATACATATACAGTTAAGTATTAACTCTCCAGTGAAATTGTAATTATTTAAAAAAAAAAAAATGTTAACACTTTATTTTGATGGTCCATTTGAGTATTAGTAGACTGACTGCTTAATATGCATTGATACTGCTCCTCCAACAGACATTTAACTGACTATAAGAAACTTTGCAAGTGCATGTCAACTTACACTAACCCTAACCCCAAACTAACAGTCAATTTATAATCAAATGAGAATTAGTTGGCATGTAGATGCAATGTAACTTAAATTCAACAAACGGACCATCAAAATAAAGTACGATCAAAAAAAGTGCTGTTTAACAGAGTATTTCTTAAAATATTTTTCATCTGGAGAAAGTCCTATTTCTTATATGGTGAAGCATACATCTTCAAAACCTGAGAGGTGGACAAATCTAAACGTGTTCTTATTAAACAAATATAAATATGCATATAATAAATAACACTACTAATAATAATGGTATACTAATGCAAATTGTTAGAAATAAACTTTTTTGTTTATTAATTACTTATTATAGTCGACAAAATGGCGCAAATGGTAAAACATTGCTATTTAAACAACGTGGCGCAAAACATGAAAATTACTGTTGCCTGGTTTGAAAATGGGTGATGCAGAGGTACAGTAGGTAGTGCTGTTGCCTCACAGCAAGAAGGTCGCTGGTTCAAGCCTCGGCTGGGTCAGTTGGCATTTCTGTGTGCAGTTTGCATGTTCTCCCTGCATTTGAGAGGGTTTCCTCTGGGTGCTATGGGTTTCCCCCACAGTCCAGAGACATGTCGAATAGGTGAATTGGGAAGGCTAAGTTGTCCATAGTGTGTGAGTGAGTGTGTATGGATGTTTCCCAGAGATGGGTTGCGGCTGGAAGGGCATACGCTGTGTAAAACATGTGCTGGATAAGTTGGCGGTTCATTCCACTGTGGCGGACTAAGCTGAAAAGAAAATGAATGAATGAATGAATGAATGAATGGTTTGAAAATGGCAACAAATCCGCCCTACACGTCTTGCGCCTATTACACTGGGTGTATGATAGGGCCTGTTGTCTGTTTAAAAAAACTACAGTATGTTTACAGCACATAGAACAAAAATGTATTATATGTCTTAGTTTGCATTAAAATATGTGTTTTCAGGAAGTTTTCAAAAGCTTGTGGTTTTCAGAAGATTAGGAATATGTCATCCTGGTTCTTAAAATATTCTTAAAACAATGTTGACAGAATTATTAGATTCTGAAATGCATGACTTTTTAGAAGCAATTAGCATTTACAATTTTGTAAATCAAGTCTCAGTGAATAATACACACTAAATCAGTACCAAAATTCAAATGACTATTTGACACTATTTGAGTGGAGATACTGAAACAAAGACAAAGCCTATAAACTGAGGATGGAGACCGTATGTAGCGCATGCTAATGAGAAATGCTCTGTGAGACTCCCACAGGAATTGAAGCTACTGTATCCAATGCAAAAATATATTTCAGAGTCGAAATGTTGCAGAGAGCAGTGACAGTCATTCAGAATTTTAATAAATAAACTTTTAGATGACAAGCGTGATAAATACTAAGCTCGTACGCTTCATACATATTTAATAACATGGCACCAGACAAGCAGACCATATACAGTTGAAGTCAGAATTATTAGCCCCCCTTTAATTTTTTTTTCTTTTTAAAATATTTCCTAAATGATGTTTAACGGAGCAAGGAAATTTTCACAGTATGTCTGATAATATTTTTCTTCTGGAGAAAGTCTTATTTTCTTTCAGCTAGAATAAAAGAAGTTTTGAATAAAAAAAAAAAACATTTTAAAGTCAAAATTATTTGCCCCTTTAAGCAAAATTTTTTCGACTGTCTACAGAACAAACCATCATTATACAATAACTTGCCTAATTACCATAACCTGCCTAGTTAACCTAATTAACCTAGTTAAGCCTTTAAATGTCACTTTAAGCTGTATAGAAGTGTCTTGAAAAATATCTAGTCAAATATTATTTACTGTCATCATGGCTAAAATAAAATAAATTAGAAATGAGTTATTAAAACTATTATGTTTAGAAATGTGTTGAAAAAATCTTCTCTCCGTTAAACAGAAATTGGGGAAAAAAATAAACAGAGGGGCTAATAATTCAAGGGGGCTAAAAATTCTGACTTTAACTGTAAATTCCAAACAGTCCGATAATTGCTAGTGAACCGATGCACTTCAAACCCAAATGACACTGTCATTTTAAAACAGTCTGAGAGACAATTGATGAGTAGCAATGTCTTTTTAATTTCAGCAATTATCAAAAATATATCAGTTACTGTAGACACAGGTCCACATGAACCGGTATCTTGTCATTTTATCAGCAGAACACGTACTCTTGTGCAATAATTCAAATAGAATTTGAATTGTACATAATATCTATGCCTGTACATATGTTGTTCCCAAACAGATTAACAATATTTTCTAAACAGAACAATACAAAGACATTACAAAATGTGTATAAAAATTGCATATCAAACATCTTTAAAAGATTTGAGGGTAAGATTCCTTCATTCGTTGTCTTTTCAGTACAAGTGATCATTATTTCAAACATAGTGAAAAGTATGATTATTCTGAAAGCATAAGTGGAAGAAAGAAATGTCCTTGGGGAACAGACCTTTGTGTCCATTATATGCTGTATAATTGCTGCTTTTCGCATAACCCTTTGACATACTCAACAGAAAAACAAGGATGATTACATGTTCACAAAGACAGAAATCCCTTTAGCGGGATTTGTAAACAGATTTCAACAAAGCTGGAAAGAGCAAAAAATGTTTTTTCTTTGATTTCTTTTCAATTATGCTTCAAACTCAAAAATGATTGATCAATGTTATCTAATACATTTTAAGCACTTCAATAAACAACATCAAAAATGCAATATACTGTAAAAGAAGCCTATGCCCATTTCTTTGGACACTGAAATCCTCCGCTCAGAACATTTATGCGGAAAGTAGAAGACATAAACAAACCTGTACTTCATATCTTTGACAATTCAGATCATCAAAAAGAAATCAATGTAAACTGTGTGATAGAGAAAGAGTGTACATTTACATCAATTTACCACAATCATTAAACCTTATTTAACAGTGCATTTCACACTTCGGCTATTGCATTTAGTACCCAAGTTCATTGGAGAAACAAGCCCGTGACATTTCAGCAAAAATGTTATGTTACTTGTAGTAGCCACTGCACTTTTAAAGTGTTATGTTCATCGACTAAATCATGTTTGATCCTTAGATGAATCTGGCAAGCTTTTATCAATAGCTACATTTCCATCCATCTATTTTTATGCGCATTTTGGATATGCACATAAAAAAAACGGTTGATAGAAATGCCATGATGCGCATACATTTGAAAATGTAAAAAATGTATGTGCATAACTGAGTAGGATAAACTTTTTATTCAATGAGAAAAGATGCACATAAACTATGATGGAAACACTTTTATTGAACAAATTCCAGTATGCACATTAAAAAAAACTAATGTGATTTTGTTATAAGAGATCATGTGATGATGAAAATGTGTGTAAATGGACAAACCAGCAGGCTGAGCACACTGTAAAACATCTGAACTGTTGTTTTGGTCATTCTAAAATGCCTTACCGTTTAAGTATTAGTGTTATATTATTAATGACCTCCAGAATCAAGAGCGCCTGTGCTCTGCGTCTGACACCTTCAAACGCCACTGCACGTTCACTGCGTGTCAGGATTGCCTTCTGAGGCACAAATCATTTATTAAATGAAGAAAAGATTGATGCAGCTTCTCCTACTGCAGCAAATTCAGTTTTTACTGTTGATATTTGGCGCCATGTTAATCAGGAAGTGACGATTTTGTTCGCTTTGACTCGTTGGATGGAAACACTGCTTTATTCAAACATCTTTTATGCATTAATCCAGTTTTGCGCATAAATTTAATTAGCATTTTTGGATGGAAACATAGCTAAAGTTGATTGTTGGATGTTTTGCAACAGTATGGAAAAACTGTGCAGTAAGCATTTTACTTAAAGCATTTTACTTACTCCTCTATCATATCTGAAAATAACACACTACCTTCATCAAACCCAACCAATAGTGTCAAAATCAAAAAATGAGATCATGACGCATCTACCTTGATATTTTAGCACGTATCTACAGCTCTTTGATTGCTTATTGAATGCAGTGATGTTTGTTTCATGTCAATGCTGTCCAAAATACTCAGCAACCCATGTGCAATGTGCGAGTTATGTGATGCAAACATCAAAATTTGTTATTCTACAAATAATGTTAAAACTGCCCATCCAAAAAAAAAAAATACTACTAATCATAATAATATTAAAATCACCTGGGTTTAACTAAGCAAAAACTGTACGGTATGTTAGAGCTTTCCATTGGATAATTACTGCATGAAGGTTTCAGTGAGGGCGGCACGGTGGCTCAGTGCTTAGCACTGTCATCTCACAGCAAGAAGGTCAATGGTTCCAGTGGAGCCAGTTGGCATTTCTGTGTGGAGTTTGCATGTGGGTTTACTCCGGGTGCCCCGGTTTCCCCCACTGTCAAAAGACATGTAGCATAGGTGAATTGGTTGAACTAAATTGGCCGTAGTGTGTATGTGTGTTTTCCAGTACTGGGTTGCAGCTGGAAGGACATCCGCTGCATAAAACATATGCTGGAATAGTTGGCGGTTCATTCCACTGTGGCGACCTCTGATGTAGAGATTAAGCAGAAGAAAAATGAATGAATGTTTCAGTGAATAAGTTATTTAACCCTAACTGAAGCAGAAAGTAGCTTTTATTCCTTAGAAGATGATTAATCTGTTTCCGAAGGGTCAAATTATTGGCATGCATCAAGCAAAGAAAACATTTAAGGAGACCGCTGTAGTAGTAACAACTATCACAATTGGGTTAAGAACTGTCCAACACAATATTAAAAACTGGAAGTATTGTAGGGAACCATTATCTTTAAGAAATAAATCTGGGGTGCATTTCCAAAAACATAGTTTGTTGATTTGGCGTTTCCCAAATCGTTCCAACGAACATTCGCAAACTGCATCACAAACTTCTATGCTTGCAACTACAGCTCTGGAGCTGTAGTTAGAAATATAGTTCCTGGCTGTGTTCTATTCCCAGTTATCCCCCTATGCCATATTCCTTTAGAACATTCCAACATTTAAACTTGGAATGATTTAAAAAAAAAAAAAAAAAAAAAACTCATTAAAGTCATCTCTCTTAGGTGTAATTTGCTTTCAAAGTATTTTTAAAGTTTAGTTTTAGCGATCTTCATGTTTACAATTGCGCTCCCTTCGCAGTGCACTTTGAAAACATGGATGTCATTTTGAACACAGCCATGGCTCATGACAAAAGCTATAGGTGATCTATTATTTAAAAGTGAAATTTACGTTACGTCTCCAAAGCTTGTGAAAACAAAAAACATAGCATACGTTAATGCTTTTAATTTAGAGTAGGTTATTTATTAATTATCTGTACTGTATATGACATGAGCTTGTTGGTTAGAACATTTCCACAGTGGTTTGCATGTGTCAAATTGTAAAAGTAGATTTAAAAAAAAAAAACAACAACAACAACAACAACAATATCCTACTTAATAATAATCGTCGTCATCATCATCATTATTATTAATATTATTATTAAAGTAGAATTAATAATAAATATTACATTTAATTTCTTATAAATAGCCTCATTATTTATTTATTTATATAAGATATTAGAATACATGTTAGCCTTTGTAATTTTATGTGATTTTATGTTAATTTAGAATAGAATATGTAATGTCCTCAATAATATTTGTAAAGGAAACATATGCCCTATATGTGCCATTTACATAGATTTCAATTAATATGAAAAGCAAGTGAATGTTTTTACAAAAAATAATATTGGATTTTTTTAATGCGTGTGCGTGTAAAACAATATAATTTGCACAAAGAAATTAAAGGGTACTTGTCTAAAGAAATTGTTACTCCACCCCCGTTTAGAGCATCATTATGGGCGTTTTACCTTATAACTAATGTGGTTCAAACGATGGATCTGCGACAGAGAAACCACAGGTTTTGGGAAACACTGGTCACTACATCGTTCTTTTCCCAAACGATGCATCGTATTATGATAGTTTAGCTGCGAGTTATGTCGTTATTTGGGAAACGCACCCCTGGTTGAAAATGATTAAAAAATAAAATAAATAAATAAATAAATAGCAAACATCTGTTGAAATAAAACCATAAAAAACAAGTGTAGAACTCAAGACTGTTTAAGAGTGTGAGTAAAAGCATTTCCACACACACAATGCAAAGGGATCTCAAATGATTTGGATTAATCAGCTGTGTAGCCTTAAGAAAATCACTTATCGTCGAGGGTAACTGAGGAAAAAAGCTTCAATATCCTAGGGAGTATAAAAATTGGAGGTCATGTGATCTGATGAGTCCAGATTTATCCTGTTACAGAGTGATGGGTGCATCAAGGTAAAAAGAGAGGAAGATAAAGTGAAGCATCCATCATGCCTAGTGTCTAGGCACACAAGCCGGCAGTGCAATGATGTTGAAATGCTGCAGCAATGTTGTGTGCCCAAAGAATTAGGTCAGCTGACTACCTGAATGACTAGGTGATTCCATTTTTTTTTTCCTTGGATGGAACGGGCATATTTCAGGATTACAATGACAGGACTCATCAGGCTCAAACTGTGAAAGAGTCGTTCAGGGAGCATGAGGCATCATTTATACGCATAGACTGGACACCATATGATCAATTCATAACCCTATTAAGAATCTTTGGGACGTTCCTGAAAAGACTTTAAACAGCAGTCTGTCTCTCCTATCATCAATACAAGATCTCTGTGAGAAATTAATGCAACTCTGGACAGGACTAAATGCTGTGACAGCTGAAACATATTGAAATCATACCATAGCAAATGCGTGCCATAATCGAAGGCAGTCCAATTGAATGTTAGAGTGAATATTTTTTTTGGATGGGCACATTATTTTGTGGCCATATTGTGCAATGAACGGTGTAAAAAAACCTTGCTTATGATAATCTGCACTTTAATTAGAAGTACAGTATTACTCTGTATTACAGTCATATGCAAGTACACTAAAAAAATGATTTCTGCAAAATTGTTGCAAACAGTTTATATGGGCTGAATTTAACCTCCTAAACTCTGGTACTGGGTACATGACGTCATTTACTTCCATATTCTTTACATTTTAAAGGTCCATACTGGCCCAATACCCCCATAAGTGGTTCCATCAGTTGGAATAGAATAACTTTTGCATAGATTATAGAGACAGAACCTAAAATGTACACTTTCAAATTTGAGTTTACAAAAAAAGTGCCTCTTTTTTGGGTTTATTATAACACAGACAACATACACAATTATTTTAATCACTTTCAACAGTTCTTTATGAAAATTCTAATGGTTTTCTTTAAAATGATACCAAGCTTTTGCATTTACATTTCTGCATGTGGATTTGGGAAGCTTTTAAATGTAGGTAAGCAAAATCCAGGCGAAAACCTCAAAATAGCACTTGACTTTAAGAGGAAACAATTTAGCAATCAGTTCAACCTAATTTGTTTGTTTAAATTCAGCCCAAATTCATTGTTTACAACCCCTTACTATAAAATGTAGTAAATCCAATCAATCATCTGTATTTCAGTGTATGCAGTATGTACATTATAGAAATTGTGGTAGAAGTGTGTTTTTCCAATAACACTATATTGAAAGGAACCAAAGAAATAAACAGCATTATTCAATTGAGGAGCTAGTGTATAAATACCTTGTCATGTGCAACATTCAGTAAGACACTTATAGTGTGGTGCATGAGTTGTTAGATTACTTTAAAACGCAAATGTGTAAAATTGCCTCACAATGATGTTTCAGTTTTAATTCACTGCTTTGATGATGAGTGATGTAGACTTAATAAGATGCATTTAGGCTATTTAAATGTTTTTTAGATAGCAGAACATAAAATTGGCTATTAGTTTTGCTATGCTCATCAGATTAATGGACATTCAGACCCAATTAGCTCAAATAGGAAGGTGACAATATGACATTCTTACTGAAGCTCTGAGCAATTAGAGCCGAACACAATCTGCGTCATGGGTGTCTGTTTTCTAAGGTCACTTTTATGTTTCATTATTATTTGATCTCAACACATTATCTTCACTTTATTTAATTTCTGTATTATTATAACATATATTTAAATGAAAAAAGACAGCATTCCTGCCTAACATCCTTTAAAAGAAAAAAAAGTTTGGACCAACTTGGTAAAAAAAGTGAGGTTGATTTGCTTTTCAGAGGTGTATGGTGTAATACAGTGGTGTCCAAACTTGGTCCTGGAGGGCTGGCGTCCTGCATATTTTAGTTTCAACCCCAATTAAACACACCTGAACCAGCTAATCAAGCTCTTTCTAGGTATACTAGACTTCCAGGCAGGTGTGTTGGAGGAAGTAGGAGCTAAACTATGCAGGACACCGGCCCTCCAGGACTGAGTTTGGACAGCGCTGGTGTAATATAATATTTTGTAAATGTATCAAAGTAAGGTTTTCTTGTTTTAGTAATAGTGATTGTGTTCTAATGTCATATAATATGACAACAAGATTCATCAAGTACATACTTTGCAGTGAGTAAATAATAGAATATGAACAAGCTTTTTTTTTTTGGTCTAAAAGCAGAACTAAATCAGACAGTGGTGCAATAAAATCACTGAAAGTGCAAGAACTGACATCTTTGTTAAATGTCATAAAACCCATATGAGAGGTTAGCAGCCAGTCAGTACAATCTGAAGAATCATAAGAGATAAACTGAAAAGTTATATTTAGAAATTCCCTTCATGTACTATAGATAATAAATGTACTGGCACAAAAAAATAAAATCTGGGGCTTTTTTCCCTATTCAAAAGCATAGTGTCGAGGCTAGTGTGTAATGTACTTCCAGTGCCAAAACACAATCTGAAAAAACAATTCTCAGAGGCACTTTAGATAAGCAGAAACAAGTGAACAACAATATATATAACAATGTATATATATCATCTACTAATTTCAAATATATGTGCAACTTCATAGTCCGTGTGCTGTGATCATTTCAAACCTACCTTCATACAACAGTTCCTTTAGATATCCTGTTGCGATATTTAGGTGTAGTGAAGTAATGCTGTGTTCACATCAGACGTGGAAGAAGCATCAAGCGTGAGTCATTTACATGTTAAATCAATGCAAAGATGCGAATAGACATCCTGCAGCACAATATGCGCGAATGAGGCGGCGCAAATGATGCGATTCGCGCAAATGAATCGGTGCGAGTTGAACATATCCAGTGTTTTGCGCAAATCGCTCGAGTTCGAAAATCTAAACTTCAGCAGACATTCGCGCCACATTAACCAATCAGGAGCTTGCTCTTTTAGGGGCATGATTATGATGTAGCGCTTGTTTTTGGTGTCCCGGGGGAAAATCCTCCTGCCGACACTGACAACAGTTCATCAAACTTGGCTCAGCTCAGTCAGAAGCACCGCTGAAAGCTTCCATCATCCAGGTAGTTTCTGGAAGAGTTGATGAACTCCTGAATGGATTTAGTTGACTCAGACACTGCTTCAAAGGAATCAACGCTGTTTTTCAGTCCTTTTAAAGCACATAAACACAGCTATTCTCTCAATAAAATCCATGTTAGCCATTTAGCAATGAAGCTACAGTCACCAGGCAGACAGAAGCCTCACCCATGATGCGAATCTGCGTCTATTGCTTAGTAAATTTGACGCGTGAATGAAGCGGATTTGACACGCGAATGAAGCAAGTAAACTTAAAATGTTCACGCATCTATTTACGCATGAATCTCACGATTTATCCATGCATACCGCGTCTGGTGTGAACACAGCATAAGTCTTAGAAACTTGATTCAGGCACTGCCTTCTTTCTGCCCAGTGAGTTTGTGCTGTATCGTGTGCGTTGTAAAGTGTTCTGAGAGCCCCTGTCCCCAGGCACGCTCTGTGGTTGGGCCACCGTTGTGCTGTTCCTGTGTAAAGATGCTGTTCTTCTTAAGCCTAGATCAGTTTTGCTTTGAATATTCGATGAGCTTTGTGAGCGTTTGATGTCTGAGGAACCACGACTCACCTTGCCATTCACCAGTTCACTTCCGTGCCTGCTACCATGGTTCATAGTACTGGCTTTACCTTCTGGATTTCTATTATGTGTCCCATTGGAGAGGGAAACTCCAGATGGGCTCTTCACCCCTGCATCAGCCTTTTTGACAGAATCATTATCCCGAGACTTCCGAAGGGAGTCCTTCTTCATAAAGCCACCTTTGAGAAAAGCGAAGACACTATCATGACGTTTAGTCTCCTGCCCTTTTCTATGCTTATCCTCTGATTGGTCACGTTTGTCACTTGACTCATCCTTCTGTGCTGTTTCCCAGCCATTTGGACCACTACAACTGGACTGGATCCCTGCACCAGAGCTCTTTCTGGACTGCGTTTGGTCCGGTTTGGATTTTCTGCTGCTCCGTCTGGTCAAGGTCCCTTCTTCTCTTGATCTACTGCTACTGGCAGGTTGTTGGTCCATTGCTTTCTCTGAGCTACTTTTTACTTGACCCTGTGGTATTTTCAGATATTCTGGAGGTCTGAGGCCATTGTGGCTGGAAGGTTTGGCTGTTTTTTTTGCATCGTCGTCTTTGTCTGAAGGTCGAGTCATTAGGGAAACAATGGGGTCTTTGGTACATCTCGGTCTCCTCCCAGACTCTAAATACTCCACCAGTTCTGCAGGAGACTGTTCAGAAGCTGGGGCAGGTTTGTGGCGGTCTTTATTTCCAAAGGACCATCGCAGTGGGAGCACTTTAGTCTTGGTGGGACTTCTCATGCTTACACTACGACCTTGAATTCCTCGCACAAAAGGTCTGCTTTCAAACCCACCTAAAGACACTGGCATAAACGCAAATATTCAGTACATGGTGGAAGACAATTGTCCACAACAACAAATGAAGAAGGAATTATTATGAAATCTATTTAAAAGATCATAAATTTTTTGTTACAATGACAAGAAAAAAAACTATTTGGTTAAACTGACCTCTTTCCTCTGCTGAGGGTTCATTTTTAAAGACTGGAGACTCTGGGGAGTCTGGGATGGAAGAAGGGCATGTTGTAGAAGACCGTGAAACCATACTTCCTCTTTTACTGTCACCATTCAAACGGATGAGCCAGTGGTCTGACATCGAGGAGCTGGTGGAACCTGCACAAGGAAACAATCAAGACTGTTTAGTGACTGATCCATGTTTCTAGACATAGGGAGAGAGCGTGCTGCCCCCTCACTGCCCCTTGATCTTTTGAAGTACTGTATTATAGCTTTAATGATCACAAAGTCACACATGCAGCATGCAGTGTCATCTTATCCAGCATTTAAGATAACCCAGTCACTCAAAAAAAAAAAAAGAAAAGAAAAGTTCTTTAGTTACATTTAGCAAGCCAGTGTGTCACCCTCCTTCATAATTGTATACAAAACTAATTTACCTCAATTGGTGATCACTTTATTAAGACAGTTATCTTTGACAGCCTTCACTGATGGAGTTCATTTAATTTATTATTCTAACCATAGCTTTCATTTAATTTATTATTCTAACCATAGCTTTCATACATTGGCAACAATAAGTTACCACAATTCTTCTGTTCATCGTTCATGTAAAAACACTGCATCAATATTTTCAAATCAAATCAATTCTAAAAAGAAAATGGAGTCAATGAGTATGGAACCCAAAAAATTCCTGAGATTAGAGGAATAAGGGGCCATTCACATATCGCACAAAATAGGGAGTGACGAACACTTTTTTGTTCTAGGCATGCTTACAGTGCAGTGAGTTGAAAACATCTAAACATTTCAGAATTATGGAAACTCACCATAAGTCATGTGACAAGAAACAACCGATGAGCATGAGCCCAGCATGTTAACCAGGATGTGTGTGTGTGTGTGTGTGTGTGTGTGTGTGTGTGTGTGTGTATATATATATATATATATATATATATATATATATATATATATATATATATATATATATATATATATATATATATATATATATATATATATATATATATATATATATATATATATATTTTTTTTTTTTTTTTTTTTTTCAAACACCATTTTAAGGACAAAATTATTAGCCCCTTTAAGCAAATTTTTTTCTAGATAGTCTAGAGAACAAACCAACGTTATACAATAACTTGCCTAATCACCCTAGACTGCCTAGGTAACCTAATTAACCTAGTTAAGCTTTTAAATGTCATATATATATATATATATATATATATATATATATATATATATATATATATATATATATATATATATATATATATATGCGTGTGTGTGTGCAATGGAGAGAAGATTTTTTTCAACACATTTTTAAACATATTCGTTTTAATAACTCCTTTCAAATAACTGATTTATTTTATCTTTGTCATGATGACAGTAAGTAATATTTGACTAGATATTTTTAAAGACACTTTAATACAGCTTAAAGTGACATTTAAAGGCTTAACTAGGTTAATTAGGTTAACTAGGCAGGTTAGGGTAATTAGGCAAGTTATTGTATAATCATGGTTTGTTCTGTAGACTACCGAAAAAAAATATGTAGCTTAAAGGCTCATAATTTTGACCTTAAAAAAAAATATAAAAAAAAGTGTGTGTGTGTGTGTGTGTGTGTGTGTGTGTGTGTGTGTGTGTGCGTGTGTGTGTGCGTGTGTGTGTGTGTGTGTATAAAGCTGCTTTATGATATATCTATATAGAAATTTCTAACTTCCTTACAATTCCTAATTTTCTTAAAATTAATAATTCTGTTGTTTGAAATGTTGCTAGTGTTTGAAATGAATTTCATTTGAAATGAAATGTTTCATTGGTGCAGTACTATAAGCTTTAACACAGAACATATGACACCTTATACATACTTTCTAACAACTTTATTCCAACAGCTTTTATTTATTCCATTCTTTTTCCGCTGAATATTTTTGAAAACAAATATAATATTGTCATATACAACATACATTCATTTTCTTTTCGGCTTAGTCCCTTTATTAATCCGGGGTCGCCCCAGCGGAATGAACCGCCAACTCATCCAGCATTTGTTTAACGCAGCGGATGCCCTTCCAGCCGCAACCCATCACTGGGAAACACATACACACATTCATACACTACGGACAATTTAGCCTACCCAATTCACCTGTACGGCATGTCTTTGGACTGTGGGGGAAACCGGAGCACCTGGAGGAAACCCACGCGAACGCAGGGAGAACATGCAAACTCCACACAGAAACGCCAACTGAGCCGAGGCTCGAACCAACAACCTTCTTGCTGTGAGACAACAGCACTACCTACTGCACCACTGCTTCGCCTACAATACACAGTATACAATAAATATTATTATATTATTATAAATAATTAAAAACAAATAAATAACACGTCTAACAGATCACGATGCATCAGAATAATGTAGCTAACACTGTTTACTACACCTGTCTTACTTGCCTTTGAGCTATCATATCTGAACTGTCTCCACTGTCTCCCAACTACTCTTTTTCAAATTTCCAATCTGCATCATTGTCATGGTCACTAAATAATATCTTATGCTCACTTTCATCTGCAGAAAGAGCCAGTTCTGTCCTTTTCTTCTTTGCCTTGCCATGGAATATGGTGGTGCTCACTTATGTACTGTTCCATGTATTCATATCTAATCAAGTAACATTGCCATTAAAATGTGATTTCATCCATAATGCAAATGAAATTAACATACGACTAATCAACATTATATTACTAGCATCATTGTTGTTATTGTTACAACTTAAAAGATCACAGCTGACCTTGCTAGCTCACTAACCTATTCCATTTGGCAACTCATAAATTTGATAAATTTACAAAAATCTTATTTAATAAAAACTGTTTGAGTGATGAATTTGTCATCATAACTTAACAGAGATGATGTCTCAGATTTCTTTGTGGATGTCACACGAGTTGATCCTTTGTTTTTATCAATGCTTTTGTTTGCATTCAGCAACTACTCACGTTAGATAAGCTAACTGGATTACATGTGACTTAACCAAAGCACATCTTAGGCTAAACTAAGGTTTTCTCTTTCCAACAAAAAAATGTGAACGATTGTTTGTCTTAAAGAGACAGCAGCAGAGAAATGAACATAAAGAGCATATTGCCAAAGGGTTAAAGATTCTAATAGTTTTAAAGTTTTTGTCCTCTCACGACTAGCTAAATGTCATAACTAAATGTCATAATGTCATGATCGGACCATGTGTATCACATTGTTGTAGCCTATTATTCTGCTTGTTAAAAATTTATTGTTGCATATAAAGGTTGTAAAAATAGATTTTTATTTCTGCATTTAACCCTCTACCACATGATATTTATTTTCACTTTCCTGCCACTGTTTCTTTAAGACCAACATTCTAATTTTTTGTTGAAAAGGGAAGACCTTAGTTTAGCCAGTGATGTGCTTTGGTTAAGTCACATGACACGCAGTGTTTTTCTGTAGCATGATTTCTGACAAACTGGCGTTTATTGTGAGTAGCTGCTGAATGCAAATGAAAACGTCAATAAAAACTCATGTCAACTCATGTCAGATCCACAAATAAAAATCTGAGACATCACCTCCAGTAAGTTATGATGACATGTTCGCAACTCAAAAAAGTTTATCAATATATTTTTTTGTATCAATCAAATGTACGTGTTGCCAAATGACAACACTGTGCAATAGTGGAATGTGCAGTATTGCAATAGGTTAGCAAGCTAGCAAGGTCAGCTGTAATCTTTTAAGTGTTAACAATAACAACATGAATGCTAGTAATGTATTGTTGACTAGTCATATGTTAATGGCATTTACATTATGAATAAAATCTCATTTTAATGGCGATACATTTGATTACATATAAATACAGTGAACAGTATATAGTGAGCCATGTTCTATGGTAAGTGAAAGAAGAAGAGGACAGAACTGGCTCTTCCTGCAGATGAAAGTGAGGATGAGATGGATTTTAGTAACCATGAGAATGATGCAGACTGGACATTTGATAAAAGCAGTGATGGAGATGGTTCAAGTAAGTTTGCTCAGAGGCAGATAATACAGACCTAGTATAGTATATAGTATAATATATACTGTAAACATGGTTAGCTAGTAGTTATATTATTCGGATGCATCTGGATATATTAGACTTGTTTTTATTTGTAATAATATTTACTGGAGAAAATATGTATACTTGTTGTATGTTGCATACATAATAATAAAATATTAGGTTTGTTTTCATAATATTCAGCAAAAATAATGGAATAAATAAAAGCTGTTGGAATATCAGTTGTTGGAAAGTATGTAAAAGGTATCATTTATAAGTTCTGTGTTAAAGCTTATACTGTAATACTGCAACACAAATTCAATCAAAACAAATAACAAGATTATTAATTATACGGAAAATTCTACATTTGAAATTTCTAAGTTAGATCCACTATTGGACGTTATTACCATATGGCAACATATTATAAAGTACCTTAAAAAAATTCTCCAATTCTCCAATCAGTGTGTGCAGTGCATTTTTGGCCTCAATGTGTTATGCTGCCATGCTGTGGGGGGTTTGTTCTCTTTCTTTCCCAATCCTGAGGTTACACACCTGTTGGTACAGTAATTACTGTACATGGCTGGGGCATGCAGCAGTGGAGGATAGAAAGAGACTGTGCCAAACACTACCTGGCTGAGGCTGCTTGCAATTGATTCTCCTGCCCCAGACAATCTATTGCGCTACCACAGTTGAAATATTTCTTGACATATTTGTTAAAAACTTGCCTTTAATTGCCATCTATCATTTCAACTTTCTACTTTTTACTATTTTTGGTTTAGCTTTATGAGAGCAATAGGTAGTTGGATGCCAGTTTTTGTTTGCAACATTTTATTCTCCTGTGTTTGGCTAGAGAGGGAGTAAGGTATGATAGTTTTTATTTATTTTTTATTTTTTGAGAGAGAGAGTTTCAAAAGTTGCTTCTGTAATCTGTTAGATGTTTTGTTTGCTGTTTTGTTATTTATTATTTATTGATCTTTAAATGAATGAACTTTTTTTGCACATTGCACTAGGTGTGAGTAATTGTTGGAGTGCTTGGACAGGAGAAAGGTGGTGATTGCTGGCTGCACTTAGCTTTTGTATTTTATTATTCATTTCAATCAATTTCTTTTCTCATAATTGGCCTCTGATTTTTTTTTTCTTGGGATAAATTATTGTTATTTTTTAATTCTCTCATTTGTGTTCTTTTGTTGCATGTTTTCCTGGTCCTGTAGAGGAGGCATATAACAGTATTAAGCAGAAAGTCATTTGTCACTGTTGAGTGGAAATCTCTGTCTGAAACCACTACTGTTCAGGGAAGTTTACAGGCAATAGAAAGATGTCAGTATACTTATATTTTACCCAAATCAAGTTCCAAAAGAAGTTACTAGGTTTTTCAATAGTAAATATTGGAGATCCGTCAAACCAGCTTCATATGAGGTGATATTTGCAAAGCATTTAGTTCCCGTCAAATTACAAGTTGCACTGTTTATTGTAGCAGTTTATTGTGACACTTGTCTCTCTTTCACTTTAAAAGATGTCATTATCAAAATAAAAGATTGTTTTACAGACTAACAGATTAGATTAATGCTGGATTTTCTCACTGCTTCAATACGGTAAATAATCTATCAGTCTTCGTTCATTTCATTTTCCTTTGGCTTAGTCTTTTTATTCATCAGGAGTTGCCACAGAGGAATGAGCCCTTCCAGTTCCAACCCAGTACTGGGAAACATCCATACACACTCATACTCTACAGCCAATTTAGTTTATTCAATTCAATACCACATGTTTTTGGACTGTGGGGGAAATCCACGCGAACACTGGGAGAACATACGAACTCCACACAAAAATGCCAACTGGCCCAGCCAGGAGTTTCTTGCTCTGAGGTGACAGTGTTAATCACAGAGCCACTATGTCGCCCACATTAGCCTTCATTTGCATAGATTTTTTTGAGTATTAATGTAAATTAAAAAAAACAAAAAAGACTAAACTAAAGCAGATAGTTCTGATCATTTTTGAATGTGTGTGTCTGTCTGTGCACACACACTCAAAAATGCTGGGTTCTTGTAAAGTAACGTTGAGTTCAACATTGGACAAACCAAGCAATGAGTACATTTTTTACAATTAAATTTAAATACATGTTTAATCCAATGATTGTCGAAGTAAATATGCCATAAAATGCAAATAGAGCTAATTGATTATGTGCACAAATCAGTATATTGATTAGCCACTTTACTTTAACGCTGTTAAATAGAAAACATCAAATATCCACAGCAATAATACCAAATTGCAGTTTATCAGTAGGTAAGATGTGTTTGTTACTATAGCAACCGCCCCAGCACATTAAGTTTGCACAAGCCTCAAAGCTCGCTTGTGACTGGCCTGTAAAGCGCATTCATATTGCAATAATAAAAAAATAATAATAATAATAAAAAAAAATCTACGGATTTGCTTTCTACCTAACATTGATCCATTCAAATAAACAAAAGGTCATCCTGCCGCCATTTAAAATGTGGCCACAAAAGCTCATTCACTCACCTCTGACCGAGCTGTTGGCAGACCAGGGTGGGATGACATTTCTCCTCTGGTAGAACAGGATATAAGCCCCTCGTGTGCACAGTTCCTCCTCTGGCACAATCTCCACACTGCTGTCATCATAACTGTACCAGTGGCCGTCCACAGAGTTCCTGCAATAGGCTATTTTGCACAGATCCAGTCAACTGAGTAGTCTGTTGACTCGCTGTTGATTTAAACTTTGTTCATTAGGTGAGTAAATTAAAAGCATTGGATGCAGCTCAGATTGCACTGAACCAGGTCTGCATCCAAACTCCTCTTAATATTTTAGGAAGGGATCCCTAGGTAGCTAAAATGTGTAAGTTCATCTGGCTTTTTTTTAAAAAAACCAGGTTTGTTTAGGTACAGTGATTTCACTGTGATCAATGGAAATTTTACTGAAATTACTTATTTTCAGAAAAAAATGCTTAACTATCATATTCCTATACATCCAATGATATGTATAGCAATACTGCACTCACTTGTGCTGTAAACACCAGGAACTAAATCACTCAGTCAATGTGTTCAGTTGTACAGCAACACAATCTAACAGCAATTGGAAACATTTTGTCACTAATTTATATAATTTTGTATAATCTCACTTATGTATTTTAGAACAATTCAAGCGTTCACACTTAGCTGATGATTGATAATAAAGCATGTTTGACATGCTGTCCTAGAAGAGAGCCCTGAGCTCAGAAGGTCCTTGAGCCCGGGGTTCCCTCCTGTTTTATCAGGAGAGAGGAGATTCTGAGCTCAGGTAGGTTACGAGAGCTCCCCCGAATTCGTTTGCTCAGCCTATTCCTTAATTATTAGGGGTTGCCACGGTGGAATGAACCGCCAATTATACCAGCATATGGTACAGTTTGGTTTATTCAATTCACTTATACGACATGTCTTTGGACTGTGGGAGGAAACTGGAGTACCTGGGGGAAACCCACGCAAACACAGGGAGAACATGTCAACCCACACACATACACCAACTGGCCCAGCCAGGACTCGAACCAGCGACATTCTTTATGTGAGGCAACAGTCCTAGCCACTGAGCTGCCTTGCTGCCTTTTCCTGGATTAAGCTGCGGTCTCAGCTTAATTGTATGGTGCTACGAAATGTATGGCGCTACGAAAAGGTGCAGGATTAAACAAGATGATTAGACATTTAAAAAAGCGAGCGATTGGTCCATATTTTAAATTTCTGTCTAGAGAGGTCATGTTTTGATCCTCGATTGGTCCCATGCAGTCAAGTGATGCGATTTCACAGGTCAGAGCTCACCAAGCTTTGACTTTGCAATGCAGAGAACTGCGAAACTTGTCGCACGTGCTTGCGTTTCCGGTCTGATGCATATGAATGGAAGCCTATGGGAAGAAAAGTCCAGCGTGACCGCAGCTTAAGTCTAGGAAAGAAGGGGAGGAGTAGTGGTGAATTGGGGGAGTCTTCAAGGCGAAGATGACTAAGGTAAGGAAATCTCGATATTTTTGTGACTTTGGATTCGTCTGATTATTAAATCATATTAGCTCATGCGGGACCAGCCGTGGTCAATCATAAGCATGTGATCCTTTCGAAATTAGTTTATAAATAAACTTCACTTTGCTCATTGGCAAATAATGGTTGGATTTAGGGGTGGGCTATGATGCCACACCTTTTAAAAATTACATTTTCACACAAACGAAATGGTATGCATTAGACATTTTCTTACAATTTGTAAATTAGTTATGTTTCCTTAGCAGATTAGACTATAAATTAATAGTAAAAATATATCTGTGCTAGACATTTTCTGAGCCTCTCATTCATACCTTAATTCCTTTGTAAGAAATTTGATGGTAAATTATGTACTTGCCAAAAAAATAATCATCACGTTTAACATTACAGCTCAACAATTAAAAGCTGGCAGGTTACATGTTCCACTACAGACAGAATGTCTACAGCGGACCATCAAAATAAAGTGGCACCATTTGCAATTTGTAAAATGCCTTGTTCAACAAAGCAAAGACTAAAAAAAACCCACAAATTTTTATCTGAAATGCATGTGTAAATGTTTCTGGGACTTGACAAATTAGCGAGAGGGTTTTAATAGTTTTACATGGCTCAAGGCCAAACATCGACTATAGTACCAAAAACATAAAACCTAAAGAGCAATGACAATAGAAAAAAGCTTTTAAATAAAAACAGCCCCTGCTTCATACTGACCTGTGTAATGGCCTCCATGCATGCCTCCGTGGTGGTTGCAAACTCCATACAAGTCATAAAGAAAGTCAGTCTCTCCATGCTTCCAAGTTTCAGGCAAAGGGGCCAGATTCTTCATGCTTTGACTGCGTTTCACCACATGGGGGGTCATATCCAGAGCACTTACAGGAAAGCGGATGAGGGTGGAGAGTTTGTTTCGCCGTTTGCCCACCTGCCGAAAACGCTTCAGGTGTAGTATGAGGATGTCGGGCAGTGTCCATAAACTCATCTTCACCATTCCCTGCTGCATTTGCTTACAGTGGGGGCACTTCCATGCATCATCTGGTGCCAGCTGCAAGGGCAATAATAATAACATTAATACACTTGGTACATATTCATAATGTAATGCCAACTGATATTAGTTATTTTTTCTTTCTTTTTTTTTTTTTTTTTTGCTGCATCTGCTTTTCACATTTAACTGGTCGGAATATACTGATGCACTTTCCACAGCTATTTATACTATTTCTCCAGAAACAGGTTATATAAAATGCGCTGCGTTTCCAAAACTGTCCAATGCATATGAATACTGGTTGCTAAACATCTTATAATCTTGTTGCATCATTTCACATGTTCATATTTGCGCACTCAATGAAGATCTGCTATAAGGAGAAAGATATATTGATGCCAGAACTAAACTACAATAATGTGAACATGTTCATGTTTTCCAGGGACAGTGTCAGTTTTTGTTCCCTTGTCCCAAATGGAGCTCTTATAATAAAAAAAAAAAATCAATTTGTTGGTCCCCATTTTTTAAACTCACAGATAATAAGCGAGTTGTCAATGCTATTTTGACTAAGGGAATTACAGTTTTTCTTGATTGCTTTGATGCAGCCGTCAACTGAAACTCCACATTTTCAAAACTGTTAACACACAGGTCTAAACAGCGGCACTCATGGTCAAAATGACACATTTTGCTTGCAAAACGCACATACCGTGTCAAAACATTTAAAATATGCAACAAAAGCTAGTTTTACCTTCAAACAACACAACTTGCAAACAAGTATATGAGCTCTTTCAATTAATCATTAAACAATGGACAACAAAATACAAAATACAGAACTCGGTGTGAATCAGTGCACCATTGCTTGCCATTGTAGCCTATTGCCAATGCCATGTGTTGTCTTTCTATTTGGGCTGTCAAATTGGCCTTACTGCAAAGAATTGGATCCAGAATAAGAAATGCTTTGATTAAATTTATATTGAATTCATGACATTTTTCAAACTGTGGCTGAAAACTGAAATAAAAAAAATAAAATAAATAAATAAACAGACAAAAGTAATAAAATACTGTAAATATTAGAGTAAAACATGTGTAAACCAATATACAGTCAAATCTATTGGGAGTATAGGACATAGCCACTATTGACCTCCTCCATCCATGCTGGCACAGAACAACACAGACCTTCCACCATTTTTAATGTTTGCAGACTGATTGCTAATTGAAGATTTGTGTGAAGGAGTGTCAAAACAGTGCTTCAGTAATTAATTTTAATCTTGGTAGTTTCTAATGGTTAGGAATAGATGGTTTCTGTTTGGTTACCATAGCTAAAACAATGGCGTTTGGACTGCTTGAATGACATCCGTGTTAACTGTTTTGAAAAATGTTGGGGAAAATGTGTCAATCCAATGAGAAAGGGTTTACACATTTGCAAGACCTGTCTTCTGCTCTGCTGGGATAATGATAATTAAAATGAAGTGGAACCTAGTTTCTTTAACCAGGTCAAAGCAAACAAGAAAAATTGTAATAATGTCCTGTTGAACACTCAGAGGCTCAAAAGTTATGTAACGTTATTGTCACATTAGTTAGTTATTATTACGACCCCCCACACGATCCTAATCCAGCATCTCTACGATTCAGGATTCAGATTTTCAAGTTCAGGAGAGGCATAAAGGAGGTGGCAAAAGTCTTGTTTTAAACATTGTTTTATATACGTTGCTCAGCAACATGAACACCTCCTAATAGTGTCAAAAGTGTCACATACTGTATTTATAAGGTATAATTCCCAAAAAAATGTAATTTCTGTCTTAATGTAATGATGTATTCATGGCCGCGAAATCAGACATGAGCTGACGCACTGTTTGTTTACTACCGAGAGGATGCGAGCACGCAAATGATGTGTACTTTAGTAAACAGATGTTGCATAGGCTGTGAATAACAGGTAATAGAGTTGTAAATAACATTCAGCTTGTTGCACAGAGCAATCGCCTGGGAGCCGCAAGGGATGATTTGCATGTATGTTTTTTCCTTTAAAGTGACGGCAGCCATGACATGAGTGCACTAGGTAGTGAAAGTGAAACCAAAACCGCACACATCATTTACATGATCACATCGCATTTTAGTTATGATTACGACAAGCATTTGATATGTTTTTTTTTTTTTCTTATAGAGAACACAAAGTCTTGTGCATGAAAATAAATGTTTACTGGGTCAGTATAACTGTATAATGTTGAATATAATGCAAGACGGAATCTGATAATAACAAATGTCTCATTTTACCAGTGAAAAAAATGGTCTAATAATGTTGACAATGACAAATGACAAGCATATGTCTCAAAAAAAAAATTCAACTTCAGAATTATGAATAGTCGTATTCTGATGTCATCACTTTTATTGGCGTTAATGACCAGGACAAATTTAAAGTCTGAGTCACCATTCCAAGTCTGTACAAAAATTAGCATTTTAACCAACAGTAGACCTACACATACAGGCCAATATTATTATTGCTGTTTTACCATATGTTTGAGAAATAACAATAATAATGGCCTACTCATATTAACCTTTATTGTACATCTACAGAATTGTGAAAAAAAAAACATGATCTTGATTTTAAGCAAAAAAAAAAAAAAAAAAAAAAAAAAAATTGTGATTCTCATTTTAGCCAGAATCGTGCAGCCCTAACACACTCATACACTTCGGCCGATTTAGTTTATTTAATTCACCTATAGCGCATGTCTTTGGACTTGTGGGGGAAACTGGAGCACCTGAGAGGAAACCCAAGCCAAGACGGGAAGAACATGCAAACGTCACACAGAAATTCCATATGTATATAAAACCTTACATTTATGCGATGGACGTATTCCCATTATTTTGAACACATTGAGGAAAAGTAAAGGGAATTGTCTCAATAGAGAGTGATTGTACTTAAGTAATTAGACAAAAAGTACAAAAGTAGCAAACACATTGCTTTAAACTTTCATTAATCTGTATATGTGGCATGTGTAGCTTTGGAGTTAGAAAGTTAGGGCAGAGCATACCATTATCCTAAATTAATATTTTTTGATGTGTTTTTAAAAGTAAATGAAGGTTATACAGTCTGCTAACTGCAGAGCTCTTTAATAAAAATAAAAAAGTAACGTAAAAGTAACGTAACACATTATTTACCATAAATAAGTAATGCAAGTAGTTACTTTTTTGGGGTGTAGCTCAATATTTTAATTCATTACTTTTAAAAGTAACTTTCCCCAACACTGATCATAAGAATAATCATGACACAATTGTAATGGCCTCATGCGAGTAATGTTTCCGACATATTTATGACATGTTATATTGTCTTGGCAATGTTAAGTTGTCATAACGACCAGGGATGCACAATCGGCGGCCATATCGTTATCGGCCGATAAATGCTATTTTTAAGGTTATCGTTATCAGGTCTGATGTCATAATTAGGCCGATATCTTTAAGCCGATAAATTACGCAATTGTAAAGAACTGCCTGCCTCACACATGCGTTAGCGGAACTGGTTCAGACTTGTCCAGTGCACTGTAACGGAGCTTCCCTCACATTGTTCAAGTCCTTTCCTTGTGTGGTATTGCTGGGCGTCAATAACTCAGTAAGTAACCATGTTCCTTATCATTATAGATATGTTTGATAAAGTGTCATTGTGTATTTTGGTTTAAATCGCCTCAGGAAAAATGTTACATGCTTAAACATAAATGCAGCGAGAACAGAAGAACAAATCTGACTCGCTTCGTCACACAGAGCCTTCAGTTAGTTTCAAACTCACAGCGGTTTAATAATAAACCTTTCATCGATCATTTTTCTAGCAATTGACAGCAAGAACGAACATAAGCGTTGTCTGATTGACAAGCAACAGCTACATGTGTTAAAAAGAATCTAAAACGCCAACTAGGATGAATTTATGCTGCGTTTTCTAAAGTAATATCTGTATTTAGCTTTTCGCATGTGCGGTGGCTCTGAACTGTCAAAACACCTCTTAAAACACCTTTTTCGGACATTACATATTTCTACATGTGTACATTACTGTAACACGTTTTATTCAAGAATTTGAGTTGGTTTCAGTTCTTATAGTTCTATCATTTTCATTTTACTTAAAATATATTTATTAAACTTGTTTGTTAAGTCTGATTTTGTTATTAAAGCTATTATTTTTATACAACAGTTAAGTTGCATGTTAAATTGCTATGTGAAGAAAAGGAAATATTTTAGTTTTGGCATGTATATAGGTCTATTTAATCACCTATATAAGTCATGATTATAGGTCTATATAATCACCATGCAATTTTGAAATTATAGGTTTTTGCTTTGAGCAGGCCAATTAGTTCATTAGAGCAGTTCAAACTTTTATGAAGTTTTTAAAATAAAATCAGTTGATCACTGTACAAAAATATAACATTTTGAAATATTAACAATTATCGGCTATAGTATATCGGCTATCGGAGTCCAAATCTTAAGAGTTATCTGTTATCGATATCGGCGCATCACTAATAAGGACATCTCAAAAGATAACATCTTTGCATTTAAAATGACATAACTAAGGGAACAGTTGACACACCATAATCACACATAATCTCCTGATTATAAAGGTGTCATAACAGTCTTATGAACACCCCTTTAAGTAAAGTGTTTTTAAATTAAATTGAATTTAGCTCCCTAAACTGTAATATCATCTGGCTGTGCAAAACTTTCCCAAGGTCTTATATGTAATGGCTAAATAAATGCAAGACACTATAAATGATTTTTTCATGTCCATCTATTGATAGTCATAACAGCATATCTTTGTCTAATAGAAAGTGTGGTATTAAATACCTTGAGAGCATATTCCTGAAAAGCGATCAGGAGAACAATACAAGCAAAGTGATGCAGGTCTATGAGAGAGAGAGGGATGGATGCATGCTGTGATTTGCACTAGAGGTATTTTTACTGCACTGTATATCGCTGCATGTGATATACTCTCTCTTGCTCTAACTGTGCTCTTTCCCGTTTGCTCATTTTATCTTTTGCCCCCTTGATTTCCAGGATATTGTATGTCATTTGCAGGCATCAAGTGAGCTGCTGTGCACATACGAGAGACTCCCGTAGCTTCCGAGAGAGGTGGAATGTCTGACATGAGCAGTGGTGGAAAGAGTACTGAAAAATCACTCAATTAAAAGTACAATTACTTGCTCAAAAATGTAGTGCAAATAGAGTAAAAGTATCAGTTGTAAATATTACTCAAAGTATGAGTAAAAAGTAGACATTTTAAAAGTACTCAAGAGTAGTGACTAGTAAGTATTACGCTGTGAAAAGCTGATGCGTTTACATGCAGTTTGTTCAGGGATGTGTAAACGTAACATTCTGTAGTGCATTTAGTGATCTCTCTTTATTCGTTCATTTGTTCCAACCTTCCTTCCATTGTTTGTTTGTTCTGTCCTTCCTTCATTCGTTTGTTTGTTCCTTCCTTCCTTCATTCATTTGTTCTTTCATACATTCGCTCATTTTTGTTCCATTCTTCATTAAGTCCTTTGTTCATTCATTCATTCATTCATTCACTCCTTTCATTCCTTCCTTCCTTAGTTTGTTCAGTCCTTCCTTGAATCTTTCCTTCATTCAGTTGGTCCTTTCTTCGTTCCTCCCTTCATTTGTTCACTCATTCATTTGTTCGTTCATGTTTTTGTTCCATCATAGGTCCTTTGTTCAGTCATTCATTCTTTCCTTCCTTCCTTAGTTTGTTCAGTCCTTCCTTGAATCCTTAATTCAGTCATTTGGTCCTGCCTTCATTAGTTTGGTCCCTCCTTCTTTCGGTCCTTCTTTCCATTCCTTGTACGGTCCTTATTTCATTCAGCCCTTTCCTTCCATTCGTCATCTGTTCCATTTAGTGATTGTTTTAGGCTGTTTGGTGATTTCAGTCATCATACAGTCGATAAACAGTCTATAAAAGTCTCTGAGTCATTGCGTGTACAGATTTCGGAGATCTTCTTGGACACTTTTAATGCTTCCAAAAGGTTTGCTGCATTTATAAAACGCTTATGTCTTCAGGTTGTTCAGTATGACGTGATTTACTTTCTATGTGCGATTTGATTGGACAGGAACCACAGGACTGATTTTTGTACTTGGCCAATCACCATAGACAAGAAAGAAATAAAGTAGTGACTGCAGGTTGAAGGAAAGTAGTGGAGTAAAAGTACTGATACAGCACTAAAAATGTACTGAGGGGAAAATAAAAGTACACATTTTTAAAAGTACTTAGTGAATTACAATTCCTGATAAAAACTACCGGATTACAGTAATTGGAGTATTTGTAATTACTTTCTTTACACCACTGGACAAGAGCATGTTCTTTGTGACAGCACATCTGGTTTGGTTTGTTTAGTCATCTGGTTAATGCTGCATACATTATTCAGTCAGGCTTCACCAGGGTACAGATGACAGTGTTCTGTCCTAAATTAATTGCGTTAACAAAGCATGGCAGCGTTTGCTTTAATTGAATGGAACCTGCCAAGTGTGAACACATCCTAATGCATTAGTAATGTATGTCATAGAAAATCAGTTAGTTTACTTAATTAATTACTCCAATACTCTAATTGAAATAACATATCAAATAACATAAATAGCATTTGCATAACATTTAAATAAGCTGTGTTTTTTTTCTGAGGGTTGGTCAAATTGCAGAAAGAATGATTTGATTCTTCACGGTTAACAAATTGGCGTCATTATCTGAACCTGCTTTGTCTCAGTGTGGTGCGGTAGAACATTTACATCCAGAAATACACTGCTGTGACAGACTGGATTGAAGTGAACATGCAGAGAGGAAAACAACAACAACAACACAACATCTTAATATTTACAGATATTTAACAGGTTTTTGTAACATCAGAGTGTTTATTACAGAAAAAAGCTACAATTTAATTCCAGCTGGAAAGTTGCCATTCAACGCACATCATCGTAAAAACCCTTTTTGCCACCAGAACTGAAGTCCTTGTTTTGCTTCAGTAATGACTAAAGGTTTTTTTAGGATCGATAATCATTTTTGAAGCCAGTCATAATAAGGGAACTCACTGCTTCACGGGGTATGATTTATCAAGTGGTGCTTGTCAAGAATAGGCAGAGTGTGTATAGACAAGAATGAATTCAGAGTGTCTTTTCAAAGAGATTCAGAAGATGTTGGCCGTGAGAGACAAAGACGGTAGGAGGGAGACATTTGCTCCTCGAGTGGGTTTTAAATCAGCCTGAATAATCTTGAATATTCAATAGCGACCAGTCCTGCTAATCAAAATGACTACCGCCATGACGTGCAAGTACAGATCCCGCAGAGAACATTTTCTACTGAATTTACTGAACAAACACCAACATTTTCTTTTCAACATTTGCTCTCCACAAATAATTCTGTTCAGATTATTTGGATCGGGAAATAGTGCATATTATATTTTGCATCTTTTTCTTTGCTTATGAAATGATATAAAACACAGCATGCTCTCCGTATATCAAATAATTAACTGAGAAAATAATTCACCTCAATTACATACAGTATATGAACTCAAAGGCTCCTAATATCCTAACAACATAAGTGATTCAAATTCTGAAGATCCTAAATGCATAAATGGTCTGTCAGAATATGGAATTATATAATTGGTTGGCTCTTGTGTTTAATTGTAGAGCTCTCCACATCACAAGAGAATTCAAAGTAATCACTGTTTTCAAGTTTTTTTTTTAGTCCACATTATTAGGAGCTGATTTAAGTTCTTTCTTTTCATCAAAACTCATTTCATACTTAAACATTTTCCTCTGAGACAGTAAACAGATGATGTGGGCAACAGGCCATGTCTGTGTTTGCAGTGGCACTAAATTCATAAGCCTAGAATAGAACATGAAACATCACATCTTCGATAATAAAAAATAATAATAATGTTGTCTGACTTTTTTCAGCTCCGGTTAAAAAGAATTTCACTAAGTCATACTAATGACATATTAAAATAATATCTGAAAACCTTTTAGTGGTGCATTTAGATAACAACAGTTTCACAAGGTCATTTAAAAAAAACTTTTAATTTTTTTTTTTTTACTTAATATTAGCAAATTTGTGAAAACATGTCATGTGTATATATTTCAAAATATGTGTTCAATCTATGTGTATATGTGGGTACTTGACAAAAACATCAATGGCAGACTAATTGTGTTTGTGTGTAAAAGAATGTGCTGACATTTTACACTAAGGTTGTATTATATTTATGTATTTACTAACAAGCATGAACAAATAATGAACAAAACATAAATTACAGTATTTAGCCACCTTGGTTAATAATTAATGGAAATTAAAAGTTGTTCATTGTTAGTTCGTGTTAACTCACAGTGTATTAACTAATGTTACAAGCAAATTGGATTATAACAATGTATTAGAGAATAGTGAACTATAATAAACAAATGCTGAACAATTATTGTTCTTAGTTCGCGTTAGTAAATGCATCAACTAATATAACCTTATTGTTATGTATAGCCACTACTTACGTAGCCACTAAAGGGACGTGGACATGAGTAAAGTTGCATCCCCCACAAAACTTTTGCTTTCCCTTGGAAAGATGTTTGCTTTCCCCCTTAAAACATTTGCATTCTTTTGCAAAATATGTTGTCTTTCACAAACACTTCTTGTTTGCTTAACTAAGTATGAATGGAGTGTACTAAGTATGAAGAGAAATGGATTAAAAACTCTATGAAATGCTCCATAATGAACGAACAGAGCTCTAATCCAGCGCAAGGTGTAAATTGAAGTGGAAGAGTTTGTTTTTTTGAAAATACTTTAATAATACATCACAGTATTTTTACCCGCCCAAAATGATATAAACACTTTGAATACTATTGTTACTGTTGATGCAATTATATTTTGCTGCACTTGAAAATAGTCCTCAGCACAAGACGTACACTTGCACTACCAGTTAGAATCTAAATAATATCATTGTCAGTGTTGGGGTAATGCATTACAATAACACAAATTACGTAATAATATTACCTTTCTCAGAAACCAGTAGAGTAATGCATTACTTTAAAAAAATGTAAGTAATAAAATTTGAGTTACTTTTTTTTTTATGTAACGTAAGTTGATTTTTAGTTTAATTAATTGGCTTTTAAAATATAATTTGCTGAATTAAAATTAATGTTGAATCCCGCACTCAAAAAAAAAAAATTCTCTCTGCAGAAACCAACAAAAAACCAAGATGGCAGAGCCTGACATTTCTGCGCTAAAAGTATTCTTAGTTTTCTTAATGCATGGAAGAAAAGTTAAAGGGGATTGTCTCAATGCTCACTTCACTGATAAGACAAAAAGTACAAAAGCATCAAACACAAACTGTAGCTTTAAACTTTCATTAACCTGAATATACGGCATGTAGAGCTCTGGGCTCAGGAAGTTCTCAGAAGATAACATTATCCTAAATTATTATTATTTGAGGTAAATAAAGGTTATACAGTGTGTTGTTAAGAAGAAGAAACATAAGAAAAAGTAACTCAAAAGTAACGTATTACCTTTCCATAAAAAGTAACTAAGTAATGCAACTAGTTACTTTTTTGGGGAGTAACTGAATATTGTAATGCATTACATACAAAAGTAACTTTTCCCAACACTGATCATTGTGTTAACTGCAGTCATGATACATCAGCAAAGCTCCTTGATTATTACGCCAGAATGAGAGTACAGCCATATCGGCCTAGAAAATATCAACCTTTTATCTTAGTACACAATGTAACAACAGAAGAGTCAAGCTTTAAATTGGAAAATGACCAAAAATATTTGAGCAGGATGCTAATGGTCTAATTTGATTCAATTAACTATGCTTAGCTAAGCTAAAATCTCTCCCATCAGACCTGGATATTGGCTGTATGGATTCAAAAGTGATAAAACGGTTTAAATATGCCTTGTAAAATGAGACTATTTTCAAAAAAAGTAGAGCTTTCCTTCAACTGACCGGATCATTATCCCAGGAGTCCCCTTTAATTTTTTTGAGCAGTGTATATTTTTGATCAAAGAAATGCAGCCTTTGTGAGCATAGATACATAAACAGGGAAAGTAACTGGATGAAAGAATACCTGCTCCTCTTTGGTGTAGAGCTGAAAACAGTCATCCAGTGTGCAGCTGTGCTGTTGTACATGATTCTGCTGCTGGATTCTCACACTCTCTGCATCTTCAATCACCTCCTCTTGGATATTGCCAAAGAGGCTGAAACAGATATGAATTGTAAATTTCAAATTATATTTCACTCTTACTAATACTAGGGCATTTGGCTCTTACTGCGATCTTAAATTAAATGAATGTCTAAAAAATTAGAACATTTTATGTTGCTGCATGTATCTCACCCCTCTTTAATTTTGTTGTCCCATTCAATTACGAGCTTCACATGCAGAGGACCACCTGGACCACATAACTTCAGGGCTCTAGAAGAGAAAAAAATCAATTCAAATGTGAGTTTGGAATTTATCCACCAGGGGGCAGAAAATAATCAGTGTTGTGAATTCAGAGAAGCATTGCACAGTAAGACAACCTCCCTGCTGAACGAAAATACAGTGACATTCCTTATTGAATTATTTCCTGTAGGAAATTAAGGGGTGTGGTTAGTTAATAGTTAATTAGTCATTAAGTAGATAATTAGTCATTTGATAACTAGCAATTAGCCCATAACTCTTTATAGTTTAGTTTATAGTTTTGTTAATATGTTGTCGGAGGCAATCTGAACAATGAACCAACTATATATATATATATATATATATATATATATTTTTTTTTTTAATGATTATTTTTTTCTTCTGGAGAAAGTCTTGTTTCATTTAGGCTAGAATAAAAGCAGTTTTAAATTTTTTATGAACCATTTTAAGGTCAAAATTATTTGCCCCTTTAAGCAATATTTTTTTTGATAGTCTACAGAATAAACCATCAATATACAATAATTTGCCTAATTACCCTAACTTGCCTAGTTAACCTAATTAACATAGTTAAGCCTTTAAATGTCATATAGAAGTGTCTTGAAAAATATCTAGTCAAATATTTATTGTCATCATGGCAAAGATAAAATAAATCAGTTATTAGAGCTGAATTATTAAAACTATTATGTTTAGAAATGTAAAAAAAAAAAATCTTCTCTCCGCTAAACAGAAATTGGGGAAAAAATAAACAGGGGAGCTAATAATTCCGACTTGAACTGTATGTATGTATGTATGTATGTATGTATGTATGTATGTATGTATGTATGTATGTATATATATATATATATATATATATATATATATATATATATATATATATATATATATATATATCAATCACTGTATTGCTTTGTGTTTGCATTGTAGTCTACAATCTCACATAAGTTCTAAATCTCTATAGTCAAAAATGTATTTATTTATTGCCATCGTTTTAGTTATAGATTTACTGTGCAGATGTTCAGAATTTAAACAACAAACAAATTATGACAATTAATTTTGTTATTTACAATTTTGTTTTGCTGTATATACATGTAAAACATTATATGAATCAAAGTATCTTAAAATAGGTTTGCAATACTACCATGTAATGTTAACTGTAAATATCTTACTGGTCCCAGAGTTTTAATACTGAAGTAAATTATAATTTAAACAACAATATATATTTCTCTATAACTTAATTGAAGGCTTTTTTTTTTGCATTTGATTGTACAATAAAATAAAGAAACAACTGAGATTGGACTAGAATGATCATATGCAATTGGAGCATGACCAGACTCAGCTATGATTTATCATCACAAATCAAGACAGCACAAAAGAAAAGAGAAAAGAAGAAACAGTGATTCAGAACAATGGTCAGTTCATTTATCCTTTAAACCTGAGTTTCTAATAATAGTTTCTTTTCATCACTCATGTTAATTAAAGGTAGAATCCATCTGTAGGTCTTGCTATCATTACAGGTATCCAGACTGAAAAAATAATCACTCAAATATGGCCTATGAACACATAACAATAATCACCTGGCTAAATAACTGCAAAAGAAAAAAACAGCATTCAGAGCTTCATCCCTCACAATTCACCCTGTGCAATTCTGCAAACAATCGATCAAATATGACAGAGGGAGAAGCTGCGGCAGAAAGCAGTGCAGGGTAATTTGAAGATGTGACTGGAGCATGGCTGAGTTTTTCTGAGAGCCGGGCTAAAGCCAGATTAATTCTGACACACAGTCCGTCTGCGTTAATTGCAATTGTTTCTGAGAGGATTTAAAAGCAGGGAACAATAATTCAGAGACGTGAGGGGAATTCAGTTGGATTCATCAACTCTGGCCTGTTGAGAGGAAAGCTCAGACACAGACATACAGTACTGTGCGAAAGGTTTAGGCCACCAAATCTGATAGTGTCTTAAGACTTGTGCACAGTACTGTGTATATTTGTATATGATTTTCAGTATCTTACGTTTTCTGTATGCATTTAGAGGCCTAAAGAATTGGTCCATGGAAGCAACAGAAGGGAACAGCTGTATGTGAGCATTTTGATTTGTTTTAGTTGTTTTCAGCAGCATGTTTAGTTTTACTGTGCTTACCATTGTTTACCAATTGACCATGTGTCAGTCAGTGGTGTAAAGTAACAAATTACAAATACTCAAATTACTGTAATTACCAAGTAGGATGTACTTTTACTTTACATTGAGTACATTTTAGTGCAGTATCTGTACTTTTACTCCATTACTTTCCTTCAACCTGCAGTCACTACTTTATTTTTTCCTATTTATGGGGATTTAAAAAAAAATCAGTCCTGTGATTCCTGCCCAATCAAATCACACTTCATCACTTCATCAAAACTACAAGTCATGGGCTATTTATAAATGCAGTGTTTAAAACTGTTTGGAAGCATTAAAAGTGTCCAAGATGATGTCCAAATCTTTACAAACAAAAATCTAGAGTCTGTTTAGACTGCATGTTACTGATGAAAAGATGATGGATGTTTATTGTAGCATGCCATGCTTTTGCCAAGAACGATGCAATCCTGGATTAACATGTTGTGTTGATCCTATTACATAGTTTTTGTTCGAAAATGTAATCCTTACCTAATCCCTACCCCTAACCCAACCCTAACTGTAAACTTTTCCCAAAATCAGAGGGGAATATTAGTTGGATAACACTCATGTAGAAGTGCATAAACCTAACCATAAGCCTGAACTTAACATAAACGGTAAACATATCCCTTAATTCTGATTGGCTGATTCGAATGTTGTTCCAGGATCAACATAGATGTTAATCCAGGAACATGTCCTTTACTTGGTGAAATCAGGTTGTCGGTTTAACTGTATGATGACCGAAATGGCCTTAAACAATAACTAAATGCACTACAGAATGTTACGTTTACACACACATTCCCAAATTACATGTAAATGCATCAGCTTTTTACAGCATAATAGTCACTACTCTTGAGTACTTTTAAAAGGTCTGCTTTTTACTCATTCTCTGAGTAATATTTACAACAGATACTTTTACTCTATTTGCAAGTAATGGTACTTTTACTCGAGTATGATTTTTCAGTACTCTTTCCACTACTGCTCAAAGTGTCATTTGATCTTATGTCACACTGCATGTTCTTGTGCCACATTGGGTGCATTTAAGCTGTTAAATTTAAATAGCAAGGCATGTCCTGCTGAATGATGAATCAACTAGCCTGAAGCTACTAAAATGTGTTCACTGTACAGTATATGCGTCAGCAGTCGCATCAGCCGTTATAAAGCCCTCCTCAGTGAGAAGCGAGGAGCTTTAAGAAAAGTGACTTAACCTGTGAAACTCTAGCAAGCATGGACCATACAAAAGTATCATTTTGTTTATTTATTTATACTTTCTTGCAATTTTTCTGAGGTTTTTGTGTTTTGTTCCAATATAAGTTTGTTTCGTTACCCCCACTGTTACTAACAGTTACTACAACCAGCAAACCATGTGCCTCACTCAGTAGGCAATGCAGTCTTAATAATTTGTGCAATTTTGCCTTATCCAACAATTTGCATTCTTTTAAAATTGAACTTTCGGTCTGCTGTTAACAAAGCAGACTTCATTTCAGCTTTCAGTACCAATTCTAATCTCAGTTCTCTGGCCCTGACTGAGACTTGGATTAAACCACAGGACATGGCTACACCTACAGCCCTATCCACTAATAACTAACGTCTCTGACCACTGGAAACTTAATCATGTATCACAACAGTTCTATCATGTTTACCCACCCAATAAAATCATTTATCATTCTCCAGGACAACTATAAAGCTTTTTGGAGATGTTAAATATCCTGCTTTCAACCTTCATTGAGGATTCCGTCACCACCTACGCTCACTCATACCCCCCCAAATGTCTGCTTTAATTGAAAAGTCACTTCCTCCCACCAGTGACGTTTCATTAGTTGACACTAACCGTGCTACTGAAACACTGTGCTTTACCCTGTCATTCTGCTTAGACACAATCTCCCCCTCTGACATCCAGGCCAGCTTATGCCACCCAAATGTAGATTGTTCAACCTTTTTCACTAATAAAACAGCACCTACAGATGGGCACACCGTAGCAAATACGCATTCGCTCCTTTAAGAGGCAGAACTGTCAAAACTTATCCTCTTCAGTCACCCTACTGTCAACTGGACCCTGTTCCATCTCAATTTCTTCAAGCTATCTCGACTTCTGTTGAACCTGTGCATACCAACTTAATTAACACATTCAATCACTGTGGCTCATTTTGTGCTGCATTACATCAGGCTCAGATAACTCTTAACACTACTTAAGAAACTAATCACAAATCCAGTTCTCATAAACAATTATACACCAAAATCACTCCTACCATTCATTTCAAAACACTGGAACATTTTGTTTCAAATTAATCTCTGGCTCACTTTCCAAGAACAACCTTCTGGAAACTAACCAGTCTGGATTTAAAAGTGATACTCCACTGAGACTGCCCTGCTCTCAGGTATAGAATCCCAGAGACTCGCAAGATCAGCATCCAAATCCTCAGTCCCCATCTTGCTAGATTTTGCTGCTTTTGACCAGGTTAACCACCAAATTCTCCCAGCAACCCCTTGAAGACAATCAGCATCTTATGTACCACGCTACAGTGGTTCACTTTTTACCTCCCAGGTAGATCATTCAAGTTTTCTTGTATGGGGTGAATTGTAAAAGCTGCACCATCTTGCTACTGGGGTGCCTCGGGGCTCTGTTCTTGGACTTCTTCTTTTCTCCATTTACATGCCATGGCTTTTCATAGCACTGCTATGCTGATAACACCTAACTCTACCTTTCATTTCAGTCTGATGATCAGACATTGCTGCTGGATATCAGCATGTCTGACAGATATTTCCAGCTAGATGAAGCACCATTATCTCAAAAACAGAACTGTTTATATATATATATATATATTTTTTTTTTTTTTTTTTTTTTTTTTTTTAGCATTTCAGTCCCAACAATTCAGTCAATTCCGCCAACAAAAACACAGGCCCAAACCAGGACAGAGCTGCACCATGTTTCACTTTCATGTCTTAACCAATTCAACTAAAAACAATGGTCACACTTTATTTTGACAGTGTTTGTTGAATTTAAGTTGCATTGCATCTTCATGCCAACTAATTCTCATTAGATTCTCGTAAAGAGTAGGGGTGAATCGCCAGTGTCCTGGCCAAATTCCTTCATCGGCTCTTACGATCTCGGCTTCCCAATCATCCCCATCCACCGAATTGGCTGTATCACTGCCTCTCCACTTCACCAATAGCTGGTGTGTGGTGAGCGCACTGGCGCCGTTGTCCTGTGGCTGCCGTTGCATCATCCAAGTGGATGCTGCACACTGGTGGTGGTGTGGAGAGACCCCCCTCATGATTGTGAAGTGCTTTGGGTGTATGACCATACATGACAGATGCACTATATAAATCCACATTACTTACTTACTTACTTACTTACTTACTTACTTACTTACTTACTTACTTACTTACTTACTTACTTACTTACACAGTAGGTTGGGGTTAGGGTTAGTTTAAGTTGACATGTACTTGCAAAGTTTCTTATAGTCAGTTAAATGTCTGTATCAACAGATGCAGACAGTCTACTAATACTCAAATGGACCATCAAAATAAAGTGTTGCCAATACGATTTCAATACTTGAAGGAAAATGAGAAACAGTTCTATATTATATCACCATTAATGCAAATGTAGGTGGCTTAACACATTTGCAGATGATCCTTATCTCAAATCATACTTTGTAAAGCCAAAAACATACACGCTCAACTTAGACTCTGTAGTAACACAAAAATGTTCTATGCTTTTTATTGACTCTCTGAACTTCTGTTCATATGAACCCTTATTTTGATGATAAATGTTTGTGGCAACCATATGCTTTCTGTCATTCCTCAGAAAATATGTTCTGACTAACTCAGTCTCACTTGTGAAAGCTCTAGATGAATGAATACATCTTCAGCAATGGCTGACAAACCTAATTACTTGCACAGTTAAACACTGCTGGCTTTCCGCACACAAGAACAGAAGCTTGCGTCAGAGAACAGCAGGTAACAACATGAGAAATGAAATGCCTCTTCTATCAAATGAACATCACAGTTACAAATGAACAACATATTAATTAAGTGACAGACATGGATGAGTGTGTAAAAACAAAGATGCTTTTATAGGAAAAGGTGACTTGGCACACTCACATTTTCAAACAAAACCTGCACCTTACAAAATAAAAACAACTTATAGTATAGTAATGTTACAGTCCCAGCCCAGTATGTGTCTGACCCTGTTTTGTTTTGTCTGTTACTCCTTGTTGTTGTCCTCTTGTGCCACACCCATGTTAATTGCAAGGGTTACCCCTGTTAGTTGCCCTGGTGAGTCATTAGGTCCGTCCCAAATAGCACACTCATGCACTATTCTACGCCATCTTGTAGTATAAATAGCGTAAGTAGTGCGTTCACACTGAAAAAAACTGTAAAATTAAATGTGGAATGATGGAGACTTCACACACTCAACAACAGCAGCTTTGCACTAATTTGGCAACCGTCAAACATCATCAGGGAATCGGTTTGAATTTTCGCTTTGTAAAAAACACATTAATGTTCCATTTGGGGCGACACTACATATATGCTGTTGAGTGTGTAAGTGCATAAGTACATATTGTACAAGTGAATAGTGTGCCATTTGGGACGCAGCTATTGTCTCCTTCCCTTGTTAGCTTATCCATTTGTGGCTTGTCTGTGAGGTTAAGTTTTTTGGTTCCTTTGTTTCTTTGCCTTTTGTTTTGTTCCTGATTTATTTTCAATAAACCTCTGCTGCATGTGGATCCATCTCTCAAGCCTGTTTCATGCTCCAGAATTCCAGAAATCATGAATTCCAGAATCATGAAATCATGATTTCTTTAACGCAAAAACAGTACATCTCCTCCTTGCATTTCCACTGTCAATAATAGTGCCTTTTCTTGACAGATGTGGTGCATGTCAGCAAGGGAGGCTAGGGAACACCTGGCTAAACTGCAAAATACGTTTTAAACTATATTTATCAAAGCGAAAATTCACAGCTTTGGGCTTTCACAAGGGTTGCATCAGGAAGGACATCAGATGTAAAACCTGTGCCAAATAATTATGCTGATGATCCACTTTAGTGATCCCTAATGGGAGAAAGCCAAAGTGAGAGATAGATCAAGGTGAAAATTTCCTAATTTTTCATATGTTGGTGAATGTTTTTAAATGTAGACAATGTTTTCAACTTTAAATCAATGTTTACGTAGTTTATTACTTAGTAAATGTATCGAATGTACTAATGTATTGAATGTGTCATGTGGCCTGCACTAACATCTGTTGCCCTGCAATCAAACAACACCTGGGTGGTCATGCAAGACACTATTCCAGGGGTCACCAAACTTGTTCCTGGAGGGCCAGTGTTCTGCAAATTTTAGCTCCAACCTTAATTAAACACACCTGAACAAGCTAATCAAGGTCTTACTGGGTATACTTTAAACCAGGCGTGACCAACCCTGTTCCTGGAGATCAACCTTCCTGCAGATTTCAGTTGCAACCCATATCAAACACACCTGCCTGTAATTATCAAGTGCTGTTCAGGTCCTAATTCATTGGTTCAGGTGTGTTTGATCAGGGTTGGGGCTGAACTTTGCAGGAAGGTCGATCTCCAGGAACAGGGTTGAGCACCACTGCTTTAAACATCCAGTCAGGTGTGTTGAGGCAAGTTGGAGCTAAACCCTGCAAGGACAACGGCCCTCCAGGACCGAGATTGGTGACCCCTGCACTATTCCATTACAACAGTGGCTGTTTACTGACAAGCCTTAAGAAAGTGTTTGAGGGTTCAATTTTGTTTTACATAACAATTTATATCGGCAAAAAATTAAGAACTGAATAAACATCATCAATAAATGTCAAGGAACATTTTAAAATAATGAAATCATTAGGTGCGAAAAACAGAACTAATCTCATATTTTGGTAAATTGGACAAAAGGCTGTATATTAATTACATCCGATGCATCTACATTCAGCAATCTGTTAATTACAAATAAGTGCTCTAAATACATGTTATACTCTAATGCTTGTTGTTTCGTACTGTACATAATCTGCAATAAAGGTCAAAATTCCATTCTACTGAGCTATCATTTAAAATTGTACACTTTAAAGAAGTACACATCCACAAGTATCATAATTCTGGTATATTCGTATAAGAAGAAGCAAAGCAGCCCAGAATAGCAGACATGGGAGTGATTACCGTCATAACTTTTAAGCTTTTTAAATTGAAAAACTGATGATTGGCTTTCAAGATTGTGTGTGTGTGTGTGTGTGTGTGTGTGTGTGTGTGTGTGTGTGTGTGTGTGTGTGTGCGTGTGTGTGTGTGTGTGTGTTACACCTACAGCATTTTCATGGTTTAGTTTGTTGGGTTTTGTCTCTAGAGCCACACAAATATGATGCAGAGGAGAGGATACAATTTGTCCTAACTAGGTTAAAATACCATGATGTGGGTGTTTAGAGACCAATTAAAAAGTTTAAAGCAGCTGGAGAAATTAACTGTGGCGCCACTGATAAGCACTCGGTTTGTATAGAAACACTGTGTCAAAGATTTCAATAAGTTTGGGTTCAATAAGATTTTCAGTAAGGATGGAATAAATTGGTCAATGACTAAATAAAAAAAAAAAATCCTACAAGTTGGTTCTATTTTAATGACACCCAAAAAGACAAAGCATTGGTAACCCAGTGAATTACATATTATTTAGTTCCCTTAACCAATATACTGTTTCCTCTAGAATTTTTTACACAGATCTTCCAACTACCTATGGTGTTATTTCAATGACAAATGTCGAGTTTGCAGTATTACAAGTCAAGATTGCATTCATGTAATACGAGCATGCAAATCTCTTTGCTTGGACGCCGATTTCTTCTGTTTGTGCACAAAACTTCTTGCATGCTCTCAAATGTATGCTGCTTAAGCGCAGATTTTCCTGTGTGCGATTTCTTGTGTGCGATTTAGTGCGATTATGTGACAGTGACGAGTATGTCTCCAACATTTATTAGATATGCTAGGAATATTTATGAATGTCTCCAATAGATCTACAGAAAAGTGCAATTATAATCTGCTATATAATATACAACGACTAAATGTTTTGAATGTGAACCTGTAATGTGAATTTTGACACCATGAATTTTGGTGTGGTGCCCCACCATGGAAGAATGAATGTAGCGGAAACCATGAATATATATATATATATAAATATATATAAATATATACTGTATGAGACAATAAAATAATCTCATCTGTTAAAACATAGTCTGAATTGACCCTTATGAGCTGCTTTGTTTTAGTGTATCAAGTCTCCGTTCTCCATGTTGCCAGATATAGTTAAGTTTGTAATTCTGTTTCCTATTTACGCCGTACAATGTTTCGTCACCGTGGAATTATAAGGTTCTATCTGCGTTTTAAATGATTTTGAGATATTGAACATTCCATAGAAAACAGTATGCGAGTAACATTTGTTTTTTAAATAAAAAGTCTTAAAATGTAAACAACAAAATAATCCCATAATGTAAATAAGTTGTCATTTATTAAGAATATGTCAATAACTAAATTTTGACAAAAATGTCAGATAGAACCTTATTATTCTAAGGTGATGATTTGCACTTATTTTGTACATTTTGCGGGGACTACTTTTGTTTGTTCGTTGTTATTTGGCAACACTTTATGGAACTTAAACTAACAAAAAAAGAAGCCTGTAGTTTATTGATGAGAAGACCACATATGGTAAGATAAACGCAATGAGCAACTTGATCTATATAAAACTGTGTCAAACACCATCAGAACAGTATAGCATAATAAACCTTGTAGAGCAACAGAATTTAAACACAGACTAAAACGTATGCTGAAAAATATCTTTAAAGGACACCTATCATGAAAATCCACTTTTGTAAGCTGTTTAGACAGTGTGTAGGTATAGTGTGTCCACAGTCATATTACGGTGATAAAACAACAGGTCTCTTTTTTAAACTTCCTGACGTAAAAAAATTAGGATCCAAATCCCTCCCGTTTTGAGGCCCACCACAACGTGACGTAGGAGTGCGGTTTCCCTGCCCATCGAGTTGATTGACAGCCGCACATTAACATGTCTCCTTAGTAATGCATATAATCATACCAACAAGACAGGATGTGTGCAAAGCAACTGAGATTAAAAGATTTGTTCGGCTCGTTGTGATCATCCATGATCATCAAATGTGATCAAGAATGAGTTTTACAAGTTTAAAATGTTTTTAAAACAGTGCATGTTTGAAATGAATTACAGCAATTTTACCATCTTTATCACCACAGCCGCATAGTGTCAGTACAATTATAAAAGATGATGATTCAATCCCGGTTTGTGGACGTTAAATCAGATTTATTTTGTACATTAACATAACGGATATCCATACAGCATCTTACTCTAGTATTTCTCACAAAAGTTACGTGAGATCTGCTTCCTTCATGTCTGTCACTGTGCTGTTTATCTAACGCAGTCGGAGACTCTGACAGGCACATGGGAATGGTGGGCAGGGAGAACTAGCATTAAAGGCATAGGCAACAAAAAACAGCTACAGCTGTTCAGAGCAGAACATTCCAATATTCTAAAAAGTATATTAAATAATCTGATGGGTGTTTTGAACTGAAACTTTACAGACACATACTGGGGACACAAAAGACTTAAAATAGCTGCCCATTAAATTAGCAGCTTTCTGTATCCTGTTATTAATGTTTTTATTTCTTATTTTTCCCTGTTTAATTATGATTTTGAATTGCATTACGGAATATTGACCTTTCTTACAACAACTTTTAACCTTGAAAAGTAAAAAAAGGTGACTTTTATTAATCTTTTGAATATCTTTTTTTTTTTTAATAAATGTTTTTTTGGGGGCGGGGGGGGGGGGGTCACCTTTAATGTATAGAACAGTAGGGATTATTGACAGAAAAGCATGGGGAGCAGAGAGAGGGGAATGATCGGCATAGGACTGCGAGGCGGGAATCGAACTCAGGTCACCGTGAGCACCGAAGTGCATGTGTCGACGCACTAACCACTACACCACTGGCGCTGATGACATTTTGACAAAAACTTGAAATAAACTGCCAATACAGTTTCTGTTATTTTACAGACTTATTTCTTACACATTATTTTCTTTCAGACTAATAAAATGTCAATAAAGGTCAGTTTGTTAAATGGTAGAGTTGAATTTTCAACATCAAACGTCAACAGAGCAGAGAATAAGGTCTCATAATGCAATTCACAACTGTAAATAAACGGAAAACACTTCTGAATCATAAAATATGGAAACTGCTATTTAACAGTTATTTTTTTACAGTGTATGGTGTGCTATTTCATTAAGTTTAGTGAGCTACACTTACAGTGGAAGTCATGTTAGAATTCATAAACATCAATCATTAAATATTAATGTTATTTTGTAATAGTAATGTGAAACTTTCACTTTCATGGCAAAGAACACAATCCCTAATTCTTCTAAATCATGTAAATCATGGAGTACTGTGGGCTCACCTGTCCAGGGTGGGATGGCATAGAGGTCTGGTGTCATGCGGAGACAGATAACTGCAGGAGGCTGATCCACCCACCACACGCACTTTGAACAGTTCAGTAGTCTGTGGAGGACAAAATAATACTCATCACAAATGTAGCACCATAAACTGAACTTGCACTACCTTTTAATAGTTTAGGGTAAATATGATTGTTTTCCTTGCTTTTTTAAAATAGAATACTTTAAACTATTAACTATTAAACATTAAACTATTTAAACAGTATCAATCTCAAATAAACTGTTCTGTTGAACGATTCACTTAAGAAGCCTGAAATAATGTAGCAGCTTCCAAAAAATAAATAAATAAATTAAATAATTAATAAAAAAAAAAAAACTGTATCCAACACTAAAACTAATGTAATCTGCATGTTAGAATGTGATTCGCCCTATAATACTCCTCAGCCTCCCTGGGAAAGTCTGTGCCAGGGTACTGGAGAGAAGGATCCGGCCGATGGTTGAATCTAGGATCCAGGAGAAACAATGCGGTTTTTGTCCAGGCCATGGTACACTGGACCAGGGTGCTCGAGGGTTCATGGGAGTATGCCCAAACAGTCCAGTTTGACCGTGTCCCTCGTGGCATTCTGAGGAGGGTGCTCTGGGAGTATAGGGTCAGAGGAGCTCTGTTAAGGGCTGTCTCGTCCCTGTATGAACAGAGTAGGAGTTTGGTTCGCATTGAAAATCAAATTTGTTTCCAGTGCATGTTGGGCTCAGGCAGGGCTGCCCTTTGTCACCAATTCTGTTCATAATTTATATGGAAAGCGCAGCCTTGGGCTGGAGGGGGTCCAGTTCGGGGACCACATGATTTCATCTTTGTTATTCACAGACAATGTTGTTATATTGGCTTCATCAAACATGGACCTTCAGCATGCACTGGGGCGGTTTGCCGCAGAGTGTGACGTGGCTGGGATGAGAATCAGCAACACCAAGTCCGAGGCCATGGTGCTTCACTGGAAAAAGGTAGTTTGCCATCTTCAGGTTGGAGGAAAGTCCTTACCCCAGGTGAAGGAGTCCAAGTATCTTGGGGTTTTGTTCACGAGTAAGGGAAGAATGGAACGTGAGATTGACAGGCGAATTGGTGCAGCGTCAACAGTAATGCGGTTGATGCACCGGTCCATTGTGGTATAGAAGGAGCTGAGCCAAAAGGCAAAGCTCTCGATTTACTGGTCAATCTACGTTCCTGCTCATGAGCTTTGGGTCATGACCGAAAGGACAAGATCTCGGATACAAGTGGCCGAAATTAGTTTCCTTCGCAGTGTGGCAGGGCACACCCCGTGACCCGGCCCCGGATAAGCAGACGAAAATGAGATGAGATGATGTTAGAATGATACCCGGAGGATCATGTGACACTGACGACTGAAGCAACACATTTTCCTTCACAAGAATCAGTTACATATGAAAATATTTAAAACTGAAAACGGTTAATTAACAAATTAAACAAATAATGAAAGCTTTGTTGAGCATAATATATTTTCACAAAATCAAAAAGTTCTTGTCAATCTAAATAACAGCAACAAAATGCTGCTGACTTAATGTAGAAAATGCAGGATTTATTGTTCCATTAATAAAGTCAGGTCTGGTTGTGAGGAAGAACCAAAAAAGATTCAGAGGAGCTTTAATTAACAAGAAGAATATGCAAGACAATCAGAGCAGAAACAAAAAAAAATGTTTAAAAGGACCAAACCCAAAACTGAAGAAAGTGAGGGCTACTGTAAAAAAACAAAGATAATTGGTGGATCAAGCCGATAAGATAAAATTAACTTAAACAGAACATAAATGTGACACCATGCTTTTAGAATGAGGTTTTATACTGCTGAATATTGTGTTTGGTTTTGCTTGAAAATTTGGTTTTGCCCAAATATAATACTGCTCATCAGAAGCAAAGTTATATTTAGTACTCATCTGTCTACAAGACATACTTCCAAAAGTCTTCTTCCTCACCCACACACAACATTTTAGATGGCAGCAATATTCTTTTTCCTCCTTGCAGGCATCATTCTTTTTCATTGTTTGCTTGATGGTGGATACATAAACACTAATCTTAGACACTGTAAGAGAGGCCTGCAGATCCTTAGTGGTTACCCTGGGGTTCTTCCTAGAATATTACATGTCTTTCTCCTGGTGTGATATTTGTTAGACAACCAAAAGACAACATTATATACTGGGTTTCTTTCACCTGTATACAGGCACAGTAATAAAAATCAGGGAAAAGTTTTGGAAAAGTTTATTGGAAGTCATCATTTTGACTAATGCATAGCAAATGTCATCAAACCTGTTAGCAGATTCAGATTCAAATGAATAGTTCATCCATAAAAGAACAGCCCAATGAGCTTCTCTTTTGTATTGTTATCTCTGTGCATTGATAATATGTAACAAATGGAATCCATTTATGATCCAATCTGTCTTGGATTAATCCTTTAATCTCCAGGTTTACATTTGTTCATTTAATTATACTTCTTTCATTATGTTGATGTACTTGCAACTGAAACACAATATTGAGTAGGAGCAGAGCTTTCTTTTTGTGCATCATTCACTTATAACGGTAAGTGGTTAAGAATATTGTGGCTGACGCTGTCAAACTGACATCAGAAAACGATCACCACTGTAAATGCAACAGCAAACGATCAGATTTTGATAGAAGATTATGTTAGAAAAAAGGAATATAATTTTAGTATTTTTGTCTCTTGTTCTTTTCATTAAACATTGGGATTGCTTAAGGTGATATATTAACCAAACTTCCAGAGTGTGATATTAACCAGAGTGTGATACACTTTCCATACTAATGAAGCATTTTTGCAAGTAGAAGATTTCTGCCGCTGACTGGAAAGATCTGAAAAGTGACATCGATATATAAAAATAACTTTCATGTCTCACTTAGCTTTTCTATACAATGCGATGTTCTTAAAGGTGTAAAGATAGGATGTTGCAGAGCATGCCTTATCTGATAATAATGTCAGATTATATGCACAGAGAAGTTTGCAAAAAGAGGAAGTATGTTTGGGTGTGGCCGCCAGAGGACTGTGGAATGATTGACAAGTGAAGAATGCTACTAAAACTCCATCTGTTGATGTCAGCTGTGTATAAATTCTGGCGTCAGGGCAATGTAAAATTGTTGCACACCTTAATATAATAATATATTAATATTTTTGACATTGAAGAAAATCCTCTCCTGACTTTTCATTGAACACGCATGGAATTGGTTATATATAGTGGCATTTCTGTGTGGAGTTTGCATGTTCTCTTCATGTTCGCGTGGGTTTCCTACGGGTACTCCCGTTTCCCCCACAAGTCAAAAGACATGCGCTATAGGTGAGTTGAGTAGGCAAATTGTCCGTAGTGTATGTGCGTGAATGAGAGTGTATGGGTGTTTTCCAGTGATGGGTTGCAGCTGGAAGGGCATCCGCTGCGTAAAACATATGCTGGATAAGTTGGCGATTCATTCCGCTGTGGTGACCCCTGATTAACAAAGGGACTAAGCCGAATAGAAAATAAATGAATGGATTAACTTGCACAGGTTAATTCACCCAAAGAACAACAATGTGTGCGAGCAAAACAAATAATGTACATTTTGATTTCACATTGACATTACAGCAGTCTGGGGCTATACAGATCCAAAACATGAGTTTTGAAAAAACGTTTCCCCCTTTGTCTAGAAATGACAGTAGTGCGAGTTATTGTGGAATTGATGTAGAAAGCGACATCAGACTATAGAGATGCAATTTAAAACTGAAATAGCTGTACTCAAGCGCACAGGACGATAAATTAAAGATTTAATGGAAGCCAATGAACAGATGAAAATCGCAGCAGTCTTTTGTTTGAGAAGGTGAGTTTATATTGGTCCTTTAATTTATTGTGCTGTGAAGACAATAAGGCAAGTGCAGTGCTTGCCAATCGGTTGTACTCAAGCAATTACAAGACAATGTAAGGTCTCTTGTGCCTTTCTCTCCCATTTGATCTGAAATATAACATTTAGCTTTGATACAGTCTATCAGGTCTGTAAACAATGCATACTTGTAAGTTTAAATAACAGAAATCATGTTTAATCTGTTTTAATCATTTTTAATTATTTTATTCTTCTTGTTTCTTTTATTCTTGTTTATGTAAAGCACTTTGTATAACCAATGTGCATGAAGTGTGCTATATAAATAAACTTGCCTTGCCTTATTAACTGTGGCTATATAAAACAGTGCTACAATGCAGTTTTAAACACTGTTTAGGTGACTAAATGACATTTAACCTTTTAATCTATATGAATGTTTGTTTGCTGAGTAATAACTAATAACGTGAAATCTGAATTATGTAATCTGATTCTACAAACTAGGTACTTGCAATCAGATTATATTAAATTTTAATATACTAACAATCAGATTATTACTTTTATAGATTATGTATTTGATATTTTCCCTTTTAACTTTGACTTTTCACTATAACATATCATTTAAATGATTTTTTCCATGCGTCTTGGGTTCTAAGGCAAAAACACTTCTCAATGAGTTAGTCCATGTGTGAGAGTGATCATTTTATTATGCTACTAAACACTGTCAATGTATAGTATAGCTGTAAAATGTCTTCATCATATCAAGTGAACTTTACTAATTATTGCTATAGTAGTAATGCAAAAGAAAAAAAAAAAACAAGAGAAAAGACAGGGGACACTACAAGTAACACCTTTCACCATGTAATCTACAGTATATTCAGTAATCAAACTACAGTCCGCAGATAATCTAGCCAGCAGCTGTCTGGGAAAATGATACAACAGTGACCCTCAGAGGGCAGCTTTGGCACATGACCATAAGGAAATAATCAAGTTTACTAAAGAAAATGAGTAACATGGTTAGGCATGGGCCGGTATAAGATTCTGATGGTATGGTATTCTTGAATAAAACTATCACTGTTCCCCGATTTTGTGATTGCTGCTCTAAAATATGTTCTTTTTAAATGTCTGGGTAAAAACAACAACTTTTTTCTCTTTGAACACAATAGATTTTATTTTAAAAAACATTTAAAATATTTTGGAACAGTAGCGAAACATGTCAGGGTGAATAATTCAAATGAATCATTGACTTCTGCTGTCTTCATTAGTTTAAAAAAACACAGATTTCTTTACCATTTAAAATTGCATCTTTGAATATCTTTTCTGTTGAAGATACTGTTGTCTTAAAAAAAATGTTTTTTTAAACATCTTACATATACTATAGGAATGGTACTGTAGAAACTTTTGGCGGTTTTAAAATCTTGACTTTTCCAAACCACGGTAAACCTTGATAACATGAGTACATTTGCTCATATTCAAAAAAATATCTACAGAAACCGTGTACTCATGAAAATCTCTGTTTCTTCTCGTCTCTCCATCTCCTGTGGTCAACTGAATGATTACTCTTCCTCATCTGCATATTTAGGTTTTCGGAGAGAGCCAGGCCATAATTATTGAGAGACTTCTGTTATAATAAAGAGATGCAGTACCCCATATAATGTAGGGCCAGAGAGAATCTGAGAGAAGAATCTGTCTTGAAAAATATCTAGTATTATATTATTTAGCGTGATCATGGCAAAGATAAAATAAATCAGTTGTTAGAAATTAGTTATTATAAATAGTTATTAAAATTATTATGTTTAGAAATGTGTTGAAAAAATCTTCTTTTCATTAAACAGAAATTGAGGGAAAAAATAAACAGGAGGGCTAATAATTCAGGGGGGGCTAATAATTCTGGCTTCAACTGTATCTACTAAAAGACAGAAAACATTTTTTGCAAACTGTATTGTAAATAAATTAAATACAGATTTGCATATTATTCTATAATAGTAGTGAAATTAATATAAAAACTAAACAAATATATATTTACACACAATTACATAAATAAATAGAATAAATAATGGGCTAAACATCACACAGATTCTGTAAAACCTATAACTAATCTAACATTAGGTGCAGGACACGGCCCTACTATCATAATGTATCAGAGTAGTAATGTACTGTATGCTCAGCGCACACTCACCTTTATTATTGCAGTTTTTTGAAAAACGTAAAGCTTATTGCAGACACTCTGTTGCAGATGATCCCAAGAAAGAGTCCTTTCTACTCTCATCAGAAACGGTGGGCCAAACCTGGAGAGAGAAAATGTGAAAAGTTGACAGGACAATTAAATTTCACTGATGAACAATAAAACACTCAATTATAATTATGTATAGGCAGTATATGTACAGAGGTCAAAGACCAAAAAGTGTTTTCAAGCATGAATATGCCCTTTTTTTGAATCATTTTTTTGGTCACACTTTATTTTGATGGTCTGTTTGTTGAATTGAAGATGCTTTAAGCTTTAGAAGAGAAAAAGGCATATTACAGTCATAAAATAGAATTAGGCAATTATTTTTTTTAAGTCATTGCAGTGATTATCATGAATGATTTATCTGTGCACTACTACTATTTACTACTTACATCAATGAGCAGAGCTTTATTATATGTTCTGCTTTGTTTTCTGAATTTGATGTGTTCTGATCAAAGAGACTAAACATTGGTAGAGCCAGTGGTATTAAAAAATAAATAAATTAATAAAATAAAATAAAAAATAATTAAAATAAAATAGGAACAAATCTTTTTTCTTAAACTGAAATAAAATAAATTGAAAACTTTTTTATATTTTTAAACAAAACTGAATATTTTGGAAGTGAATTCTGGAAGCCCAGCAAACAATTTTGTGTTTAAAATGTCTAATAAAGCCCTTTCACACATACAGACCTTTCCGGAAAATTACCGGCAATTTCGCGGAAAGGTCTGTATATGTGAACAGGCCCTTTTTGAAAATACCACTAAATTCGTTCCGGCAATTGTCCAGAAAGAGATGTTGTAACATTACCGGTTATTTGCTGGAATGCTGTGCTGTGTGAACGCAGAAGGAATTTGCCAGAAACGCACTGACGTGAGACGTCTACTCCAGCCAATCAGAACATTCAGACGCATTCACATCTGCGCTGTTTATGAAGATAAAAGCTTTTGAATATTTTTCCAGACACGTTAAGCTGCTACATGTTAGTCAGATAACATTTCTATGTTCATTATTAATGCCAACTGTGTAAAAATTTATCAATAAAATGCTTATGATAAGCCATTGTTTGTTTACCTTCAAGCTCTGCTTCCTTCAGCTGCTTGAATCGTGTGTAAGTGCAGCAGCCGGTGAGCACCAGCACACACACATATTATGTACATCTCGACACGCGAAAGTGTTCCTTCATATGTTTTCATCGAAGTTGTTCACAATCCTTATCCATCCACAGAGTTTGTAATGTAGTCAAATGTTTAGAAATACAAGAGCAGCTGTTTAGATTTCATTTTTGGGTAATGATGTCAGAATTTATCGGTATTTTGGAATGGATGTGTAAACGGTCTTTTCCTGAAAAATTCCATAACATCCTTGCCTGTGTGAACAGTGCTTTTTTGAATTTACTGGTAAAGTCATTCAGGAATTATACGGGATATTTACCTGTATCACTGTGTGAAAGGGGCTTATACACATCTAAATGTAGACAGCTTGGCTAAAACAAAGCTAATAGACATCTAAGAATAGCTCAAAAATAGACTAGTCATAAAACAGACAGATCATACAGACTTTATACAGATTGTGTAATCATTCATTTCTGTTTAGTTGTGGCCTATTCTTAGATGTCTATTTGATTTTTACTGACAGCCCAAGTTTAGCCTTGTTTTAGCCAAGACGACTATGTTTAGACGTCTATTAGACATCAAGACATCTTTTAAAAACAAAAAAGCTTGCTGGAAGGTGAACATGAAGTATTGAATTTAAGTATGAAAATGTGTATAAAATATTTAGTTGAAATATTCACAGCTTAAATAAAAAAGCTATGTTAAAATTCAGAACCTAAAAATACAAACCCTGTAAGCGGTTGATAATTCAATGCATAATTTTATTTCAATTAGTGCTATTCAACAAGCTTTTTATTTCAAATATTTTTTGGAAATTATTTTGTTTCATACAGCAGTGTCATTTATTTTTTGTCACTGCAATAATGTGATTCTGCATAAGCTTAATTGTGGAAATAACTCTTAAAAAAAAAAAAAAAAAAAACATAAATCACTATACTCGTATAGAAGTTGACTGTCTAAATGGGGGGGTTTAAGTTGCAGAATAAATTGCAATTGTTTGTAGTGTGTTTAAGCATTGCATAATCGTCAAACAAACAAACAAATAAATAAATAAATAAATTCCTTTCCATAGACACTTTCCTAGTATTTTTTACAGCTAGACCTGACCTAAGCTAAGGTTTTAGTTCAGACTGTTGTTTAAATATTTTAAAAGCTGAACAGGGTTGGGGGGTCGGGGGATTCATATAACAAACAAATAGATTTGTTTTTCTTGTTTGCTGCGCATTTTGTTCAGCACATAAAGCAAAAGGATGAAGTTAAAATAGTGTAACCAATTCACCTTCACCTCTGAACATATAAACCTATGCTTTTTATACACTCCTTAATCTTGTGTTGCACGCATTATGCTGGTTTTACCATCAAATGTGGGCCAGGAACTGCATGAATCTGCCATTAAGGTGCAGCACAACCACTTCCTCTCTCTCTCTGTCCCCCACCCTTCCTTGGGCCCTAAAATGTCATCTTGACATTTGTAGGTGTTTCAGGGGAATATCAGTCATCTGTTTCCACCCACAGCCCAGTGTCCATGGCTGAGGGAGCCAGGCTGTGTGTGTATGTATGTGTGTGTGTGTGTGTGTATGTGTGTGTATGTGTGTGTGTGTGTGTGTGTGTGTGTGTGTGTGTGTTTGACTGACAGCTGGAGGTTAGTGAGGAAGACTGTGGCAGATGCAACTCTCCCCAGAGTGCAGACGTTCAGTCCAGCTGCAGGTGGAGCAGGAGAGAGCATTCCTGTGCTGCACTCCACTTACTTGGATTATTGATTCTGATACCGCTGACTGATCCGACTTGTTATTTAGAGATGTAGAAAGACATTCATTCATACGACTCACAGAAAAATATGTGAGGGATAAATAAACAGTTGAAGGCAATATAATTAGCCCTACTGTGAAACTTAAATTTTTAAAAACCATTTCCTAAGTGCTGTTTAAAAGAGAGTTTTTTCGACACATTTTCAAACTAGTACTAGTATTTAGTTTAAAATAACTCAATTATTTAGGTTATCTTAAGCTAGAATACTGTAATTAGGCAAGTCTTTGGATAACAGTGGTTTGTTTTGTAGCCAAACAGAGAAAAAAATCTTAGGGGGGGCTAAGAAGTGATTTCTAAACTTACTTTGACTTGTATTCCATTGCAGACAATACAACATCACATTATTTAATGTGTTCCTCATAACATTTATTGTTTTTTTTTAATAAACACTTGCTCTAATTTTGGTTCTTGCAACACACTTCAAAAAAAAATTGGAACAGTAAAGCATTTACCACTTTGTAATGTTGCCATTCCTTTTCACAACACTTAAAAGACATTTAGGGACTGAAGACACCAAGTGATGAAGTGTTTCAGGTTTAATTTTGGCCTATTCTTCCTGCAAACAATCTTAAGGTGGGCAACAGTACGGGGTCTTCATTGTGGCATTTTGTGCTTCAAAATGCACCACACATTCTCTATTCGGAGACAGATCAGGACTGCAGGCAGGCCAGTCAAGTACCTGTCTCCTGTTCCTGCACATCCAGGACTTTGTAATTTGTGCAGTGTTACGTCCCCGTGTTGTTTTGTGATCATGATAATTTTCTCCTTTCGCTAGTCTCTCCCTCGCTTTTCTCTCGCTTTCATCTCTACAGTTGCTTCCTATTGGCTCATGCTGCCCAGCTGTTTGCCGTGTCCCCCTTGACAACATTATAGTGTCTCCTATCCAGCCAGTGTGTTACATTTTGCTGTATGTCTGCTTTTGGTGTTCTATTCTCCATTTGTCTACCATCAGTGTTACACTCATCTGAGGTTGGAGAGTGGGACAGGTAAGAATGTTGCTCGACATACATTGTGCACATGTAGGCTTTAAATATCACATTTGTTAGACACACTAGATTAGGGGCGAGCTCCACCCGCTGTATTTTTAGTTTTCTCTTATCATAGTGTAGATAAGGCAGTGCGTCAGAGATGCGAAGATATTCTTGTCATGTTTTTGTATGTTTTTTTTTTTTTTTTGGGGGGGGGGGGGGTTGGGGGGGGGGGGGGGGGGGGGGGGAGGCAGTTAGGGTAGAAACTGGCCTATTAGAATAGTTTGTTTTGTTTCTTTATTTCTATTGTTTGGATGCCATTCGGTTTCTAGAGAAAGCTAGGTAATGTCAAGTTTTTCAGACAGAAATCTGTAGTGTAGCAGTATTGAGATCTGTGAAATTAAGTTGAAACTGAAAAATAGGCTATGCAAAAGTCTTTTGTGTGGGTTTCAAAACCTCCTAATTGATACTGATTGATTACAACACAAAATAGCTTTGAGTGACTCAGTGAATTTAAACAATCCTAACACAGGTGCAGCCAATCATGAAAAATGTTATTTAGGACAGCTGATTGCTAGTTGTGCTTCTCCTTATTGTGAACCAGAAAGTAGCAACATAGGAACCTCAAAAGAACTTCCTAATGACCTATAAACTAGGATAACATGAATTAGGAGAATACAAAAAGCTAACACAAAGGTTTAAAGTGTCTATCTCCACAGTCAGAAATATAGTAAAAAAAAAGGAATGCCACAGGAATAGTAGTTGGGAAGAAAAAATATGGTAGACCAAGAAAAATATCTGAAAGGCATAGGTGAAGAATGGTTGGAATGGTCACAGACAAACAACAGACCACCTCCAAAGAGCTCAGGAACACAGTGTTGCTAATAATGTCATTGTACATCATTCCACAGTTCAGTGCATTCTTCACTAAGAACAGCTCAATGGAAGGTGATGCAGAAGAAGCCTTTTCTGGATTCTTCCAACAAGAAGAGTCGTTTGAGGTATGCAAAGGCTCATCTGGACAAGCCTGAATCATTTGGGGAAAAATATACTGTGGACAGATGTCACCACCATAGGTTCTTTGCATGGTGGAAAAAGAACACAGCATTTCAGGAGAAGAACATGCTCCCTACAGTAAAATATAGTGGAGGGTCCATCATTCTGTGTAGATGTGTGGCTAGCACAGGTACTGGAAACCTTGTCCAGGTCACATGGATTCAGTATCAGCAGATTCTGAAGAGCAATGTTCAGGAATCAATCAAGAGGCTGAAGTTATGGCAGGGTTGGATGTTTCAGCAGGACAATGACCCAAAGCACAGTTCCAGATCTACCAAAGAATTCATGCTCAGACACGATACAACATCATCAAAAATCTATGGGTTGATTAGAAAAGAGTCGTTCATGCTCGGCATCCATCAAACCTGACTGAACTAGAGAAATTTTGTAAGGAAGAATGGCTCAAAATGTCTTCAGCAAGAATACAGGGACTTTTTCTTGACTATAAGAGGGTCTACAGACTATAATTTAAGCAAAATGTTGCTGTACAAAACAATGATGTCATTATTCTGTTGGGGTGCCCAAATTACTACACCTGTCTGTTTAATTTATGACTTGAAATACATTGCATCTGTTGATTAAAAAACTGTTTTGTCAGAACTGAAATGTTGCTTTACCTCTAGGGTATAAAATATATCCAAAATGAAATTGCTGATTTGAAAGGCCAGCAGGCTATAACTTGCAATTATGAAAATGATCAGGGGTGACCAAACTTTTGCATAAGACTGCATATGTTGGATGTTGTCGGTGTGTCTGACATAGTTGACACTGTTTACAGTCATTTCGCTGTCTAGGCATTTCAGGCGTTATGGCAGCATTTGATATACAAACTTTTATTCTCAAACCAAGTTGGCAACAAATTGAGAAGTGTGGAAAAGATGAGTTACTGGTTACTGCAAGCCATTATCAAATTGCTATTGAAAAAAAGGCTTTGAAGAGAGATGTCAAACGTTTGGTTGAGGCATGCTTGGTTGCGCTGAAGGTACTACTACAGTGGGGTGGTGAAGGGGGTGTAGGCATTTGACATTTCACTATGGAGCCACCGCCTGCTGATTCCTTGAATGAGCAAGGTTAAGGTTTGGTTGGAGTGGTTTTGCATTGTCTTGTTGAAATTTGCATGGGTGTCCCTGGAAAAGAAGGCAGCATATTGTGCTCCTCCAATATATCTTACATATTTTTTTAGCATTAATGGTCCATCCCAGAAGTGCAAGTCACCTTTGCCAGGGGCACTGACACAACCCCATACCATTATCCATCCCAGATGCCCAGAGAAGCACAGAGAAGTCGATGGCATTTCTGGACACAGGGCTTCCTTTCGGCACAGTACAGTTTTCACTGACGTTTGTGCATGTAACAACATATTGTGGTACTTGGTTTTCCAAAGTAGTATAAAGTACTACAATCTTTGCTCCTAAAGGACTAGAACTTTCTAGGATGCTGCCCTTTTACCAAATCATTAATACAATTAGCCGTTGACATCACCTGTTTCAAATTACATCATTACTTAACCACTTTACCTGATTACTAGACCTAAATTGCCCGTTCCAAGTTTTTTGGAATGTGTTGCAGGTCTAAATGTCAGGAAACATGTATATTTACAAATGAAGTTAATGTGAAATAGTTTGGTTTCATATTGTCTGCAATGAAATACAAGTCAAAGATTTTATACATTAAAGGGGTTCTACAACTCGGTTCTGGGGGCCGGTGTCCTGCAATGTTTAGCTCCAACTCCAATCAGACACACCTAGGGTAGCTAATTAAGCTCTTATTAGGCTTTTATAAACCTCCTTGCAGGTGTGTTGAGGCAAGTTGGAGCTAAAATCTGCAAGACACTGGACCTAAAATATGCATTAACCACAGGTGGATGGAAACATATCATGTAATAAAATAGTATTGTTTTGATGATCTTGCAATGCTAAGTATGCAAGTCAGTCTAGTTCACACAATATTATAGGCCAGGATTAAAAGTTACCTCTTAATTTTAAACAATACTTAACTGAGTCCCTGCTCCGACTCACCTAAACCCACCTTGAAACTCCAAGGAAGAACTTCAAACTGGACTTAAATGGTTTAACTGACAAAAAAAAAAAAAACAATGACCAACAGGACGGTGATGAGAAAAAGTGCTTAAGTTACCTTGTAGCCTGTTGGCCAGAGCCAGCCACACTGCAGATTAAGAGGAGGACTTTTGAAGAACCCCCCTGATTCAAGAATTCTGATGATAACGTCCCTGACGGTGGTAGCCTGTGACCTTTGAAATCTGCAGTGTATGGGGAGGAGGGGAGGGAGTGATGGTACCCTATAAAAGACAAAAAAGGAAAGTATGTTGATAAACATTACATGTGAACATAGATGGAACAGACAGCTCAGTCATACAGCATTTCACTTTTTTTCAGCATCAGTCTAAATTCTCTTTCATTTCCTTTGTGATTGGCGCATGCTAGGTTAAAAAAAAAAAGTTTACATTTTAATCAGATGTAGATGCGTGATTAAAAGACAACAGTGCATGTGACTCCGAAATAAAGGGGTCAAATAATAGTATATAATTTTGATATTTTATTTACTCTTTGTAAAGGTCTTTCAATATGAACTTTTAATGGGAAAAATTATGCATATTTATTTGTGGTGAATTTTAAATATTAATTCAGTTTTTAAATGGCATTTATTAGATTAGAAATATAGTAAAATAGCAAGATACTGATGTCATTTTTTAATTAACTATTTAGTATTTTACTATATTGAAAAATATACTGTTTTCATGTGATTGAAAAGATGAATTTCCAGCAGGCATTATTACAGTGATGTGTCACATCCTGTCTTCCGTGTATGGATAGGTGCGTTCGACATGAAGCACGGCTGCAGCCAGTGATCAACGGGATTAGCCGAGCGCAGGCGGGGGCAGTGTTGAAAACGGAGCCGTCAAGCCGGACAGCTGGACACATCTGGTTTCAATATTGCGGCAGTCATGATAACCGATCACATGGCGTTATCTTCATTTTTTTTATAACAACAAAAGATTTACAGTAAAAATAAAAAATAGAATACAGTCTCTACAAACCAGTTCATCTTTAAACAATAAGGGAATTATGAATTAAATATTTAACAAATGCATGAGAGAAACAAGGGGAAACGAGAGGGTAAGATAAACATAAAAATGAATAGGCCTATTAAATACAAAGCAATAAGCACAAATTCTAGGAGTTTAAACATCACTCTTTAGGCTAATACTTCTTGTTTGAATATGCTAAAAAGGGATTTACATTAATTTACCTTTATAGATATAAAACTTTCAAAAAATATATTAATGTAAAACCCAAAACAAAGTGTTTTGATGATTAAGATTATTTTGGGTAATGAAAGCATTTTAAAAAAGCACTTTAATCCAAAAAGATTGAACAAAAGGACATTCCTAAAATAAGTGAGCTACACTTTAAGTAGAAATTTCCCAGACAGAGCAAGTACATCAGTGCCACTTTTAGACAATAATAATATATATATTTTAACATCATATAAATCATTTTATAATTATTTAATAAAATAGTTCTTGACTTAATTTGTTAAGAAACCTTTAGCGTGGCAGGATCAATGATAATTATTTTATTTGTAAGACTTATTTGAGTTATTTAGGTTATTCACTAAAATATATCACAAATCGGTCATGAAGCTGAATGCAGTAACTAGTCTATATAATAAAAGGTCAAAAATAAACCTATGCAAACAATCTAGCCTTTATAAACAAATTATTTCCAAAAAAAAATTACTGCAGAAAAATATTTGTAGTCTTTTAATAAGCATGATATATACAAGAGAGAGAGGGTGTGAAAAGTTAATTGCTTGTTTTGAAATTTGTGAATCGGAATTTGTCCAATAAAAATCCTGAAACACACGTGGTTGTTGTCATGTGGTGAACTCAGCCAATCGTGTAATATCAGTGTCGTCATCGCAGCTCCGGCAGGCGCTCTTCAGATGCTGCACCGGCTGAGTCAGTCGTCTGATCTCGGAGTGCTGTCGCGGTACTTTGATGCCACATGTGACAGTCACGTTGCGTCCGCGTAGCGTCAATCCGGACAAGATTTCTAACCAACATGCACTGCTTTAAGACAGATTTTGATCGATCTGCACAGCGTTGCATGAAGTCGAACGCACTTTTTGTTTTCGTCATGTGACCTTCCCCATGTGCTCCTTTGTTCTAGTTCCCGCCATTTGTTAATGTTCAACACCTTCACCTGTGTTCATCCCCTGTATGTAATCAGTTCAATCAAGTCTTCATCTGGTATTCTAAGTTGATGTTTGTTCCTTCCTGAGTCTCCTGTGTTCTTCGATGTAAGTGTTTATCAATAAATCTACGTGTTTTGATAAATCCTGCGATCCTGTGCCTTCCTGAAGTGTACCCACGCATTACATGATGATCATACACTGTCCCATGATCATGCAGAATTCTTTGTAAAATGATGAAATGCTCATACAACATATCTTGTTAAGTTGAAAACGGTTGAGAAGTTAAAGTTTAAAAAAAATTTTTAAAAATTATAATTTATTTTTTTTGGCTAATGAGAAGTTCAAAATTTCAAATAGAATGCTTCTGGGTGTGTGTGTTTTTGTTTTAAATGGACAGGATAGTGGATTGTATTGACATGAAATCCTGAAGAGCAGAGAGAGGGGAATGAAAGGTAAGTGGATCAGCTGGGAAATGGATCAGCTGGGAATCAAACTCGGGTCACTGTGAACACTTTAAGTGCTATGTGTCGACACCTAACCACTGGTCTATTGTTGCGGACAGCTCTGTGCTTTTTATACCTCTGATATAGTACTTTGTACAATATGGAAACAGTTCGATGAATACTATTTGATAGACACCACAAAAATGCGTAGTTTAAGTTAAATATATGTTTAGAAATTCTACAACATACCATCTTCCAAGTGCTTATGTACTGTACTGTATCTTTCTTTTAAGGCAGGATGTAAGTGGTTTCTCTCTCTCTCTCTCTCTCTCTCTCTCTCTCTCTCTCTCTCTCTCTTTCTCTCTTCTCTTCACTTCACTTCTCTTTCACACAGCAGGCCTCAGTTGTCTGCGTCTTATTTGAGGGCCAGCTGGAGCAGATTGAAGGAAACTGTGAGCTTGTGAGAGCCTTAATTAAACTTGGCCTTCACTGACACACACACTAACACTGACCCACACTTTAATGCCTTTGAAGATCAATGCAGTTCTTTTGGATGTTGAGAATTCTCCTGTTCATGGTTTTACTACTGCATGTCACAGAACCAGTCCTGAGCCTCACGGAGAAGCTCTGGAAACATGTCCACACATACACTGCTTTAACTATGCTTTTTTTTCCTGCTTTTGTTTAAAAAAAAGTTTATGTCCACATGAAAACACCAAAATGCACAGTGATGCACATTACGGGCCCATCGAACCAACCTTTACACACCTTTATGCTGGGTTCTCATCAAATGGGAAAATTAAGTATTTTCATGAGTAAGCTGCATATAAGTTAATGCAAACACGAGAACACAGTGGAATGAATGATGTTAAGTACGAGATGCATTTGCCGTGAACATGCAGAATTTGCCTCCTTCGCTTCTTCTGCATCTAGTGTGAACCCAGCAGTGTTGGCCAATCAGAAAATAAAAAACATTGTGCACGCTGACATCATGAGCCAAAAACTCAGGTTGAAGCATCCACATGCCTACACTTTACCCAGAGTTCCTGAAACTCTGAATAGTGCAGTCTAAATCCTAGTAATCCGGTACACATTGAAAAAATGAAATGGTAGTCTAACAGATTTTCATGTAGTGACAAGTACCGCTTCCTGCATTCAAACACTACTGTAAACGATTGCGTAACTATATACTAAGATATTTCTAACATGCTTTAACAGCATTTATTGTAGTAGACAATAGATGGCCATGATATCACATGGACCTGTTGAACCAATTGGCAGTTTTCACACGACGTTGCACCATTAGAGGAACTGGTGGACAAAACATTACAATCTCTCAGTCATGGCTTGAGTGATTTCTTTTTTTAGCCAAAAAGCAAGTTTGTATGCGTGGTATCCAGTTCATATTCTAATTTGCAGTTTAAGTGCAATTAAAGTATAAATTGAAATGCAAAGTCAAAGTTTAAATAGTAAAAGTGAATGAATAGATTTTCCCTACCAGAAAATGCTACTCTAAGCAAAACAAACCAACACCAAATATAAAGGTCATCACCAATGACTAAATCACTGAGGAGTATCCAAAAGACAGATGTAAAAAAAATTTGACAAAGACATGACGGTTTAAAATGTCTGAAAATAGCAGAATATGGAGAGCAAGTGCTCAAAATGGACCGTTTATGATATCATATATCTGTTTTGTTCTGTTGATATCTGATCCAAATACCTGTAGTTTGAAACAGATGAAAATATGACCAGTTTGTGCTGCATTTCTATGGACCCCAGTGTACTGTCGCTGCCATTACGGCCCCTAGTTTGTTTGCCCAACAGATCTTTGCACAGGTAACTTGTCTGAAAACGATCAATCGAAACACTGTAAAATGCATGACAGGTAAGAAGTTGGCTAATGCCACTTTTAAGAAGCACTACATGTGTCAACTAATACGCCTACTAATGGAAAAACACTATAATATTATTAGTGAACAATAGAATAATAACAGAATAATATTATAATGTACTGTATATGCACTGTAAAAAATGCTTTTCTTACTTAGAGATTTTGTCTTGTTTCTAGTCCAAATTTCTAAAAAATCTTACATCAAGATCCATTTCATAGAAAAGCAAAACATATTGTGTTGTTTTAATGAGTTTTAATGAAATAATGAGTCAAAATGAAGTGCTTTTTTCCTTAAAACAAGTAAAATAATCTGCAATGAAGAGAAATCATCTTGTTTTTGCTTTTGACTTAAGATATATTAGCTTATTGGCAGATTATTTTGCTTGCTTTAAGAAAAAAATCCACTTTTGGCAAATTATTTCTTTCCTAATGTCTGCTTGTCTCCTCCAAAAACAACTTCTACAGACATCGCGTTATGTTCTGAACGTTTTCCGCTAGCAGCTAGCTCTCTGCAACTCTCACATGGTCGCCCACTGAATCCAAGCAGGGCTGTGCCTGGTCAGTACCTGGATGGAAGACCGAATGGGAAAGCTAGGTTGCTGCCGGAAGTGCTGTTAGTAAGGCCAGCAGGGGGCGCCCAACCTGCTGTCTGTGTGGGTCCAAATGCCCCAGTATGGTAAAGAAGACTCTATACTGCTCAGTGAGCGCTGTCTTTCGGATGAGATGTTAAACCAAGCCTGACTCTCTGTGGTCATAAAAAATCCCAAGATGTCCTTCAAAAAGAGTAGGGGGTTAACCCCGGCATCCTGGTCAAATTTGCCCACTGGCCTCTGTCCATCATTACCTCCTAACCATCTCCATATCATAATTGGCTTCATCACTCTGTTTCCTCTCCACCAATCAGCTGGTGTGCGGTCTGGAGCAATATGGCTGCCGTCGCGTCATCACGATTGTGTGGTATCCATCTGGGTGGATGAGGAGATTCCCCCCAATGTGTAAAGCGCTTTGAGTGTCTAGAAAAAGTGCTATATAAATGTAAGGAATTAATATTATTAAAACAAGACAATATGTTTTGCTTGTCTTTAAAATGCTTCTTGATTTAAGAATTTTTAGATATTTGGACTAGAAACAAGAAAACAAATCTAAGTAAGAAAAGCATTGTGCATGTGTACTGTATTTCACAATTTAGGCAAATACACAATATAGGAAATAAATCATTTTTTTTTTAACGTGAGCAAGTTTGCAGCATTTTCTGGCCCCAAAACACAAGCAAGTAAAATGCATACATGCATTTTTATTTTTGAATCATCAGTAGTGAATATAATTTATTATTCTTTTTTGTATCATCATTAAAAATGTCAAACTATTGTAACTATTTAATTATTATCATATTGTTTAAACGTAAATAAATTAAATAAGTTCAGTTTAACCTTAATTCTGTGATTGAGTTGGATTTCATATTATTATAAAACCATTTTAAACGCATTTTGCTGAAAGACAAAATAATAATAATAATAATAATAATAATAATAATAAAAAAAAAATAATAATAATTCTGTCCTCAAATGCTCGAATGGCAATTTAACTTCTCAAACCTCAAAATAACACATACAGAAAAAAAATGTACCCTTTTATTTCATGTAATAAAAGCAGAACTCTGTCCTTTTGCACTCTTCCTAGAAATGGGATTCACTAAACAATATAAAAACATCTACTATATAATGATGATGACTACAGCCTTTTTTTTAAATAACTAACCTTAATAAGGTACTTCTCTTCAATGACAGCAATTTTCCTGTTCTCTTTTTCAGCACAACAACCCCTACATACTGTATACACTACTTTGATCTAACAATACTTTGTAGACTAATTTTGTTATGAGAGCCATGTGTTCCACTATGACTTTAAAGGGATATTTCTGATTCAGTATTCTGTAGGAACTTGCACACGTTTCTGCCAAGATGTTGATATATATATATATTTATGGTTACAAGCCTAACTAAATTACACTAATTCCACAAACCAAAGTTGATCACTTTCCACAGGAAAACTCTTAGGATGATGACAAGTTTAAGTGCAACATTATATTCAAGTAATTTATTAAAGTGGCAGTAAAAGAGCAGTGCATGAAAAATGAATACATCACTTGTCTGGGTTGGAAAGTCCAGACCGTGCACAAGGATTACAGACCATCAGAAAGTGGAGTGTGCTTTTGCTCAGTTACACATGACCTCACCAAACCTCTATCAACTTAACTTGCAGAAAGATCTAGATGTAAGCTGATCCAAAAACAGTTGAGACTGATGACCCTTTAACCTTGAATGTCAATCATATCTCCTCAAGGGAGGACACTTGGCAAATATCTACTGGAAAAGAGTTAAAGACAGAGTTCCTGCTTTCAAATGTTAGCCAAAATGTTAAAAAATTTACAGAAACGAAAATGTGTTATATAAAACTAGACATAGATGCCAATAATTAGTATTCTATATTTTTGTGAAGCTGAACATACTGATTTTGTGGGCACTTAAAATTTTATTTTTAAATTTTAAGTTTTTTTTTGAATATTCACATTGTGTTTTACTGTGGTTCAAAGCATCGCAAATTGCTTGGAAACTAAATAGCTTAATAGTTCAAACATTGACAAGTTCAGGTGTTTTTTTTTTATTTTTTATTTTACTAATATTACCATAGTTACTATAATAAATCTGGCTTATTCTCTCTTTTGATATTAATTCATTAACTAACATTTACTAATGAGACTTTTTATGTATAGTGTTGCCTATATACTGTATATATAGAGGCCAGCTAGCGAAGTGCTGTGCAGGTAAACCTCACTCCTCTGACATCTATATGTGCTCTAGCAACAGATGCGAGAGGCCATGTTCTTTAGCCTGACTTTAGCCTGTTAGAGCAACCGACTCCCATGCAAAGTTTACACGTGGGGGCACGATGGGAGTGAGGTTTAGGGGGATGAGTGCAACGAAGGCCAGCTAGCGATGTGCTATGAAGAAAAACCTCACTCCTCTGCCCTCTAAAGGTGTTCTAGCGACAGATGCTAGAGGCCATGGTCTTTAGCCTCCTTGTTAGAGCAACTGACTCCCATGCAGAGAATGACCAGTTTGATCTCAGCTCGTTACACTAATAAAGTTTTTTGCATAATGTTGTGATAATACCATATACAGTCATTAATAAAATTTAAGAGTTAACAACTTAATTTTACTGTATGCAATGAAAAGTGGTTTATCACCACATATGATGTGTAATTTTACTGTAAATTATTGGCACTGTCGATTTTAAACAAAAGAATGGAAAAGGATTTTTTTTTTTAATGCTGAGAGGTATGCAGATGTTTGTGTGTGGGAAAATACCATATTTTGTGTTTATGTGAACAGATGTAAACAGTTCCTTGTTTCCGTTTACATTTGATCTCCATCAGATGAGGTGTCATACACAGCAGGAACATCTATTGTCATTTATTTTACATTTAGTCATATAGCAGACGCTTTTATCCAAAGCAACTTACAAATGAGGACAGGGAAGCACTTTACACAACTATAAGAGCAACAGTGAATAAGTGCTGTAGGCAAGTTTCAGGTGTGTAAAGTCTAAGAAGCAAAGCATTAGTAATGTAATTTTTTTTTTTTGAGTACAGTTAGTGGTATAGCCAGAGAGGGAGTTGCAGATTAGGAAGGAAAGTGGAGACTAAATAGTTGAGTTTTTTAGTCGTTTCTTGAAGACAGCAAGTGACTCTGCCGTTCTGATGCAGTTAGGGAGTTCAGTCCACCAACTGGGCAGATTGAATGCGAGAGTTCGGGAAAGTGATTTCTTCCCTCTTAGGGATGTAACCACGAGGCGACGTTCATTCACAGAACGCAAGTTTCTGGAGGGCACATTTTCACTTTGGTCTATTGATAGAAAGAAAAAACAGAGCACCCACATAGCTTCAACCAAACTTATAAACTGTATTTTGTGAAAACATAATGCAACACACTGCCTCAGAAGCTGGATTTCAAACAATGGACAATATATATCGTTGACATTCACTGGTCAAAAACCTTGTAACTATTTAAGCTTGATTGAAGCCACACTTTATGACACACTTTGACAACACAGTGTTAGTAATGTAAAAACATAGTACAATACATGGTAACATTTTACTTTATGATGTCCTTATAACATGTACAATACCTACAATAATAGTAAAGGTATTTACATTCAACTAAGCACATGTACTCGGTACCTAAATATATAGTTACAATGTTACAAGGACACCTTGTTAAAGTGTTACCCAATATTCTTCCACTTCCTAAAAGTAGCTTTTTTGGACGAATAAGGCTTCTGGACAACAACAACGATATGCTAATTGACTGTATACTGAAGTTACAACTACTGTACAGCACTACCTGACTACCTGATCTAAGTTTAAGAACAACAAATAATAACTTGACTTCTAGTTGATAATTTGGTATCAGAAGTGGCTTATGTGAACGGCAAAGGCAACTAGATTAGCTGAGTAGCAGTATACAATTAAAGTAATATATATGAAAAAAATAACGTGATTTATTTATTTATTTTTTTACAAATGAAGCATTGAAGATTGCTTTGCATCTAATAAAGACAGCCAAGCCTTAAACTTACACTCTGGACCACCCCTTTAATTATTTAATTAGGACAGCAAGATCTGACTTTGCTTAGACAAAAGTCTTATCACTTACACTTACACTTACACGTACAGAAATAATGCACAGTATAGAACATAAAGTCATGGTGCAGTGGAAAAAGAATGAATATTGTGTATGACACCAATGAGCTTGGACGACTGCATCCATACATCTCTGCAATGACTCAAATAACTTATTAATAAAGTCATCTGGAATGACAAAGAAAGCTTTCTTGCAGGAGATAATTTGAGATATTCCAGGTATTTAAATTAACATGAATGAAAATACATCAATGTTAAATACGATACTTGAACACAAAATATGATATTTAAAAAAAATGCTAATAGCTATTAAATTCCATAGTATTTTTTCTCTACTATGGAAGTCGATGGGTGCCTGCAAGCAGCATATTTCAAAATATCTTTTGTTTAAGCGAAGAATGAAACTCATAAAGGTTTAAAACCACATTAGGGAGAACAAATGATGAGGTCATTTTCATTTTTGGGTGAACTATTCCTTTAACATAGTGCTTTATAAGTGAATGAAAATCTGGTGATTGAATAGTGACAGAACCCATATTTTAATGTTGATGACTTTCACCACTGAGGAGCCAAAGAGTCTAAACTGTTTCTTAAACTTTTGCTGCAGTAGTAACTGTTTGCATATTTAACATGACTTCAAGCAAAGTCAGCAAAAAGTTATTTATAACAGTATTTAAAAGTTTCTCACTGCTTGATGAACACTTCTACTATACTGCAGCCTGTAAAAGAAATGAGGCTCATGACAGGGCCGGGCAGCACCATCTATCTGTATGGTAACTATTTTACAACCAGGTCAAAAGCACTGAAGAGTGTGACATTAGGAGGAAAAATTAAGTAATCCATAGTCTTAAAATGAACTGATTAATAGGAGTGATCAATATCTCTGTAGAAAAGTCATAATAATAAATAATCTCTTGCAGCAGGGGCAAATCAAATGTTCTCAATAAAAAGTTGGTCAAGTGAAAATACTGTCTGCATGCCTCAATATCTCAACACACAATTCTGCTAATTCTAAAATGTCCTCCGGTCAGGCTAAGCAGAGACAGACAGATTAATCATTTGACTCACAATTATGTCCAATGTTACTTACTAACCCTCTCTGTCTTTCTCTCGCTCTCTCTTCTTTCTTGTAACCATCAACTTGGTCATTAGAAGTCTAATTTTAAGATCCCTTAAAGCTCCATCAACCAATTACTCTTATACAAAGTGTATTACAAATGCAAATAGAATATACTTTAAGTGAATTTGCATACATATCCCTTCATTATCCTGTTTGTGTAAGAATGCTACACCACAATAAAAGTTTATTTGGAAGGAAGCAAGCTAGATTCAGATAAGAACAAGGACAGACACTTTAATTCCCAATCCATTTGTCTTTCTTTGCAGTAATCTCAGTGTTGTTATTTTTCATCAGATGTAATACTGGATCAATTTCTAAACAAAACACAAACACAAGTTCATTTTTTTCTATAAGAAATCCTTGGCAGACACCCAGCACAATCTCATCTGATTGGAAATTGCCCAAGGGGAAAAAACATTGCAGTAGAAAAGGCCTAACTGTAAGCAAGATCCGGATCTGCAGTATATGAGTCAGATATGCTTAACATTCCATTACACTAGTAGTTCAGTATTTTCAAGATGAGCCTTACTTTATGCAATTTATTACGCCACAATCTGCGTTCATTGTTATACTGACGCTACCTGATGATTCCTAAAGTAAGTTTAACGCTACAAATGTATTAAACTCTAATTTTGAAATACACTCATTAGAAAACTGCTGATAGGCAGATGAGCAGTCAATATTTTCATGTGTAACTTAAATATTTGTTATGAAATATTCCAACTGTTTATGTCCTTTTTTATATATTCCTATGTTTGGGAAGCGTTTTGTATGCAAGAAAGATAAATATATAGCAAATTTATATACATATGTTTTCTGTTCAGAAAGAAGCTGATTGGTTCTTGCAGCCTAATGAACACCTTTTTACCAATAAAATTACCAATTGCCTCTTTCATCACTTCCTGCTTCAGTCCTGTGCTTACTCACTGGCTGCATCTAAAATCGCCTGTTATACCCTTAAATAGTGTACTATTTGAGGGAGCAGCCATTTGTAGTGGTGTCAGAAACCATAGCGGATGTTCTGTGTACTCAATCAATACCATTATGCACCGCAATAATGAGTGTAAAACTGATGAACATTCAACAGCTAGAGAATACCCATTATGCACTGTGAGAGTTTGCCCACCAAATGATTTTCTGACTTGAAATGTTTGTTTATTGTATATATCCATACATGCCAACACTCCTGTTTTACCCAGGAGTCTGCCGTATTTCAAACCCATCTCCTGCCACCCTCCCGTTTTGTTATTTCTCCTGGAAAACTCCTGTAATATAGCCCTTCCCACTGCCCCCGGTCCTCAGCATTTTGGTACAGTCTGTGAAATCCCTGGGTCACCAACATTGGTATAGGATCCGATCGCAGCGGTCGCCCGAAACATGCTTCATAGTTACTAACACCACAGTAATCGGTTCTCAATAGAGTTATTCAGACACCTCACCCCCGAACTCCCCCGGATTTTCAGGGACAAATGTTGGCAGGTTCTGTATGTATATATCTGTACATATTGTAATATGGGAACATAGTGTCACATGTCTGTGTGTTTATGTGTGTCTGTTGTGTGTGTTAATGATCATTAGTTCCACATGTTGTGTCACCCTGTTTTTAATCTGTTTAATCATGTCTTGTATAGTTATAGCCCTGTTTTCAGTTTGTTTATTGTCCGGTATTGTATTGTTAACATCTCCATGGCCAACCTGAGTTTCGAATTCCTTTGTATGTAGTAAGTGCTTTTTGTAAAAAAAAAAAAAAAAAAAAAAAAAGGTTTTTATTTTATTTTATTTTTTTTATAAATCCTGAGTTTTGTGCATTTGTGAGCCAATGACTTGTGACAAATGGTGAGCGATTGTTTTATTTTCTTTATCTTCTTTTTTTTTTTGGACAGGAAGTTAGGGAAGAAACCATATTTTGTTTTGAGAAATAGAGAAATCAGAGATTTGTTGAATTTAGATGCTTTTAGCCTTGTTAACTCTTAAAGCAAAATTAGCCAATTGCTTTTACCAAAAAAATTAAATAAATAACCCGTTACACGTCACCTTCCCTTTCAAACAAAATACAATGTTATTTAATTTGAAGAGCATTTAAGTTGCTTAAGTATTTACAAGGTACACTTTTATGTATATGTTATTGTAAAACTAATAAAAATAGCTTTGTGATGAAGTTAAGTGTAAGTTTAAAAAAAGATCTATTTTACCCCTTTTTCAAGATTTAAGATAAGTCGTTTTTTAAGTCTCCAGAAAAGTTTCTGTAAAGTTTCAGTTCAAAACACCCATCAGATTATTTATTATACATTTCAGAATATTGGAATTTTCTGCTCTGAACACAATGTAGCTGTTTTTGTTGACGTACCTGTCAGAGTGCGCCTCAGCTGTGTCAGATAAACAGCACAGTAGCTACGTTTCCATACACCTATTTTTATGTGCATTTTGGATACGCACATTAAAAAACAAAATTTTCAAAAGATATCCACATAACTGAGTAGGATAAACTTTTTATTCGATAAGAAAAGATGTGCATAAACTGCGATGGAAACACTTTTACCGAACAGATTCCAGCATGCGCGTTAAAAAAGTCATGTGAATTTGATATAAGAGATCATGTGATAATAATAATATGTGCGAATGGATCTCACACCTTCAAATGCCACGGCGTGTTCACTGCGTGTCAGGATTGCTTTCTGAGGCACAAGTCATTTATTAAATAAAGAAAAGATTAACAGCTTCTCCTACTGCAGCAAATTTTGTTTTTACTGTTGATATTTGGTGCCAGTTAATCAGGAAGTGATGATTTTGTTCGCTTTAACTCGTTGGATGGAAACGCTGCTTTATTCGCACATTTTATGCGATTAATTAAGTTTTGCACATAAATTTAATTTGCATTTTTGGATGGGAACATGAAGCAAGCAGGAAAAACTTTACCAATGATTTTTTGATGTATGTGTTGTGAAGTTAATTTAAGCCTTTCTGTGATGAGTCACACATAATGTCATTACAAAGTTCAGGCATACACACAGACACACAGCACTCACGTTTAACGTTGCACTGTTTTTGCATGGCAAATGAGAGAGGATGCACATTAATATACATTGCTGTATGTACAAAATAAAGATTTAACGTCCACAAACCAAGATTGAAGCATCGTCTTTTATAATTGTACTGACACGTGGCTGTGGTGATTGTAAGCTGATTGTAGCTGAAGTAAATTGCTGTAATTCATTACAAACAGGCACTATTTTAAAAACTTTTTGTAAAACTCACTCTTGATCACATTTTATAATGATTGATGATCACAGAGAGTTGAACAGATCTTTTAATCCTGGTTGCTCTCTGCACGTCCTGTCTTGTGGATGTGATTATACATGTTACTAGAGACATGTTAATACATGGCTGTCAACCAATTGGGTGGGCGGGGAAACTGCACTCCAACGTCATGTTGCGGTGGACCTCAAAATGGGAGAGATTTGAATCCTATGTAACATCAGGAAATTACACTTCTATCACTCCAGTATGACGGTGGACACACTATACTGTACCTACACACAGTTCTGTCCAAACAGCTTACAAAAGATGCTTTTCATCATAGGTGCCCTTTAAAGTATATTTTGAATCACCATGTTTTAGTTGATTATTTATTATGTTTTTATTATTATTATGATAATTTATTTTCAAAAACATTACATTCAATTCTGACTTCATGGAGCTTCTCCTCATGGTAAAAGCAATGTTGAGAATACAAGAAGACCAGCCCTGTCAGTTTTTTTCTTCTTTCGTCCTCCATTTTTGACAACCTCCATTCTTCATGAATCCTCCGTGAGCACAATTTGCACTGATATCAATCTTCAGATGTACACCTGACAGCCATTTTAAACAAACACACTATCTGAAGCCTTGTAAACACAGTTTTATCTGTAATTCAACAGAGCATCTTAATCTTCAAGGTGAAAGTTTTCTTTAGACCTTTCAGAGAACTTAAAATATACAGTGCAAAATAATGTCGCCGGGGAAAAAGTACGTTCATTTATAAAAGGAAAAAGTTCCTTCTTATACAGTACATGCATCACTGAACTGAGAAGTCACTGCGTACTTGAGCTATTCCTGTGTAAATTACTCTCTATAATGCCATATTTTACAGCACACTGCCTTTTACACCTACATTTTTCTTTAAAAGCTATTTAAGCAAATATTTTTGTGTAATGTCACACATAAAATGTGCCCCTAGACTGACAGGCATTGCTGAAAGAGGCAAAAATTTTGATAAGTTTTAATGTAATGCAAGTTAGATTTGTTCAAGTAAACCTCTATTCCTTTGCATTCTAGTAAATTGGCTGTATTTTTTTTTTTCATGCCTTGTGGAATTAAGAGCAAATATGTTCATAGCAACAACAACAACAATGTAACACATTGTTTAATTGACCATATGCAGAACATTTTTAAGCCAGCAGGAAACATTTTTGTGAACGGTTGTTGTGTGGCTTAGTTGACAGCTTCTGCTTATTAAGTAGTTTGAAAACTAAATAATGTCAGATTACGGCTGTAAATAATGAACATGCAATCTAATTTAACCTCTGCAAATCTATTTTACTACATGTTAGCTTGCTTATTTAGCACAGGATGTTCAAGGAGTCCATATATTTCATTCTAGAAAGAAACATATATGTACTGGATGTAAGTGTTTGACTCTTCTAAAGCATAAAAATACCGTAATATGTTTGCAGATATTTAAAAACATGCTAAATGTACGTTCTTGTTTATCTGAAAAGCAGTCCTGAAGTCAGAATTTTCCAACAAAATCTCACGGCAATTTGTGACTTTTTGATTTAGTATGAATTCGTACAATCTAATTCGTACAATTTAGTACGATTTGCTCATTCCCCAATGACGGTTGGGTTTAGGGGTGGGGTTAGGTGCCGTGCCTCCTTTTTAAAATTGTACAATTTCGTTCGACTAAACTCGTACGAATTCATATGAATTAGCCACTAAACTGACAAAACGTAAAATACTTACGTTTTCGTGAGATTGAGCTGGATATTCTGCTTTAAAAATGTCTGTTACTTGCCAGAACGTCTGTGTTTGTTTTGGTCACTTTAAACCACCCAATGCCAGTTTAGTCAATTATATTTCAGCACCTCGGGTTGCCTTGATGGAAAACAGCATATTTTCATTGATCATTCGTGACCAAAATGTGACCTCCAGTGGACAGTAGCAGCCTCCAAAATGAGATGCAGATTCAGAGTTCGACATGAGGTGATTATTAATTAGCAAATGATAAAAATATTATGAACCTAAGCATTAGGTGAGCAGGTTACATTGTAACCCCGTGTCCTTACAACATGCTACGTGTAGAAATTTGCAGTAATAAGCAATTTGGCTTTTTGAACCAGACAAAACAAGACCATTCAGAAGCCATTCAGAAGCACAGCCATTCAGAAGCACAGAATAGTGCACTTACTGCACTCCAAAATGGACTGCACTATTAAATGGACATGCTGAATCATTGATCTGTGTTGGCGCTGAGTCGCAGTGCTAAAGTTCAATTTCAAATGGTTTATTTTATTTTCAAGATCTGAGGTAAACTATCTGCTGCTGCTTTCTGTAGTATTGCAATAAATGTAAAATGGCATTTAAACTCACATTATTGGCCTTCAACACTAAATAAAGCACATGAGGTGTAACTGAGGTGATAATTGTCAGCTTATGTTTAGCTGGAAGAAATAGAAGTCATTTCTAATATATAAATTTCAGGTGTTGGGTAGAACAAAAGCTTCTTTTAATATGGAAAGTATTTTTTTTATATCGCTTGCTGTTACTTTTATTTAGAACACGACTTAAATCAGCCTTAAATCAGCCTTTAGGCTCAAGAGTCAGGCACACTCCTGTTGATGTCGTCAATCTGGCAACCTGCAATTGCATGTGTTTTGAACCAGGAGTGCAATACCTAGTTCAACCACATGATGTCAAACTTACATACTGCACCTTTAAAGGAAAAAAGACATTCATTTTTGTGTGGAGTTTGCATGTTCTCCCTGTGTTTGTGTGGGTTTCCTCCAGGTGCTCTGGTTTCCCCCACAGTTAATTGATAAATGGACTAAGCCTAAAAGAAAGTGAATTAATTAATTGAATATACTGTATAGGTTGTCTTTGGGGTTTAGATTTTTGTGCGCGCGACATTATAACTTATTTGTGTGTAGTTAAACATTCATTCATTTTCCTTCGGCTTAGTCCCGTTATTCATCAGGGTTCACCACAGTGGAATGAACCGCCAACTTATCCAGCATATGTTTTACACAACGGATGCCCTTCCAACTGCAACCCAGTACTGGGAAATATCCATACACTCATTCACAAACATACACTACAGCCAACTTATCTGTAGTTTATTCAATTCACCTATACCACATGTGTTTGGACTGTGGAGGAAACCGGAGCACCCAGAGGAAACCCACATGAACATGGGAAGAACATGCAAAATCCACACAGAAATGCAAACTGACCTAACCGGGACTGGAAACAGCAACCTTTTTGCTATGAGGCGACAGTGCTAACCACTGAGCCACCATGTCGCCCCTGAGTGTATTTTTATATATTTGTAATTGTAATTTAGCACTTGAATTGCCTTATTCATTTATGTAGAGTTTTATTTAGGCTGATGCTTTTTATTTCATGGTTTTTAGTTTGAATTTGAGCAGTTTAGATCACAGAACAGGACACATGATTGTTCCACAATGGTTTTATTTCCTTTTTGGGTTTATGGACATGCTTTACTTTTTAGATTTAGGTTTCTATTCCAATCTAATAGATATGCAAATATTTGATACCACCAGTATATCAGTTAAACTATTTATTTTTAATTTTATTTGAGTTTGATTCAGTTTAATCGAGATTTAATGTTTTTTTTTAAATAGTCTTATTTTGTGGTGACTGTGACTAAAAATGTAATCACTGTAAACTTGGTTGAAGTGATGAAGGACTTTAAATATCCATTAAAATAACTGCAAATTATAGTTTTTCTGTATTTTGTGACTTTTTGATGTTTTTACTTTTTTATGTTTTCTTTTTTATTTAGTGATGTTAATGCTATAAAGACCAGTTTTAGATTGTAATGTTGTGTTACTTGTTCAGCTAACAATAAATTGTAAAACTATCAAAAAAAATGGAAATCCTGCATGGCTATACTATTAGTAGCCTATGTAAGAGAGTAATGCCTCATTCACACTAGCAGCGACTTTGTAGCTGAATGTCGCTCTGGGTGGCAATTGAATTTGCTAGTGGGCGTTCCCACCTTGAGGTTGCTTAGGTAACGTTTATAGTGATATTCACCGAGAGCAAATGAGTTTAAGTGCCACTGAAAGTACACATTGTACAAGGAAAACACTGAATATAAATGGAATCAGTACATTTACTTATCAAGAAAAAGTGTGTTTTCTGTCATAGTGGCTATTTATCTAGTGCAAACATGGGTCTGTGTAGGTCTGCAGCACAGAGAATACAACCAGCCACTGCAGGAGCTGAGAGAGGATCACGCAAGCTCTACTGATGCTTGTATTGGCTGTCATTTAAGAACGTTACTTTTCATTTCCATGAAGTTGAAGGATTCTCAAATTTGTCTTGACCACATCCAGTTTCCACAGTCTAAATCAGGGGTCAGGAACCTTTTTTCAGCAAAGAGCCATTTCTGATTTTTTTTTTAATCAAATGTATTTTTTTAAAGAGCCATTGGGGGTGTGTGTATATGACAAAACCTCTATTTATTTATAAACAAAACCTTTATTTATGTTCATGCACAACTTAAAAATAAACAAATACGATGCATCACAATGTATGAAGAAAGGATTTATAGATTTTTTTCTTTTTGCCATCGCCACTCATGAATGTTGTTTGAATTTATGTGCGTGAGGTTACCATAAAATGTAAGTTACTTGCCCTTTACTGGTGTCGCGATTCAGGTTAAACCACATTATCACATATATTAGAAAGTCCTTTTGTTGTAAACTGAGTTCTTATTCATTCTGCTGTAGAAAATACAATAAAAAGGGAATTGTAATTGTACTTTCAAAAGGAAACGGATTTCTATAGTGACAGTTATAATTTTTTTAAACTTCTAAATATTATTGAAGAGAGACAGCTGGAGAGCCACATATTTTTGGTCAAAGAGCCACATGTGGCTCCCCAGCCATAGGTTCCCTACCTCTGGTCTAAATGAATGGTCGCTTGTCGCTTGTGTGTGTTGTTTGTAGTGTAAATGGGGCATAAGGGGTAATATCAATTTCACTTCTTTTAGTCAGTGTTAGAAAAACTGAGCTTGACATTTCGTCACCTTAGAATTATGAGGTTCTATCTGACATTTTTGTCAAAATTGAGTTATTGACATATTCTTATTAAATGACAACTTATTTACATTATGGGTTTTTTTTCCAAGTTGTTTACATTTAAGGACTTTTTATTTAAAAAAACAATGTCTCAACATCTCAAAATAATTCAGAACGCAGATAGAACCTTATAATTCCAAGGTGACAATTTCTTTTTTTATAATTACATTATATTAAATCTAAATCACCAGCAAGAAGGTCGCTGGTTCGAGCCTCGGCTGGGTCAGTTGGCGTTTCTGTGTGGAGTTTGCATGTTCTCACTGCGTTCGCGTGGGTTTCCTCTGGGTGCTCCGGTTTCCCCCACAGTCCAAAGACATGTGGTACAGGTGAATTTGGTAGGTTTAATTGTCCATAGTGTATGAGTGTGAATGAGTGTTTATAGATGTTTCCTAGAGATGGGTTGCAGCTGGAAGGGCATCCGCTGCGTAAAACGTGCTGAATAAGTTGGCGGTTCATTCCGCTGTGATGACCCAGGATTAATAAAGGGACTAAGCCGAAAAGAAAATGAATGAATGAATCTAAATCACATTGTGCTAAATTGAATCAAATCCAAGATAGATTTTATCAGCAGCTGCTTCATAGCTATTTTTATGTACCGTATCACTGGTATTGATATACATATCACATCTGCCTCAGTTCTGAAATTCATTCCTTCATTTTCTTTTCGGCTAAGTCCCTTTATTAATCAAGGGTCGCCAGAGCGGAATAAACCGCTAACTTACCCAACATATGTTTTACGCAGCAGATGCCCTTCCAGCTGCAACCCATCTCTGGGAAACACCCACACACTCTCATTCACACACTACGGCCAATTTAGCTTACCCAGTTTACCTATAGCCCTTGTCTTTTGAACATATGGGGGAAACCGGAGCACCTGGAGGAAAGCCACACCATCAAGGGAAAACATGCAAACTTCACACAGGAATGCCAAGTGACCCAGCCTAGGCTCAAACCTTCTTGCTGTGAGGCGACAGTGTGTCCCTGTGCGCCACCGCACAGCCAGCCACCCCAGTTCTGAGATGCACATTCTTATTAAAGACATAATACATGTCAGTAGCTTTTACAGGTAAGCCAAGTGGTTTGTTCGTAAGCTACACTAGCTAACACTCCATTCACACTACGAGCGACACACATCGACAAAATGACGAGATTGTTCATTTAAATTGTGAGCGGGCAACTTCCGATGACCTTCAGCTACACAAGTAACCACAACTATCGGTGACCAAATGTGGGCATGTCGAGCGATGCGACAAAGTTGAAAAACCTCTAATTTTATGCAAATAAAGAGTGACTTTTGCGAGCGAGAGCCAATAAGAGCATCAGTAGAGCTTTCTCTCAAGTCCTGCAGCAGCTTGAATTACTTATAGTGTGTATTAGGCATGGTACAATAACCGTTTTCAAGGTATACTGCGATTTGGAAAAGTCAAGGTTTTAAAACCGCAAAAATTTTCTGCTATATCGTTCCTAAGGTAGTTGTAAGATTTTTTATTAACGTTTTTGCTTGTTTTTTGAGACAGCAGTATCTCCAGCAGAAAAGATATCCAAAGATGCCATTTTAAATTGTAAAGAAATCTAATCTAAACTAATGAAGACAGCAGAAGTCAATGATTCATTGAATTATTCAGCCTGACATGTTAACAATAATATAAATGTTTCTCAAAATAAAATGTATTGTGTTCAAAGGGGGAAAAAAGTTTTTGCTTTTTACCCAGACATTTAAAAAGAATTTATTTTAGACCGTGAAACCGTGACATTTTTATTCAAGGTTATCATACCGTCAGAATCTTATACCGGCCCATGCCAAAGGTATATGACTATGCTTACCTGAGAACCGCATGGAACCTCCTCTGGTGAAGTGAGGTGGAACCTGGAAGGCGTAGATGACATCACTCTCTGATATACTGGTCATATCATCTTCATCAGAGAAAGAGCGCTGGAACCCACCCGAGTTCATCTCTGTCAAAATCACCTAAGGGAGAAACATTGATCTGAGAGTTAAAACAGCCCTACACACCATGCCATAAATTATTCTGATAAATAACAACTGGTGTCCTTGTAAACAAAGATTTGAGGTTGCCTCCAGTGGTTTTCCAGAAGCTGTTGTCACATCACAGCTAACAGATAAAAGAATTTCAACTCAAATGCTCAGCACGACAAACTATTTAGACTCAGCGGTAGGTCAGTTTCTACTGCTTGTTTGCTTTTTTCTGTTTCACTCAAATGTTTCACACCTCTGTTGTGTTCTCCAACAGACACACACACAGGCATGTGTATGAAGTAATTGGGGTAAAATAAATTACAAACTGTATACATTAAAAACAGTGGAACACATTATACCACTCAATTGTGTTGAATACTGCCCACTTTCTGTAGTATTTATTGAGGTAACAGTACAATTATTGAGACTATGCAAATGAAAATCAAGCCATACACATTCTTACACACGTCACAGTATCACCTTCCACCACAAGGGGGAGAAACCATCTACCATAGAACATCAGCGTTACATGTTTTACTAAGAAAAACTTTCAAGGTAAATTCTGCACATAGCTAAATGACACCTGTGCATTATAATGCCATATAATACCAGTGTTGCCTTCTGTGCTGTGATAATGTTTCCTCTTACATTTTTTGGGGCGGTTTTGAAATAACCATAATGCTCTGGAAGCCTTACCACAGTATAACTGACACAGCTTTATGTTCAAAGACGAACATATAAGAGATTATAAAATGAGGTCTACAATAAAACTAATCACTTGTATTGGTAACACTTTATTTTTAAGATGTTAAAATTAAAAATTAAGATGTTAGTTTGTTTAAGATGCATTACAACTGCATGCCATCTAATTTGTATAGACTTTAGTAGAGTGTAAGTTTCTGGTTAGGGTTACTGTAAGTTGATTTGGACTTGCAAAGTTTCTTATTGTCAGGTGAATGGTTATTGGTGGAGCAGTGTCAGTGGATACTAAACAGACAGTTTGCTAATAATCTAAATACTACCAAATGGTTGACCGTATTTTGACTGTTTTAAATAAAGATTGTTGAAGTGATTTAAAGAATAAGGTAACACTTTAGTTTAAATCACAATTCATGCTATTAACTAGTGGCTTATTACCTGCCTATTATTAGGATATTAACCGTTCATTAGTAGTTATTTAGTATGATCTTATTGTACATCACTAATCTGACCCAAAACCTAAACACAACTTCTACCTACTAACCATTAATAAGCAGCTAATTACTAGTTCATCAAGCTAGTAGTGTTAATGGTTTGGTAATACCTTGAATTGTGACCTAAACTAAAGTTTTACCAAAAATGACTGTTTTAAATAATGGTTTACACTACACAGCATTATTGGTTTACAAAACAAATCAATCAAACAAACAAACAAACATAATCCTATTGCACTACTATACTTGATTTTGGTTTTACTGTAAAAAAAAAAAAAACATGTTAAATGAGAATCTGAACTATTTTATGGCATACATCCAAAATTAAGATGATTTAGTATTTAAAAATGTTTTATTTTGATATATTTTTTTAAATAAACTGGTCTTACACCTCATATTTTCAGATTTTTAATTTGTATTAATTCTGGTAATTGTATCATAAACTGACATTTCAACCATTTGATATTTGATATTTTAGAAATTATTGGATGTGTTGAAAAATGCATTGAGTGTGTTAACTAGCGACATTAGGGGTTAAGAAATGCAAACCAATTTTTATTTATTTATTTAAATTTTTTTGGTGGGGCAGTTAAAGGGTTAACAAAGTCAAGAAAGTGATACCCTTGTTTTACTCATGATGTAATATCTAATCACAAATCATGAGGGAAATAGTTTTAGTAGGGAGGTGAATAAACAAAAACAACATGACTTTCAGATTTCTTAGAATTTTGGTATTGTGGATGGGGTATGATTGTTATTATATTTGTTGAGTTATACACAAAAATAAAAACATTAAAGGTGACCTATCATGCCCTTTTTTACAAGATGTACTGTAGAATAAGTCTCTGATGTCCCTACGGTGTATGTGAAGTATTAGCTCAAAATATCTCACACATATTATTTGCTAACTCTTTAAAACTGGCCCTTTTAACCTTTGATACACAATGTGTCACTTTAAATTGAAATGAAGGTGGAGCTACAAACACCTATGCATATCTACAAATTGTTTCTGCAGACTATTTTTTTGATGTGTGATTATAAAAAAAAAAAAATCGAATAAATATTTTTTTATTATTAGAAGCAGGCTATATTCACACAATGTTGCCACACAACTGTGCTTAAACCACTTATAAACTTGATTTTTGTATAAAAGGTTGCCTTTAAAGAAATTTTATGAATGAAAAAGTGTAGGATACAATGATTAATAACTGATTGTTGTTTTCAGTTTGAAATATATCTGACAGCTTGCTTTTTAAATTATTTGAATCATTGTTAAATTTTATAACTGATTAAATACTAGAAATTCAAAAACAACAAGCAACACAAGATACATTTTATCTAAAGTTTATCTAAACTTCTATTAAACACACCAAACTTTTTTTTAAAACAAGAGAAGCAGTAAGAGTAAAGGAGCAGTTCTTTGAAACAAGCAGTCATATGTCTCATCCATTCAGATCGCAAAGTGCAGGATATACAGATTAAAAATGTATCCAGTCATATCACTCAGCTCTTACAGAGATTTCTCTTGAATGAAAAAATATTAATTTGTTCCTGTGTTTTCATATATGTTAAAGCTTCAACTGTAAATACATCTCTGAATCAATGCACTCTATGGCGCCTTTATAATAATAATAATAATAATAATAATAATAATAATAATAATAATATGGCTGCACAGTGGCAGTCGCTGGTTCAAGCTCGGTAGTGTTTCTGTGTGTAGTTTGCATGTTCTCCCCTCCGGGTGCTCCGGTTTCCCCCACAGTCCAAAGATATGCGGTACAGGTGAATTGGGTAAGCTAAATTGTCCATAGTGTATATGTGTGAATGAGTTTGTATGGATGTTTCCCAGTGATGGGTTGCAGCTGGAAGGGCAATCGCTGCGTAAAACATATGCTGGATAAGTTGGCGGTTCATTCCGATGTGGTGATCCCATATTAATAAAGGAACTAATCCGAAAAGAATATGAATGAATAATAATGATAAAATATGAGCGTTGCCATTTTTGGATGACCTGCCCTTTATATACAGTAAAATCATTTAATGTGTACCAAAATGAACTAAGTTTACATTAACCTGGAGAAAGAAGTGTTTAGGAAGTTTAATGGACAAATGAACACTTCTTTACTATTACTCTTCATAAGCCTGAAAAATATATGCTAGGAGAATTCTTCCTTTGAAGACTACCTACGTTTGTGCATGTCTGCAGTACAATACAGCATTATATTTAGAACTAATGGTGCAAGTGTGTGTTGCACACAGTGTAGTTCAGGAATACAAAAAGATAAGAGGGAGAGACAAAACATCAGCAGATATGACAGACAGCGTCCTTACCTGGTCTGGAGAGAGCTTGCCCTCCTCTGCTACCATGGCCCTGAGTGTTGAAATAGACCCAAAGAGAGGCACAGCCAGCCCTATTCTCAGAAACCGCTGACCTTCTGTGCTGAACACCAGAGTCACATTCAGGGCCCTAAACACACAACAACATGCATATTTAGTACATATTTTTTCAGTCATGAGGACAGTTTATAGTTCTATTTAGCTATTACACTTAAGGTTTAGGATTGCATGCATGTGCACCAAATGCAATTGAGTCTCGGTGTTTCAGTTTGTTATGCAAGTGGACAAACACGGTATTGTTTTAACCATGTGGAACTGCTTTATGTGATACATAACTCAGGAAAATACTGTGCATCAATAAACTCAGATGTTGCGTCCAGGGTCTAAAATGAACACTCATCAAGTGAGCAAATTGTCAGATAATCTTTTTATTTAATGAGTGAGAAGCAAATGAGAAGTTAATGATAATTTTTTTCATTGTCTCCAAGCAGTTCTGTCAACAGTGGATGCTGCTCCACACTATACCATCACAGTTTACCAAAAAATAAATCAATAAAAATTGTACCAAGGTATTGTTCCGATCATTATTTCTGTGTACTGTTTACAAATCGTTACATATGTTAATCACGCGTAACCACAAACCCATTCAATTCTTCTCTTACATATTTTCTAGGCCAAAATCAAGAAACAAGTTAGAATTTTAGAATTTATGGTTTCATTGTTTTGAATTCAGTAGGCTTTGTAAAGTTTGTACAATCCCATTGGTTCTTGAGATCAAACAAAAAACATGTTTGTGTATTTTTACAGCAAAACACAACTGAAGCAAATAATGGCATAAGTTGTATGAAAAGCTGTCACAAAAGAGTTGTAAAAACCTCTTTGTGCCATCTGAAATGTGTAGGTTCAGCAATTCCACTTTTATAGTATAGAAATATTTATTTCAATTGCCTTTAACGTGAAGGTCAAAAGTTTGGGGTCAGTTGGTGTCACCAAGGCTGGTAATAGTATATAAGTAACAATTTCATTTGAAACTACATGCAATAAGCAGTTATTTAAAATATTTAAATTATAAAAATATTTTAAATATTTAACTTTTTTTACATTTAAAAAAATGCCGCCCTGAAGTACAGAATAGTTTTCTAAAAAAAAAAAAAACATGAAAAAAAAAAAAACTGACCCCAAACGGTAGTGTGTGTGTGTGTGTGTGTGTGTGTGTGTGTGTGTGTGTGTGTGTGCGTGTGTGTGTGTGTGTGTGTGTGTAAATGTAATTTAAATTGAAGGGATTTTTACATTTTTTAAATTTGAAGGAATTCTTCTTCTTCTTCTTCTTATTATTATTATTATTACTACTATCTTCGTGTCATTCCAAATAACTAATAACCATGAATTCCCTTCTTTTGTGCAATCTAACAGAATAATCATATGTTTGTTTGATTTTTTATGTGCCACAGAAGGAAGAGAGTAATACTGTACAGATTTGACACTGCTTGTAATTTTACCCTTTGTTCTTATGGTCTGTTTTAACTCAAGAGGTTCCAAACCTTTATGGACCTTTAACCTTTAGTTTCTTTTTCTCTTGAACACAAAACAAGATATTTTGAATGCTGAAAACCAGTAGACTTTGACAGGGAAGTCAATGGCTAGCAGTTTTTGTTCAAATAATATTCTATTGTTTTCAACAGAAAAACTCAAACATGTTTGGAACAGGAGGGTGATGTATGTTAAAGAAACTACCTAACTATGGTTAAAACCCCTGTAACAATCTCATTTGCCTTATTGCTTTACATTTCCAAAACTGCCCATAAAACAGTGTGAGAGAGTGAGTAACAAAGCAATTTGGCTACAGTAAGTGTAGATATGTCTGTGTGCTTGATTAGTGAAGATTGATGTAAAGATCTAAAACTCCACCATATATATATATATATATATATATATATATATATATATATATATATATATATATATATATATATATATATATATATATATATATATACATATATATACTGTATATATATATATATATATATATATATATATATATATATATATATATATGTATATATATATATATATATATATATATATATATATATATATATATATATATGTATATATACATATATATATATATACATATATATATATATATATATATATATATATATATATATATATATATGTATATATATATATATATATATATATATATATATATATATATATATATATATATATATATATATATATATATATATGAGAGTGCACATTACAGTCAAGAGCTGATCTGCTTCCTGCTGTATTTGTTTGGCTGAAAGCAACCCCAACATGAGCCAATTGCACAGCAGCTGATGGTCTAGGTTCAGCTGTGTTTTTCAGTGCAGATGTGGACATTATAGCTCTAAAGACTTGGATGGACTTTTAGATGCCTCTCTCTGCTGCATTATTGAAAACCGTATGTGAAATGCTGAACCCAACAAAAGCACTCAGTTACACAAAACCACACTCTCACTCGAGTGGACGAGTGAGAAGACAACTGAAGCCTTTTAGATTTTATCTCTGGTGGCACGCACAGGCAGGGTTTTATTTATGTTGTCTGACTATCAAACTCAGATTATTCTCTATCAAGAAGTGTTTAAGTGGATTTAATACTTTCTGCAAAGACAAAGAAATTGTAACATCACATCAAACAAAACTATTGTGTTCTCATTAAATGTACAATATATTGCTTTTTTATCTGGGTTTAGGAAAGGAAAAGTAAATTAAAATTAAAAAGAAATGGAAAAGGACAACCCCACTGTCCCCACAAGTCCAAAGACATGCAATATAGGCGAATTGGGTAAGCTAAATTGGCTGTAGTGTGTGAATGCAAGAGTGTGTGGGTGTTTCCCAGTGATGGGTTGCAGCTGGAAGGGCATCCGCTGCATAAATCATATCCTGGATAAGTTGGCGGTTCATTCTGCTGAGGCAACCCCTGATTAATAAAATCACTAAGCCGAAAAGAAAATGAATGAATGAATGGAAAAGGACAGGGAAAGGAAAGGGAAATGGGAAGAGATTGGAAGGGAAGGGAAGGAAAAGGGGAAAAAAGAAGGAAAAAGAAAGGAAAGGGAAGGGAAGGAAAAGGAAAGGAAAAAGAAAAGGAAAGGAAAGGAAAGAAAAAGGAAAAGAAAAATGAATGGAAAGGAAAAGAAAGGAAAGGAATGGAAAGGGAAAGAAAAAGGAAAGGAAATGAAAAGGGAAGAAAAAAGGAAAAGAAAGAAAAAGCAAAGGAAAGGAAAGAAGAGGAAATAGAAAGAAAAAGAAGGAAAAAAGAAAGGAAAGGGAAGGAAAAGAAAGAAAAAGGAAAAGAAAAATTAATGGAAAGGAAAAGAAAGGAAAGGAATGGAAAGGGCAAGGAAAGGAAATGAAAAGGAAAGGAAGCTATATTGTAATCAAACAAACCAGATTGCCACTATCTGTTGTTTAAAGATAATTGCACTAAAGTAACCCAGAAATGTGCAGGGTCTTAAATTAATTAAAATTGTGAATAAAAAAAAAAAAACTGTGATTGTCCAGTTTGTGTAACTGACTGCTTTTGTTGGGTTCAGCATTTTACATGCGACTTTCAATTATGCAGCAGAGAGAGGCATCTGAAAGTCCATTTAAAGGCTTTTAAAGGCCCTCTCATTAAAAGGCCCTCTCACTTGATGACACCGAGGATCAGATGTCCATCGCTGCATCGGAGGATGGGCTGTCATTGTCTGATGAGGATGCGAACCCGCTCCCTTCCTCCCAGGTGGTGAGCGCGGAGTTGGCATTTAAAAGCAGACATGATGGCCGCTGCTTCAGCTGTGGGTCTAGAGATGGTTTATCCCCCAGCACAGTCGTATCTAAAATTCCTAGATTTTACTAGGTGTATTTTTTAGACTCTCCGAGAAATATATCTAAACCGGAACAGGTAAGTAAGGGCCAGGCGACACGTTGGAAGGCTGCACCTCTGGTGAGCAGTACGAGCGCACCTGCATCACCAGAGGCGCAGCTGCGTGGCGCGCCCCTCACCAGAGACGTGGTAAGATTCTTTTGTTGTGCCGTTTTCCATAGATTTCCCCATAGTGGAAGTTTTCCACATAGCATTGAAGTTCTCCTCTCGAAGGGGAACGCTCTGGTTACCAAGGTAACCCTCGTTCCCTGAGGGGGGAACAAAATTGATATGTTTCTTCGCCACAACGATTGTCCCTTAGCTGTTGAGCGTGAAAGTCTCTTCAGCTAAAAAAGGATGTCTAACGTGGCAGCGTCTTTATAACAAGTCTAATTGTCATTGACGCCAGCTGTGGACGCTGACGCCGCCAACACATTGGCATTTCATTGGCCCGTTTTTATTTTCTTTCAGATTATTGGATTCTGATGAAATCTCCATAGTGGAAGTTTCCACATTGCATTTCTGTTCCCCCCCTCGGGGAACAAGGGTTACCTTAGTAACCAGAGCATTATTTCAGATGTAATTGCATTCAATTACATAAAATAGGCTACTGCATATTTTCTACAACAAATTTGATAAAACAAAAATGCATATAACATTAGCTTAAAGGGCACCTATGGTTTCAAGCTGTTTGGACAGACATATGTGCAGGTATGGTGTATAAACCTTCATATTGGGGTGATATAAACACACCCAGTCCTTTTTTTTTCAATTTAACAACATAAAAACGGTGGACCAATTGGAGAGGTTTTCAGATCGACCGCAACTTTATGTAGGAGTGCGGTCCCCCCACCCACCGAATTGATTGACAGCTGCGTGTATTAACATGTCCCGGTAGTCATGTGTATAATCATATCAACAAGACCAGACGTGCGCAAAGCAACTGGGAATAAAAGGTCTGTTTAGTTCGCTAAGATCAACAATCATCAGCAAATGTGACCAAGAGTAAGTTTCACAAGTTTAAAATGTTTTAAAACAGTGCACGTGTATAATGAATTACAGCGATTTACTTCAGCTTTACTTCATCAGCACAGCCGCGTGTCAGAACAATTATAAAGGAACACGCTTCAATCTCGGTTTGTGGAGGTTAAATCAGGTTTATTTTGTACATTAACATAACAGATATCCATACAGCAGTGGAGATTACCCTGTATCATGTCACATTTGCGTGCAAAAAGAGTGCAAAGCTAAACGGGCGCTCTGTCTGCCTGTGTGTGTGTGTGTGTGTGTGTGTGTGTGTGTGTGTGTGTGTGTGTGTGTGTGTGTGTGTGTGTGCGCGTGCGTGCGTGCGTGTGTGCGTGCGTGCGTGTGTGTGTGCGTGAACTTTGTGTGACTCATAGATGCAACTGCAGAACAAATACTCATTGGTAAAGTTCTTACTATAGTATTTCTCACAAACGCTACGAGAGATCTGCTTCCTTTAAGTCTGTCTTTTGTCTGACGCAGCCGAGGGAGGAGATTAAGGCACGCAGAAAGGCACGTAGAAACGGTGGGCTGGGAGGACTAGCCTTAATGGAGAAGTACACCAAAACCGCCACCCAGTGCAAAAATGTATAAATAGTAATTTAATAAAAGGTATAATAAAAAATCTGATGGGTGTTTTGAGCTGAAACTTTACAGACACATTCTGGAGACACAAAGCACTTTTATTAAATCTGAAAAAAGGGCTAACCTAGGTGCCCTTTAATGTTTAGTGAAAATGTTTAAGGTTCCCACTTTTACACACATTGATCAGTTTAAGATAAAATTTCAAAAATGTAGTTTGTAGTAGATTTAAAAGTGCACTTGTGTGTCTGCCTTTTTATTGATCAAGTGATAGAGGTTGATATGAAATTTAGAATGTAAGCAGAACTAAAAAATAGTTTTTAGAACAAGTAATAATGGCTTTAATCTAGTTACAGTACATGTCCCTGTCGAAGGTCAGTGAATATTAGCAAATTATTGATTTTTTGTAGTAATATCAAAGGTAAAACTTGTGCGCTTGACACAGAAGTATAAATCAGCCTCAAGTCTTTAGAGCCATAATATCCACATCTGCAGTGAAAGAAACATTTCCAGCTAATTTTATTAGTATAATTTGCAAAAATGGTCAAACTGTCAACCTGTCAAGTGTTTGCAAATTAAATTGTGAAGCATATTTGTAAAATATAATTTATTGCTGGAACAGCATATTTTCAAAAATAATATAAGATAAGACATAATGATATCTTTTAAGTATGTAATATGTATGCACTTAATCACACATTATCAATCACTGAAAGAAAATGTTCTGGTAATTCTTTGTATTTGGTCTCTCTATTAGGAGATGCTCAGATGGCACTGCTCTAAACAGCAACACTAACATATTATAATTATTATTATTAACAATTAAAACTCTCACACACATTTACTGATGACCTTCAAATTCACCCTGTAAGCTCTTAATGCTTCTTGATATTCCCTTTCCACTTTGAATCATTAACATCCAAAAGTTCCAATTCATCAGAGATGAGCATGCTCAGTGTTTTGGACAGTATTACTGGTATGAGTCTTCATGATGTGCCATTGTCCTCTTCATAAATTTCCCGTATTCTATTATTGCTCTGTCTGACAGGTTGACAGTCTCACAGGGGAGATTTTGCTGACTGCTGGTTTTTGAGATTTAAGGAAATTGAAAGAATGTTCTGTTTACTTGGTCATTCATCATATTTTGGAATTTTGCAATGGTCGGTAAAATCGATTAATAAAAAGTCAGAAGATAGAGTAACATACCTGGTCTGTCGCAGTGGGATTGGAAGTGAAATACACAGGAAAGGGTCAAAGGTGTTGCTCTGTTTAAGGCAATGCGGGCATGTCAACGATGACCTGAAACAAAAAAAGTGACCACATTTCCTTATTTTCTTTTAAAAGCACACACATAGACACGGCATACATTAAAATTCGTCAACATTTCAAAAGCTGTTATTTAAACGTGGTTTTGGTAATACATCTTTATTAATTTTTTTAATGCTCATATGCTCACATCCACAAGGCTCAGATTCTCATTCTCTCATTCTCCAAACTACATCCTTAACATTTCCAAACCTATCTTAAGTATGCAAGTACTGTAGCATGACTGACAAGTATCACTGGCTTGTACACATGTTTTCCATATGTTTATGCAGCTACAAAACACTTTATAATACATTACAAAACTTTTCCTTATATTTTACGTTTTTTATCATGTATTTTGTCAAATCAACCAAACAATAAACTAAACTAAACTAAAATAATAAAGAAGATATTTAGATTTAATTCATATAGTTAGCTTTCACTACCTCAATACATTTTTATTTATTTTATTTAATTATTTTTTTTCCACCAAGGCTCATGTTTGGTGATCCTTTAAGTTTGAATCCCAATAAGATGTGTGACCAATAGAAAAATCAATGCCACCGTCTAGAGGAGAGCGGGACACAAAGTAACACTTTTTGGTTTTGGCCAAATAATGAACAAAGTAATGGGATTTGACAAACCATATTTTTTACCAACAACACACAAGCCTCTCCTACAAATGAACACTGAAAGTATGATTGCCGAACCTATGGTTTCTGTGCAGTATTGCTAAAAGTGCCAGGAGTAAAAATGTTACTATTTACCCCACCTGCGGGGCAAGTTGTATCAGACAGAGGGTAACCTGTAACACATGCTAAAAGGCAGATCTCACACAAATAATTTAAATTAAGTTTACTTTAAATAGTATATTTTCTCAGTACTTAACTCATTTTTTTTATTCTACATACCACAGCATGTTTATTTATTCATCTTGGATAAACACATTAGGATTTATTTGCATTATTATCTGTTACAATACAATGTATTTATTTGCATTATTAGCAATAAAATTATATTTTTTCTATTAAAAAATATTTTCTATTAAAAACATGTTTTATTTAAAAAGTTCCCAACATTACACTCAAAATTCTAAAATGATTTTGTTAGTTTAATTGGTGTCCAACAGTGTGTGGCTTATTAGTACCACCCTGTTACAACTAACCCAGCTGTGTTGTGATTTCCTCAAGACAGGTTTGCAGAGTGTTTTTTACATCTTTCAAAATGGTTCAATCTTTTAGCCTAGAAGATGGTAATCCCAACAAAAGTAAGATTTAACTTACATACTTTCACAGATTTAAAAAAAAAATAATCGAGTACAATAAAAAAATATGGGTTCTCCTGTGTTTTTCATCCAAATTGTGTTTCTCTAACCCTAAGCAAATACTTTAAGGGTGCTTTCACACTTGGTTCAATTGCCTGGACTGTACCGAAGTTCGATTGTCCCCACTTGTCACCATCTATGTTGGTTTGTGTTCCCATTGTCTTTTTTCCTTCTGAACCCCAGTACGCTTGCGTCATTGAGCTGCTGTTGTTTGTATGGCTTTTTGCTAGGCTTTTGGACACAAAAGCAAAGCCGACATTTTGTGCCAGACCACACACCACACACCAGCTGATTGGTGGAGAGGAGACAGAGTGATTAAGTCAATTATGATATGAGGAGGGTTAGGAGGCCATGATAGACATGGAGGCCAGTGGGCAAATTTGGCCAGGATGCTCTGGTTAAACCCCTACTCTTTTTCGAAGGACATCCTGGGATTTTTAATGAACACAGAGAGTCAGGACCTCAGTTTAACGTCTCATTCAAAAGACGGCGCTCACTGAGCAGTATAGAGTCACTATACTGGGGCATTAGGGCCCACACAGACCGCAGGTTGAGTGCCACCTGCTGACCTCACTAACACCACTTCCGGCAGCAACCTAGCTTTCCCATGTGGTCTCCCATCCAGGTACTGACCAGGCGCAGCCCTGCTTAGCTTCAGTGGGCGACCAAGGGAGAGTTGCAGAGAGCTAGCTGCCGGCGGAAAACATTCAGAACATAACGTGATGTCTGTAGAAGTCAATTTTGGAAGAGACAAGCAAACATTATCACTGTGATTGCCCTGGCCCAGTCCCGCTTGTCACCAAGGTACAGCAAGTGATACACAGACAAACACACACACAGACAAACACACACACACACACACACACACACACACACACAGACAAACACATACGCACGCACACAAATGAACCTTATGAAAACAATAGTTTGTTGTACAGTAGGCGGTTCACTTCCGTTATTTGGTACGATTGCATTTATACCAACTGGACCAGAGTTTGCATGAACTGTAACCCAGACCACCTCTTTCAGGCGAACTCGGGTACGGTTCACGGGTGCGCACCCGAGTTCAGAAGACACGTTCACACTAGCTAAATGTACCGTACTCTGATGTCAAACGAATCCGGGCGCAGACCAAAAGTGCTAGTGTAAAAGCACCCTAAAACTCCATGTTACATTTTCCCCACATTACTTTGTGCCTCGCGCTCTCCTACATTCTGAATTATAGGAACAAACGTTCCTTCAGGTGTAAAGAACTACAGGAAATTGGAGTTAATATTATATTTTTACAGGTTTGAATTTGTAGAATTTTCCTTTTACAACACACGGCAGATTGTCACATTACAAGGAAATTTCTTACATTAAAGTAAAGAAAACTGACATTAAAGTAAAAAGTCTCAAGTAAATTGCTCAAAGGCTAAAGTGAATTTTGCTGAATATGCTAAATAATTGCTTGCTTGCATAATCTTCTCGAAATGCAAAACAACACAAATAAACAGTTTCTACTTGAAGAGAAAGATTGGTTTTTGGAAGCACAGTTTGACATCATGCCCACACATTCGGGACTGTGTGAGCGTGTCATTCTCAAAGCCCGATATAGAGCTTCCCTTCAAGATTCAGCAGCTGAACACTGGAAATGCATTTGTGTTCTGCAGGTGCAACGTGTTCACCTGCAGAGAAAACGACAGCCTACAAAACCAGCAGAGATGAGCACATATTCATATATTCGCCGAGACAGGAAGCTCCTGGAATGCACTGATTTCAATATCCCAGCAGGAACACACAAAAAAAGTAGACTGAGAATGATGAAAAATGAACGCGGAAGCAGAGGGGATGATGGGAATGAGAAATAAAGATAGAAGCGACATCTATAAGTGCGGTAAATGAAAAAGAAAGCGAGGGAACAGCAGATGCAGAATGTGGCTGAGATTGCATCATGTTGGGGTTCCAATTGTCTGGCATGAACTCGACACAGCTGTCTTATAAAACGGCGGAGACCCCTTAAAATAGAAGCGCACACACCTACCACAGCCATAAATAAACAACTGTATTTTGCACCATACACAAACAGATGATGTGTGAAAGAGTTTAAGAGACTATAAGGGGAATTAGTATGTCGAGTGTAAATTAATAACGAGAATAGCCGCATATGAGCATCATTTCCGCACTGATAATAGTTGCTCATTAACTGAGCAGACTGTCAGCTTAACATTGATTCAGTTCAGTGCTAATGTCAGGAGAGTTTCCTCATCTAAAAAATGACCGAATACGTTGTTTGTGCAAACAGCTTATTATGATCTATATAGGTTTATTTAAAGTTAAGCGCCCTATAGTGGATACACAGTTGTGTGCCATAAAATTATGGCTGTTATAAGTGTACAGAATCAAAGACTGTAAAAGATATGGAAGTAGTATTTGTGACGTCACCCTTAGGTTTCTGAAGAGTGCAAATGAAGCCACAAGTGAGCGTGGCCAACCGTCACCATTTTGTTCACGTGTCATCGCACCGACCGGGGGATACCAAAAAAGGGCAATGAGGCAGAGTGTGAGTGGAGCTACTGATGCCGGCTAGCATTTTGCTTAGACAGGCTTTTCTTTGGGAGAAACGCTTAACATTTTATTACCTGTGACTCGTTTGTGTTCTGACCACATGTGCTTGGTTGTGTACTATATCAATAAAATGTTTAGTCTTTTAAAAACACTGTTGTAATACATTGAGCCACTAAATATTGTTCTTATGATGGTTTTCTACAGGAGGAAAACGCAAATTACTTCCAAATACTTCAGATATAGTCTGTGTTAGTAAATGCAAGGCTATTGATGAAATAGAGGCATAACACAGTGTAATGCAACATAAAACAAAACAAAAAATACGATGTATATGCCGAGTTTATCGGCTAATCGGCTGGAATCAGCTGAGGTGACGTGACAACGACCAGCTAGTCCTAGCTGTCACTTAAGTGGCCAAGCCCTTGATTATGCAGACTTAATATAACTTAATATAAACAAAACAGATGAGTTATAAAAACGTGTACCCCCTCACAGTGGTCATGAAGGGTAATATTAGCTATATGCACCAAAACCATCTTTTGTACCAGGCTGTAAACATGTTTTAATCAGCTGTAAAATTGGCCAATTTAACACTGCAGTCAGTGTACATCTGGAGTTCCTGGAGCAAGCCCCTAAAGACGAGTTGATGAATTGCAGTATTGGTTACTTCTGTATTGGCTCCATGAGGGAGAGTGGGAGGTTGCCGCTTGTATACAATGTAGTGTGTAGATTTATAGACAGTGCCCTGCCCACAGTTTATCCTATATCGAATTCACAGAACTTAATTTGCAAATAGACAAATTGCATCAAACAGACAATTTCTCAAAAAAATATGCTTTATAAATACAGCCAACATGCACAATGTGGAAGCCAAGTGACTGAAAATACAAAATGGCCCTAAACTTTAACCCTTACAGGTCCACGTTGATTTTGGAACCCTTGGGGTGTTTATTGACATTTGCGCTTATTTCTTCTTCTTACTGTAAACCAGTGTTTCTCAACCACGTTCCTAAAGGACCACCAGCTCTGCACATTCTCTGTCACTCCTTAACCAAACACACCTGATTCAGTTATTAGCAAAGCATAGTGGTCCTCCAGTAACATGGTTGAGAAACACTGCTGTATAACATACCCTGGGCTAACACGCAATTTTGTTTTACACATCACAAAATGACCTACAATCATACGCAACAAAAATAGAGGTAAATACTTTCAGTTTTTTAGAAAAAGATTATGTGTGGTTAGAAAGTTTTAGGCAAAATGTCACAGAAACAAAGCCATAACACTACTAAATAGTTCTGAATGATATATTTGAGAAATCAGCCTGTAGGCAAGAATATTTACAACAAAATCATGTTAACATAATTCTGAAGCACCAATACAAGGATTTTTACTTTTTTTTTCAAGCCAGAATTGCTGTATTCAGGACAGAGCTTCTGGCCAATGATATTAAATAAATGCACCACAGAATGTTATATTTTCAAATATATGCACAAATTGCATTTATTGTATCAATGCGGCGCCAACTGCTGCATGTAAACACATCAACATGCTCTCTGATGGTTTATTATAAGTGTATTTATTTATGTGTTCTCACATTAAATTAATCTAGCATTTTAAGTTTATAATCTATGAATGACTAATCATATAACTTACACTTGGAAACATCCTTTAAAAATTGCAATGTTTAAGGTCTGGTCTCTTTAAAAATCAGTGATCTTCACTGCCTCATAGATATACAATATAAAGTGGTCTTCAGACCACACAAGAAGCACTTAAATTCCATTTCCGTGGAATCAATGCTGTAAAAGAAACTTTAAAAAATTGAAAAAAGTCACACTAAGCTTTCATCGGAAGTTTATCATCGACTGAAAAAAAAACCCAGCTGTACATATATCCTGTTTGCAGGATATAAATAAGGTTACTTTTTAACTTACACTTTGAGTAGTATTTTGAACAGACACTTTACTTTACACTTTAGGTACTTGACCCTTTACACTATACTCTACTTGCATTACATTTCTTGGCAAGTGATTGTTTTACTGAAGTATGACTTCGGAGTACTCTTTGCGCCATCGATTATAACATTTAGCCACATTTTCACTACTTAAGTAAAACTCTTATAGGGTCATATTTTAGAACAGAGACAAGTTAAAGGAACATGTTAAATGTTAGAGTATAGACAACAAGATTCAGCAGTAATAAGAAGACTAACATAGAGAAATGTAGACAGCACTGTCTGTATCATACATAAGTTAATTTTGGATTTGTTTCAGCTAACACTGCAAGGCACTAATTCTCTTTTTTGCTATTTGCATCTATGTAACAACAACAACAACAATAATAATAATAATAATAATAATAATAATAACAACAACAACAACAACAACAACAACAACAATTATAGTTCATTCCATTATAGAGTACTTTTTTCCGGGCACTTTACAGATTTGCAAGAGAGTGGGAATCTCCTTAACCTCCACCAGTGTGCAGCATCACACTTCTTTGACACAATATGTATAGTATAAATCACTGGATGTGGACTGACTTGTTTTACTGATTATACAGTAAATGACATGATGAAAATCATAGTTGGTAATAGAATGCAAGCCCTGTTAGGTAATGTATTCTGTCTGTGTTGGGAGTTAGAAACAATAAAACTAATAAATCAGTGTTTTACATTTTCTATAAACTGCAAATACTAATGTTTTGGAATGATTTCAAAATCTATATATCATGTAATCAGCTGCTAAAAGGCATAATTGAACACACTGTTTTGTAATATACACCAAAATATTATTTCTATAAATAAATTAATCTGGGTTTTAAGCATAGGTTTAAATGGCAGACCACTTACAAAACAAATCAACTTAAATAATACTGATTTGACCAAGGTTAATAGTTAACATTTTCTGAAGGCTAGGAACTTTATTTTTAAGAGAGACAGAGGTCCTAACTTTATGCCCTGCAAGTTCACACCATAAGTCAAACCATAAGGTCTCTTTTCCAATTCCATTTTAAATCACAGTGCCACTTGAAAGCATGTCCACTGAAAAAATTGTCTTTGTCGAGTGGGCATGTCAGAAGAGCATGACTGGTTTGTTGGCTTAAGGTGAAGGCAAACTACTGTATTCCTCAAAGCATTGTTATGAAATATTAAGTCAATGAAAGTTTTTTTTTTCATGAGATACAATTACAATAAGAGTGTACAAAAGAAAGTCAAACCTCTTTGCTCTATGGCAGTGCTTTGATCTAAATGCATGTTTGATCTACATGGTGTAATCCCTTCTTGTTAAAGATTCTTTTAGGGATATTGTATGTTACAGTACTAGTATTTATTTATGTATTTATTGCTGAGAACCAAATCATACTTATTATTATTACGTTAAAAGGAACAGCACATTCTAAACTGTACAACAGTAATAAATTTATGTTACAACTTATTCATAATGAATAAACTCTCTATTGCTATAGTAAATCCTAATTAAATCATGACAAACTATATGTTGTTGGGAAGGTCTAAAACTCCTAAATAGATATTTTACCACTTTTTTATGTATCATGCCACAACCTGTGGGACCGTTTGTGCTTGTATTTTCAAACCATTGTAGTCCAAACATAAATCAATGCATGACAAACTATATATGAAAGCCTAAAATTTGTAGTTTCTTCAGTGCTCAGTATAATTGAGTACACTCCATTTTGAAAATGAACATTTGTATCCATTCTCAGTGAATATAGGCAATGGATTTTGGTGCATTTAAACAAAACAGATTTATTAAGCAGATATATTTATTAGAATAATATTTTAGTCACTAAACATAATTAGAAATTGAAAGATAAAAATTTATTGGAAACCGCAAATAAATAATGTGATATTAAAATTAGTAAAAACTGTAGCAATAGTGTATAAAGCAAGATTTCTCCTAGACAATAAATCAATGCATGTATTATATAACACACTTATGTTGTCATTTATGAGTTATTGTGTTGAAATTTGGGGGAATACATTTAAATCTAACTTATAACGATCTTTATGTACAATGCAGAAAAAAGTAAATAGACTGATAGAAAATGTGGGGTATTTGTAGCATACAAATCCTTTATTTTTTAAATTGAAGATACTTAAGATCAATGATTTGGTTAAATTTAATAACAGCACAATTTATGTTTAAAGCTAGGAATAAATTACTCCCCGAAATGCATACAAAAGTTTTTTGAAGAAAGACAAGGGAGATATAATCTGAGAGAAGAACAAAATTTTAGGAGGTTGAAAACAAGGACAACTTTAAACATTGTGTGTATGTCTGTATGTGGTGTGAAATTATGAAACATAGAACAGATTATCAAACAATGTCAGTATATTAATCAATTTTAAAAAGTTGTATAAATATATATTATTAAAGGAATATAATGATGAATAGAGGTGATTGAAAAAGAATAAAATGAGAAAGGTATGACGAAATTTCACTTAATGGCTGTTTGCAGTACTATGTATTTTTTTGGGTCTATGTTATAAAATGTAAATGTACAAATGGAATCAAACATATACTGTAATATGTCAAATATGCCAAAAGGATAAAATATGTCTTATGTAAAGCTCATATGTCTTATGTAAAAAGAAGAGATAAGTAAAAGAAGAAATAAGTTGAGGTAATGGACGAATGATGTGTGTAGAAATGGTTTGGGAAAATAATAAGCTTGTGCCTTATCCCGCTCCATTTCTACCATGTTGAAATGTATTTTTTTGTTGAAAATTTTTATGTATAATATTTCTGTTCGAAATAAATAAATGAATAAATCAAATCAAAGATAACACAATTAAATTCAAGCAAAATATTGCAAAAAAAAAAAAAAAATACAACCTACAAAATTTCAACTAAATTGTTATTTTTTTTTTTTTGCTTCTCTTGATTTTTCCTCTTTTTTAAATTTGTATTTAATATTTTTCTATAACATATAAATTTGAGTGTACTAGTTTTTGAACCGTTATCATAACTTGTTTTATTAGATAAGCTCCAGATTTGACTTCAGTACTGACTAATCTAATGCTATGCACAAATATAATATTGTATAGCTTCCTATTAAAATATGAATATAAAAAAGATTGATTTGTGAGATGTGTACTTATATATGCAGAGCACTGTACATTTCATGATTGATTTTTGATAGATATTAATGATCAACAGTTATTTATTCATCTGAGAGAAGGATACTCAAGGGTTAGCATTCAGTTTAAAGCAATCCCCGTGTAAAATGGTAACCAATGGAAACTGGATGTTGTCTGGTTATAATTTGTGGTATCTGCACCCAGACAAAATCTTACTGAAAGCTCACTTTTTGAGATATCAACTTCAAATTTGGAATATCGTTTTTTTTTTTTTTTTTTTTCCAAAATTTTCAAATCTTTTTGTGTTTTTTCACATTCACAATTAATTTTCTATTCATTTTAGGGTAAAATATATTTTTTATTTAATATAATGCAATATTTATTGTCTTATTATTTTCATAATATTTCATGTATATCTTTAATCTGACAAGTGTCTTCTGTAAAATGAGACCAAGCTTAAACCTGTGCTCTAAAGCATTGAACATGGAATTTTCACATCTATGCTCAAAAAGTGGGGCCAACAGTTATTAGCATTCAGTAGCTTTCCCTCAGTCTGCAGCGAAGGGACCTGCAATGGAGGCAGCAAACAGCTCAGTACCACTCTCTCAACAACACGGCAGGTAGAAATGTTGTGGGGTTTTTTTTGTTTCCAAACAAAAGCTCAGTCTAGGTCCATGCAGTTCTTAAAAAATAAATATTTAAATAAAATTTCCTCAGTCTACTCACTTTTTTCACCAAGGAGACGCAAATACATTCTCTAAAAAAAGAGAAGAAAACTGCCATCAAAACAATCCAAACAGAGCACACTGACTCCAGCCTGAGGAAACACACAAGTCTGTCCCGTGTCTGCGATTTGGATTTAAAATCAACTCTGCCTCTGGAAAAAAAATCCCCCCTTGTCAATACTTTAGATACTTCAGAGGGAGTGTTTTAGCAGTATGTCTGTATTAGTCATTTAGATCACACACTGTATCTTATTAACCAACTGTGCATAACAAAATGTGGCTGTTTAAGAGTGTTTTCACAAGTCATCTTACTGATGCAGCTAAAATCAGTTTTTAATGTGGCAGCTGAACCTAGATTAGTTATCAACACTGCGATCCAACTGCCAGAGAGACCATAGATAAGAATTTGTGGCTGTCACTCTGTTCTCAAGTGCAGCTGAAGCGGAACCATTATTTCATTTATTTAAATCAATGTTTGGAGACTGAGCCTGCATCACCCACACAATCACTACAGATAGGCATGGGTAATATGGGCTATGTATATTTTTATTTTATTCATTCACTCATTCTTCCTTCATCCATTTATTGTCTCTATAATTATCAGTGCAGATATTGTGCTGTGACACTGTTTTGTAGCACACTATCTTACAGATATCCTAAAACTAACATACTGATAGTAACATCTAAAAACTTTCTTTTAATTTCAGGGGACCTTTAAATTGTTATAAGAGATTGTAAAAATTTAAATGAAGACATGAACTACTTGTTAAACTATTATTTTGAAATAGTTTATTTCGAATGAATCCATTTTCTGGACAATAATATTTTGGACTGATTTATTTTGAACATGCTTATACAGTTCTCAGCATAACCGAGTACACCCTATTTTGAAAATGAATATTTTTATCCATTTCTCTTTCTGTATTTTGGCGCATTTAAACAAAACAGATTTATTAAACAGATATATTCATTAAAATTATATTTAGATCATCAAACATATTTGGAAATTTAAAGATTTTTCAAAAAAAAGACAATTAAATCAAAATATTGCAAAAAAAAATAAAAACACAACCGAATTTTTGCTTCTCTTGACTTTTCCTCTTTTTTAAATTTGTATTTAATATTTTTCTAAAATGTTATATTAATAATATATTCTTATATATGCTGAGCACTGTATAACTAATGATGATCTAACAACACAGTTTTATGAAATTATAAATATTGCAATGAATTTGAAGCGTTTCATTTTGTTGCTTGTAAATCAGCAGCAACATTGTCACAACTATATTTGTGAATATTCAATACAAGAAAAGCACCATTATTATTATTGTAGCACCAACCATCATTAACAAAACACAGTCAACTGCAGCTACAGAAGCCCAAATCTTCTGCACTGTGAAGTCATCTTCATAATCAAGTCCTTGAGGACACTTCAGAGCTTTGAATCTCCTTTATTAAACACCTATAGAGCATAAGGATTGCTCCCAGCAGCAGCTACTCTCTGAATCCAGAATTTAATGACCACACCATGAATGCTGCTCAAGTGTGCGGTCTCTCTACTTTTCATATCTGATCAGACATAATCCACCACAGGCAATGTCAGACTGACTGACAGATTGACTTTAATTATAAACAGCTACTGAAAGCAGATATCACATCTGTACCTTCGGTGTTAGTGTGCTGATGTGTGATAAGAGTGAGTCAAAGTTGTATTAAATGTTAAGCTGATTTTGTGCCTACATTTGCCATGTGATGTGATTTAGAATATATGCTGAATCTGACCACAATCATAGTAATATACACAATAGTTTTATAGTGTTTACACATGGGTGTCACGGTGGCACAGTGGGTAGCACGACCACCTCACAGCAAGAAGGTCGCTGGGTCAGTTGGTATTTCTGTGTGGAGTTTCTCCCCGTGTTTGTGTGGGTTTCCTCTGGGTGCTCCAGTCTACCACAGTCCAAAGACAAGCGGTGTAGGTGATCTGAATAAGCTAAATTGGCCATAGTGTGAGTGTGAATGCAAGAGTGTAAGGGTGTTTCCCAGTGTTGGGTTGCAGCTGGAAGGGCATCCACTACGTAAAACATACAGTATGCTGAATAAGTTGGCAGTTCATTCCACTGTGGCAACACCTGATTAATAAAGGGACTAAGCTAAAAAGAAAAGGAAAAGATTGTTGATGGATAATGTGCTCTCACTCACTTTCTCCCTCCCCCTCTCTGTTAATCTCTGTGACTAATGAAGAAGTTGATGAACTTGGAAACTGTTTTTCATATTTTATGCAGTGTTCTAGTTAGACACCTTGATTATATTAAACAGGGTTTTTTTTTGGAATGTTTTAATAAGCGTTTGTCAACAACAGTTTTTATTTGTGGATTTAAGTATTCAAGGAGTCTAACGTATCAGTGTTAACTGTACACTTTTGTTTTAGGACATGCCAAAATGGCCATTTATACTACAAGAAAATAACTAAATGATCATGGTTCTTGTAAGGATTGAAATGCAGCATTTTAAATTATGTTAATGCACAATTTTAATAGATTTTTATTAGTATGAAGTAATTAAATATCTTAAAAAGTTTTAATTGATTTGGTGTGTTACATAACTTTGATTACTGATGATGAACTATTTCTTTCTCATTTAATTTTTGTTTTTACACAATGTGCTGCAGTTAATAATTGTGTAAACATGTAGCTGTCCTATTTTGTTGGGAACAAGAGAAAGTTGGTGCGTCCCAAATCGCATACTTATGCATTATTCTACACCATTTTGTAGTATAAATAGTGCAAGTAGTGCGTTCACACTGAAAACTCTGAAAAGAATAAATGCACTTTAAATGCCCGGATGATGCACTTATTCAATCATTAAAATTTCAAGAGTTCACACTTAGCTAATGATTGATTATGAAGCTTGTTTGGCATGCTGTAAAAAAATCCTCGAGCCTGGGGCTCCCTCCCGTTGCAAGGTGAGAGGGGATTTTGAACTTAGGTAGAACTCGAGAACTCCCCTGCTGTAGAAGCTAATGAACATGGAGATTGCTCTTGAGAGATAACTACTTGCTAAGTGCATGTCTATGGTGCTAATTTAGATTAGACAATTAATGACCAGAACCAAAGACGTTCTTGCTGTGAGGCAACAGTGCTAACCACTGGGCCACCATGCCACCCATCTAGAAAAGGAGGAGGAGTAGAGGTGGAAGGGGGTATTCTTCAAAACGAAGATGTCTGTGGTATGAAACCTAGGGCTCTAAGAGCGGCCTAGGAATCGTCTGATTGGTGAATAATCAATTGGATAATGCAGGGCAACTGCAAGCAATCATAAGCATGTGATCCTCTCGAAATTAGTTTATAAATAAACTCCACAAAGTGTGGAATGATGGACACGCACTCAACAACCACTGATTTGGTGTGCTCATGTTGGTGCTCATGTTGGATTTCATTGGCTGTTTGTTAATATGCATTCTTCACCGTTCTTGCATCCTCTTGTTCTCATGTAACGTCATCTTCATCCACCAATATACAGTTCCAAAACTCAAGACCACAAGAATTGAGGATACGTGAAAGTTTCCGGAAGTGTTCTTGATAAAGAGTATGCACTGATGCAGACTTGAGCGTAAAACTTTCTCTAGAAATCCCAGAAGTCATTGTGGCTGAATAAAGGAGGCGGGAAATGCAACATTTTATATAGATTTATTATTAAACTTTGGAGATATAACTGTGTCTCAGGAGTTTCACTAAATGAAACGGTGAAAAGTAAACATTACCATGAAAATTTTTATAAGGGCATAAACACTTGAAGGGCGTTTATTAACTAAAATTAAAATCTGTTTTATTTCTATTGTACAATGTATATTTGTAAGGTCTTTATGCATAGTATATATTATGAAAAGGGGAAAAACAATAAATCATTGTATGAATGCTGTAATGTTTAAATCATTTTCCATTAAAAATGCATGAAGGTCATGTGACCATCAGGAAGAACGCAGCATCTCACTTCTCACAGGACGTTTTCTCTGTTCTCGTGGTGTCCCGAGTTCATTCTTTTGAGGTAACTTGGCAAGACCGGTCTCAGCATTTTTCGAATTGAGAAACAGCCATTATTTATTTTGGATATTTTGGTACATAGTGCCATTTGGGACGCAGCTTATATGTCATTGTTTCTTGGACTGTAACTGACCCGAGCCTCTGTTTAATTAGATTTTTTTTATTACTTTAATATTTGTTTTAAAAAGCAATATTGTATTCTAGGTTGTTTTTAGTCCAAAATAAAATGTTAAAATGTCATGTCATTTTTATTGTGGTGGAACAAGCAAAATATGCCATCTAAATCCCTAGGAGAAATAAGATGATGTTTTGTTTTTAAAAGTAAAGTCAAAGCAAGCTCTTTTTTTTAATTTCAAATTCAGTGTGGATGTTATGTTCAATTATTGATGAGAACATTGTATTTTTCAACCCAGGCTCATTGTGATTACTTACCCCTATATACATTTCTGGAGAGAGCAAAATACATCCCAAGAGCTACGTTTTTTTGCAGTGTTTTCACGAATCCGCCAGAGGCCGCTGTGTATGCTCTTTGAGATGTCAAATATCTCTTGCGACTGCCATTCGTGCCTGCTCTTCTCACGTAAATCCACCAGAGGCCGCTGTTGACTAACTAACTGAATGACTGACCAAACGACAGATTCCCCCACCATCCCCTTCCTTAAACCCAACCAATAGTATTTTAAAAAGCACCAATTGACCCTCCCACTCCCTTCTCTAAACCCAACTGTGTATTGAAATCCAGAATGAGAAAAGCCCCCTGATTTTTACCACGCTTTCAGATTTTACCACGTTCTCACCGTGTTATTTACTTGTGTATTTTATTTTGTGGCTTATATGTTTGGCTTACCTGCTTTCTGGAACAGTTCTTCACCGGACTTGAACCCTTCATTACGGTCAACTCTGCTCTGCATCTCAAGTCTGCCAATGTATGTGTCGAGCTAACTGGACAAACTGCTAACAGTGGAAAAGCTGTCCACATGCAGGTAAGCGGGCAGCTGGTAAGCAAGAAAAGGAACGGCATCATACCACCCCGTAGCATTCATTTTAAAGACAAAATACAGCCATTAGCTGCTCTGGCTACATAATTCACGATCTCCAGAAACGTATATAGGGCTACGTTTTCAGAATGAGAACTGTTGGTGTTTTTAGGAGTTGATGTAAACAAGTTATTTGTTTATTATTATTTTATTGTGTGTAAAGTGATGTAAATCATTGGAGAATAATAAATAAAAATACTAATAATAATAATAATAAAATATAAATAAATATAATAAAAAATGATATGGTTAAGATGTGAAATATTCGACCCGTCTGCTTATATGGGAGAGAATCCATGTGCTTTCTCCCTGCTTTCACGATCATGGGTTATATCCAATCTGTGCCACATGGGAGGGTAAAAACAGAATTGGGTCACTTTAGTCATTCTGTTTTCAAAGTTAGTGCAATCAACACTGCTACTGGAATTGAACTGAAGCAGTGAAAACAAGAACTTACCGAGAAGCAGAAGCCTTTTTTCTTGATTTCAGAAAATTGCTGAGTTCATCTCTACTTGCTTTTCTACTCAGTGAGGAGTTCTGGGAGTCTAAATGTGAGTGGGCACGAAGCTAGAAGAACTGGGGTATTTATAAAGAGCTTTGATGCTTTAGAATTTGTAGACTAGAAGAAAAATATAATTAAACCTACTGAAATAACTTTTGCTCACTTGAAAATTTAATACTGAGCATTTGCATATCGGAAGCAGAAAAGCCGCTGGCAAGAAGGTCTCTGTCACCAGAAATAGGTGAAAATAATGCTTTTGTAATATTCTTTATTGTAGACCATGTGATTTCATTATGGATTGCTTGATCATTTTGACTGTGGAAAGTTCCGGCACAGATGTTTCAGCAGCCCTGCAGCCTGAGAGAGACAGTGAATAGCATGAAGCCTGCTGTTTTCTAGAGAGCTCACACTGCGCGTGCCGGATGAGCACATTTGTATGAGAGCAGGCAAACTCTCATGCACTTCTACAGAAGATAACCAGTCATTTTCCTCATTGATGGATGTCTGAATAAACCATAACATGATTATTTAGGGAATCTGCAAGAATTATAGGCTATAAATATTCATAATTAGTATACAACACTACAATGAGCCTAAAATTGAAAACTGTCTAACCTAATGTAGTTAATTAAACTTCACTTGACTGCAAGTTAATTAAATAGTGCTGTTCAAAGTGAAAGGGCACCACTCTGATCTATTTGTAATCTATGGCAAAAACGTTTAAGTGAATTTTGCATTTCTTAAACTTAACAAGACAAAACATTCAGGCTCATTCTGATTACGTACCCCTATATATATCTCTGGAGAGAGCAAAATACGTTTTTTGCAGTTTTTGTTTTCGAGAATCCACCAGAGGCCACTGTGTACGCTTTTACAGATCTCAAATTTCTCTCACGAGTGCCATTCGGGTCTGCTGTTCTCACATAAATCCACCAGAGGCCGCTGTTGACTGACTGAATGGCTTACCAACTAACCGATTTCCCCACCCTTGCCCTTCACTAAACCCAACCAATAGTGTTTTAAAAAGCACATATTGACCCACCCACACCCTTCCCTAAACCATCCGCAGTGTTTTTAAAAGCAATTCAGAAAAAGAAAAGCACCTGATTTTTACCACGTTTTCAGATTTTACCACATTCTCACCCTGTTATTTACTTGCTTATTTTATTTGTTAGCTTTTGTTTTTGTCATACCTGCTCTTCACTGGACTCGAACCCCATTGTCACGGTCAACTCCGCTCTCCGTCTTAAGTGCACAGACGTACATGTCGAGCTACTGGACAAACTACTAACAGCGGAAAAGTCGTCCATACGGAGGTAAGCAGTTAGCTGGTATCCAAGAAAAGGAACGCTGTCATAAGGCCCTGTAGCATTCATTTTAAAGATGGAATGCAGCCATAAGTAGCTCTGGCTACATAATTCATAATCTGCAGGAATGTATATAGGGCTACGTTTTCAGAATGAGCCCATGTTGCAACATTCACAACAATGATGCACATCTAATGTGGTAATGCCATTATAAAGTTGTGGACTATATGCTAATAATTAAATGTACTTAAATAAATTATTCAGCTTATACTATTTTTACCACACATACAGACATTTTTCAGATGTATTTCAGGACATTTGTCAGGTTTTTGTCATCAAACAGCTCCTTTATGTTATACTAGTTTCTTATGCATCTACTGTAAACTAAACCCCTGTTACCCCTAACATTGTATTAGGGGGAAATCTTCCACTAATACAATATCCCCTCCACCCCTATTGAAAATCAAGTTATTTCATCTGAATTTTTTCTTTATATTATTTATACGTTTTTGTTTTTCTCTTTATATTTTTTATACTTTTTTTTTCTATTTATTATTATTCTTTATATTTGTATGCCAGATCACAACAGAAATCACTTAAGGTTCCTTCCTACATACAGGTCTATACTTTGATCTTTTATTCAATTCAATTCAATTCAATTCAATTCACCTTTATTTGTATAGCGCTTATACAATGTAGATTGTGTCAAAGCAGCTTCACATAAAAGGTCACAGTAAATAGGAACAGTGTAGTTAAGTTTGTAGTGTTTAAGTTCAGTTCAGTTTAGCTCAGTTCAGTGTGGTTTAATAATCACTACTGAGAGTCCAAATATTGAAGAGCAAATCCAACGATGCGCAGCTCTACAGATCCTGAACCATGCAAGCCAGTGGCGACAGCGGAGAGGGAAAAAAAACTTCACTAAAGGCGGAAGTGAAGAAAAAAAACCTTGAGAGAAACCAGGCTCAGTTGGGCACGACCATTTTAATTTCTCCGCTGGCCAAACGTCTTGTGCAGAGCTGCAGTCTCAGTGGCGGAGGCTGGAAGCTGGCCTCAGCGAAGACTCGTCTGTCTCTGGAGCGTCACAGGAAACAGTCTCATGTTCTCCACTCTTCCATGACCATCGCAGTAGCTGCTCAGGATTCGGCCTGGTCCAGGATATGGAAACCTTGGGATCATCTCGTCGTTGGTCTTGGATCGAATCAGTGACTCTGCATAGTCTGAGGGCCTCGGGAAGAGTATCCCCAGGTGGAAATGGAGAATAAAGAAAATAATTAGCGTAGCTGATGTTCACAGTGTATATCAGCAAGATGCATAACCTTTGTGGAAGCCCCCTAAGTGGTGCACTAAGTGTATGCTTTACTGAACAGATAGGTCTTTAATCTAGTTTTGAATTATTAAAAAACAAAAACAAAATAGCCCTTTGTTATTTATCTTATTTTCAATTTAATTCATCTTTATTTCGTAGTTTGTGAATGTGAGAGTGTATGGGTGTTTCCCAGTGCTGGGTTGTGACTGGAAGAGCATCCGCTGCATAAAACATATGCTGGATAAGTAGGTCTAACTAAGTTGGTTTAACTAAGCCGAAGGAAACTGAATGAATGAATGAAGGAATGAATGAAAGTTGAAAACACTGAAGAGCAACTCCACTGATGCGCAGATCCACTAGTATTTACAGGATGGCATGTCATCATTATCTACTCTGTATATTGCGTGTGGTAAAATTGAGCACACTCCCATCAACAGAGTGAAATTTTACATCGTAATAGGGCAGGGCGATAAAATCGGTACCAGTATTTATTGACCAATCATCATTATCAATAATGATAGAAAAAAAAAATCGGTATGAAGCGATATAGTTTTATTAAAATGTGTCTGCTGAGCGCACACCTTGGAAGCAATGCTAATAAGCTTAGGGTGTAAGTTTGTTATTTTTAATGGAGGCACGCAACTTGCACAACGCACACATGTAGTGCAAGCGGTGCACACGTAACGGGAGTGCATTTTCCAGGCATACCTAGTTAAAAAACATCTGGACTTTTCTGAATGCCGCGAGTGCACCGCAATTCATGTAAGTAGAACTAACCAATCTGCTTCTCACTTTGTATTGAATATACACATTTCAGTAATAACGGTAGACTAATTACCTCAGACAAACACAGCGCATCCAAACAGTGCTTTGAATCGGAAGCCGCAGCAATAGTTTGTCCATTTGTCATCCTCTGAGAAAGTGGTTGATGGTCGCCTAGTTAAAAAAGAGGGGAGCACGAGCTGCACATTGTTAAATGGTGAATGAAACCATGTCACTCCAGGTCAGAATAACGTGAAAATGAGTGACGTATAGCAGCAGTGAGGAGATTGCAAAAAATTTAGTTTTCTTTTCTTGTGCATCCAAGCCACTGGCACCCCATCTGAAAGAGTTTTTAGCATGGGGTAAAAAAATAAAGCGGTTAAATAAAAAAAATCCTAATATTCCTAAATGAATTGGTTAAATAATATTCAATAATTATCAATACTGAATGATATGAAACATGATCTCGTGCTAATTTTTTTTTTGCAATTTCACCAAGCCCTACGTTGTAAAATATCTTGCATCAAAATCAATGAAAGTCAATGGTGTGTGGCCGAAGTTATTGAAATGTGCATTCAGACTGTTTAAACTAGGCCAGTGTTTCTCAACCACATTCCTGGAGTCTGTCATACCTATTACACCTCTTTCAGTCTCTGCTAATGAGCTGATGACATGAATCAAGTGTGTTTGGTTAAGAGCTGGTGGTCTTTCAGGAACGTGGTTGAGAAACACTAAACTAGGCTATGTGTATTGTATAAATTTGTGAAACTTCTAATGCTGAGTTTAGACCATTTTCATTTGAGTAACTTAAACAAACAAAGACAACTTGTAAATAGAGGCGAATTATCACAGCACAGCATAAATGATATGAAATGTCCCAATCATGTGTACAGAGCAAACTCAATCAAAAAAAAAATTTGTGAAGTAAAAAAAATTATGGGGACAGTCATGGCCTAATGGTTAGAGAGTTGGACTTGTGATCCAAAGGTTGCAGGTTTGAGCCCCAGCATCGGCAGGGATTTTTGGTGGAGTAAATATCCACCTCAATACTATGGCTGAGGTGATTCCCTTGAGCAAGGCACAAACCCCCAACTGCTACCCGGGTGTGTTTATGAGTGTAAGTCGCTTTTTATTAAAAGTGTCTGCTACATGCATAAATGTAAAAAAATAGATGAGTACGAGCAAACTAAACCGTGTGCTGCAGTGCTCCGCTTTCGGTGTGAACCCATCATAACATAAAATGCCCTCTCTCCCTCCCACACACACACACACACACACACACATTCAGTGACATCATGTTCAAATAGTCATCGACCAACATTAATTACTTACAGTTTTTTTCAGTTTTTAATGCATTTCCCAAAAATACTGTAACAAATACACAAATACACCATGGACTACCTGCAAAAGACAATATCTCTCAAAAATAAATATCTGTGTCAATGAACATGTCAGTGCCGTCAGATTGACAAGTCATTATGTCATTGTGTACGATTAAGACAGTGAAACTGCTTAGTCATGTTGTAAATATCACAGTGTACTCTGCAGGGATGTTCTGATGTAAACTATGGCTACTTTTGAGGACAATTATTGTAAATTGTACGTTACACCTTAGAATATGTGGAAGTTTAAATGCAAGAGACTGGACAAGATTCACATTTACGCTTTTACTGTTTGTACTGTAATTTGTGAGTCACTGTGATACAGAAAGGAAAAGTCAGTACTGCATATCACAAAGAAAAAAAATAGATATGTAAACATAGGACAATCATAGGACAGATTTAGAAAAAAAGTCTAATGCAAATGTAAAGAAATACTTGACATATTATGACAACTTGCATCTAAATCTTATGCTATAAACTAATGCCCAAACATTGTGGGGGGTGAGGCTGTTCAACAAAGAACCATTATAATGCATATTGATCAACATGACAAAAGCAATTGAGAATGTAGGAAACAGCAGATAACTGTACATAATAATTTGCTTTGATGTCCCAAACCATTTGCAAAATGAGAATCAGTTTTTTTGATGTGTGACACAATGTGAAGATTGAACAAGTACTTTTGAGAATTTTAACTCTGATCTAAAAAAATGTATCATAGCGACTGAGAAGAACTGTAGTATTTATTTTTTAAACATTTGTTTTATTTTAATCTGAACTAAGCATGAAAGAAAAAAGTCTACTCTGATTATTTTAAGGCTACTTGACACCAGTCTTTTAATGGAAGTAACTATAATCATTCAGAATAGTAATGTGGAGCTATAATGTGGTCAAGCCCTGCCTGGATGGATGGATGGATGGATGATGAATGGAAGGATAGATTGTTTGTTATGCTACTGTTTTTGACTGTTTGGTGCTAACATTGTTATTTTATTAAAATTACACACCACAATAGAGGTATGAATATTTCTACCTTTAATTACTTAAATCACTGCATTTCAGTGTGTGCTACTTTTCCCCATGACTGTAAATATGTGCGTCTCTGTTGCCTAGCATCTTCCTGCTAAAAAACTTTCTATTGGCAAAAACATAACTTTACCTCAGATATGTCTTTCAAATCAGCATATTCAGTGCCGCAATAAAAAAAAAACCTTCTCCCCTGCTTGTGAAAGTAAAAATGAAAGTGAGGCATGAACATTTGAGGGTGGTCTAGAGCCCTATACATTTATAAGCTGTATTACCAAAAAGATCTTATTTTTAAGGTAATGACTTGATGACAGACATTCAAACCTTAATATTAATATCTCCATAAAAGCTTTGAATGTAAATGCACTCTGGCAATATGACGTCTTATATAAGAACAGTCAGAATGACCACTATGGATTTACTAGTAGTTATAAAATTTTGGTAGTTCCAGTGTTAATTAAAGAATTAATAAACTATTACGGCTTAAAAAAATGTTTTGTGGCAAGTAGGTATCCCTGTAATAAGCGGGATAAAGTATATCCAGGTGTTTGTTTTCACAGAATACACATTCTTCACTCTTATATAACAGCAGCATTCTGCTTCGCGCTGGGCTGCTAATAAACTGAGTGTACTTCATCCCTTACATGACATTTAGTACTTTATAAATCAAATACAGAGATGTTTTTCAATATTATTGTTTCACATATTACTAAAATACTGCAATCAAGCATGCTGAATACCACACAAGTGTCCCAACAGAATGCAAAGTACAGGCAGACAAATGAAGGGCAGTCTTGATCTTAAATTAAAGACTAAGGGGTATCTGACCTGTACTGGGCTTGGAAGTGCTCCTGTACAAAACTGTGTCGAGTTCCAGGCTGCTGTGAGTTTGCTGGGCTGGGGCATGAACTCTCCTCCAATCCCACAGAACCCTGAGAGGTGCAAGCAGAAACAATGAATAGAACATATATTTAGCCATTTTTAGATTGGTTTTGAGTGTACATTTACAGTTGACACAAAAAAAAAATATCAGATTAAACATTGTAAAAAGTGTAGACTTGAAATATAATACATTGGCCTTTTATAATAAACACTATAACATCTAAAAATGGTCAACTTTATTCGTTTGGGAGTGTTTTATTTTCATCCTTTTAATTTTAAATAAATAAGCCTTACTTATAATATCAATATGATGAACTAATTTATTTTATTGTATTTATAATTTACTTTAATTGTACTATATAAAAAATCTCCCAGACACCACAAAAGTGAGGGTACAATTAAATGTGATTTCATCACCCTGTAATTGATGCTTAACACAATAATTGATGCTGCACACACAACTGATGGACTTAGTGTTAGTACAACTCGCTAACACTAAAGTCAGCTACAACTGCAGTGATTCTGAGCAGTCCATGATCAATATTATGTAATTTTCCCTTTTATATTGGATGCCAGCAATACTTTAATACCAGCTATTTTACAAAAATGAAAAAATATATAGCTGGAAGCAGCAACTAACCAGCGAAGCCAGAAAGAAGAAAGCAGTCCAGAGGCAGAATGAGCACATTTGAGCACATCTGTCAATGCCGTAAACAAAAAATGCTTTGCCTATTGACAAGAATTTCACAATACTTGGTCATCATGGTCTGACAATGATCCAAGTCAAATTTGGGCATATTTTGGCAAACGCTCTAGGAGGAGTTTGTAAAAGAATTTTCTGAACAAAATCAATCTGGCGAACAAGAAGTTTAGCCAAATAGAGCATATTTGGTATCAATGTTCTTGGCATGACCCAAAGAATAAGTTGAGATCAATTTTACCACAATAAACAGCCTAAAGTTATTAGTTTTGATTCAAATTTATGATTTATTATTGATGGTTAGTAAACGGTTTATAACTCATTGGCCCTGTTTATAACTCTTGGCCCTGTTACTGGTTTATAACTCCTACTTAATTTATCTTATGGGGTGATTGTGAGTTGCCAATGACATACCTGCCAGTGTCAATATGTTTAAGCAAAACAAAATGGCAGACAGGAAGTTTAGTTGATTTTTGGTATCAATGATCTCGGCATGATCTAGGGAATATAACATGACATGTCATGTCAATAAGGAATGTTTAGCAAAAGTTATTAGCATTTTTCAAAAATTGCTTAAAACTTTTGGCCACAAGGTGGCGCTGCTCCAGAAGCTTTTGAGTAGCTTCAGGGCATGGTGTCGAAGATGCATACCATGTTTTGTAATTATATGTGAATGTTTGTAAAATATGGCACTTTTTGACATAAATCTAAATGGCCGACACCCAAAATGGCTGACCTTGAAAAATCAAAACATCATTCAACTCTGCATGCTCTGTGAGATGTGAAGAGACCAGTTTTACGAGTTTTGGACAAAGAAGATATAAACATAAAAAGCATTTTTTTGTATCTCCAGACCATTAGAGGGCAGTGCATTGAAATGCTGCAGATAACCTCAGACCATAGTTGTCCTAACACACACCAAGTTTGGTGTGAAAACGCCAATACATTACAGAGATATTGCCTATTTCTAAGTCTATTTTTGCAAGCTAAATACATTAAATTTGTTTGTAAGTTAAACATAAACGGTTGGTCTAATCAACCTGAATTCCATAAATTTTGCTCAGCATGGTCTGTAGATCATGTGATAAAATTTTGGTGAAAATCGGATAAACGGCCAATAGGACGTGTTTGATCAAAGATTACAATTTTGATTGTAGCCCATTCAGTTCAAAAGATATAACAATAAACATAAGTGAAAATTTGGGCAAGTGGTGGCACTAGAGAGTTTGAGTTAGAGACTTCAGGTTTGCTGTGGTTCATGTTGACACTGCCCTCTATCATTGTGCCAAATTATACAACTTTTCCGCATACGCTTATATGGGCTGTCATTCAAATCTGGCAGAAGAAACGGAAGAATAATATTAGGAAAGCCGCCGAAAACAATAGGTGCCCACGCACCGGTGGTGCTTGGCCCCTAATAAATAAAACTTGGTAAATGATCTAAATACACACTAAAGGTACACTACGTTTTGCAACCAGAAACACATCATTTAAAGAAAGCCATGAAAAAATGATATATTGCCCTCACAGACCTATCCTGATGGGATTTTAATTCCCAGAGGACCACTGAAAGTGTGAAAAAAAAAAACTGAGAATAAACACACATTCAATTTGGATGGGATTAAAATAAATTCCAGTATGATGTGAACTAACTATCCACCTAAATGATGACTAGTCATCCAAACAGGGATAAAGACACCCGGGAAATAATGGGAAGCAATCCAAGAAAATAATATTTTAGTCTAAAGAAGAAGAAAAATAAAACAGCCAGGATAGGAACTGATATCCCAATGCACATCCCAAAATTGTGGGGTTAAACATGTCATAGTCACAACAATTCTCCATCTCGAAAGACAGCGTAATGATTTTGTACCTTAATGTACAAAAGAAAGCAGAATTATAAGGGAGAAAGAAAACTGCCAGGGACTGGGCCCAACAATTCCATTCATAGTGAGAGGCACACAACACTTTTCAGGCAGTAAGAGGAAATATATTTAAGAGGAACTATTTTTCTGTGAAGAAATCTCATATAGTAAAATAGAATAAGAGATGGAGAGAGATCGAGCATAACTTTTAATCTGGCTTTGGGCTCTTTCCTTATTCATATCAGATGAATTGTCAAGCTTTCAGTGCACACTTGAAATAGTACTTTTTCAAACTGGGTCAAAAGCCACTTAGCTGGACTTCAGAACAAAGAATAGATGCCTCACTGAACAAAACTGGGCAGTAATTTATCCCCTCTCTCTCTCTCTCTCTCTCTCTCAAAATGTTTTACCAAAAATATGTTTGATATAGATAACGTGCTGATAGTAAGGGTCTAAATTTCACTTTCTAACAATAAAACACAAATGGTGTATAATACAAATATTGAAGCATGCTGAAAAGGCAACTAATACTGTCTAATACATACTATGAAAATGCTCCAATTCCATAACATCATATAATTTCCATTCTTTGGCAGCATTTTATAAAATCAGAATTGATTAAGGCATTTGTTGACACACAAAAATCTATAGGATTTCAGTTGCACAGAATGCAGTGTGAATACAGTGCATCCGGAAAGTATTAATAGCGCTTCACTTTTTTATGTTACAGCCTTATACCAAAATGGATAAAATTCATTTATTTCCCCAAAATTCTACACACAATGTGATTTTTTTTTTTAATTGTTGCAAATTTTTTTTAAATAAAAAACCTGAAAAATCACATGTACATAAGTATTCACAGCCTTTGCTCAATACTTTGTTGATGCACCTTTGGCAGTAATTACAGGCTCAAGTCTTTTTGAATATGATGCCACAAGCTTGGTACACCTGTCTTTGTGAATTTTTGCCCATTCCTCTTTGAAATAGCTCTTTCAGGCTCTTTCAAGCTCTATCAGGTTGGATGGGAAGCGACGGTGTACAGCCATTTTTAGATCTCTTCAGAGATGTTCAATAGTATTTAGGTCTGGGCTTTGGGTGGGCCACTCAAGGACAGTTGTTTTGAAGCCACTCCATTCATATTTTGGCGGTGTGCTTCCTGCTGGAAGAGACACCGTCGCCCCAGTCTGAGGTCAATAGCACTCTGAAGCAGGTTTTCATTTAGGGTGTCTCTGTACATTGCTGCTTTCATCTTTGCCTCTATCCCAACTTGTCTTCCAGTTCCTGCTGCTGAAAAACATCCCCACAGCATGATGCTGCCACCACCATGCTTCACTGTAGGGATGGTATTAGCCTGGCGATGAGTGGTGCCTGGTTTTCTCCAAATATAACTCCTGGCATTTATTCCAAAGAGTTCAATTTTAGTCTCATCAGACCAGAGAATTTTGTTTCTTATGGTCTGAGAGTCCTTCAGATGTCTTTTGGCAAATTCCAGGAGGAGAGTGGCTTCCGTCTGGCCACTCTACCATACAGGCCTGATTGGTGGATTGCTGCACAGATAATTGTCCTTCTGTAAGGTTCTCCTCTCTCCACAGAAGAACACTGGAGCTCAGACAGAGTGACCATCGGGTTATTGATCACCTCCCTGACTAAGGCCCTTCTCCCCGGATCATTCAGTTTAGATGGCCGTCTAAACATCTTCCACTTATGGATGATGGAGGCCACTGTGCTCATTGGAACTTTCAGAGAAGCAAAAATGTTTCTGTAACCTTCCCTTTCAGTAGCCTTGTGCCTCAAGACAATCCTGTCTCGGAGGTCTGCAGACCATTGCTTTGTCTTCATGCTTGGTTTGGGCTTTGACATGCACTGTCAACCCTGGGATCTTATATAGACAGGTGTATGTTTAATTAAGCTGCTGAAACATCTCAAGAATGATCAGTGGAAACAGAATGTACCTGAACTCAATTTAGAGCTTCACAGCAAAAAAATCTTTTTTCACATTGTCATTATGGGGTATTGTGTGTAGAATTTAAGAAATAAATGAATTTAATCCATTTTGGAATAAGGCTGTAACATATAACAAATGTGGAAAAAGTGAAGCGCTATGAATACGTTCCGCATACACTGTAGATCTGCTGTTAGAGAAATTCAAGATAACAGTTTTCATTCATTCATTTTCTTTTTGGCTTAGTCCCTTTATTAATTTGGGGTCGTTACAGCAGAATGAACTGCCAACTAATCCAGCATATGTTTTATGCAGCGGATGCCCATCCAACTGCAACCAATCACTGGCAAACACCTATACACTCCCATTCACACACATACACTACGGCCAATTAGCTTACCCAATTCACCAATAGTGCATGGGAAAATGGAGCACCCAGAGGAAACCCATGTCAACACAGGGAGAATATGCAAACTCCACACAGAAATGCCAACGGACCCAGCCGAGGCTCGAACCAGCAACCTTCTTGCTGTGAGGCGACAGCGATACCCACTGCACCACAGTGTAGCCTAAGATAACAGGATGTCAAAAAATAATTGTAATATTTTCATAGCTCTAATATAAATGTGCATCTCATGTCCATGTAGCTATCTGTTATCAGTATATTTCATCACATAACTTGCAATGAGATTTAAATGAATTATTGCCTTTAAAGAGAACCAAGGTCAAACAGATACCCATCACTAGCAGCATCAGCAAAACAATAGATACCGCTAGACCACACAGATACTCATGGGTATTAGATATCAGAATGTTTCATTCAGCAGACAAACTCCAGCCCAAGGACTTGCCCTTGCAGAGGAACTGCTGTTGTTAACATTGACTGTCCTCTCAGTGAAAATCAATATTTTTCTTAAATCATTTCTGATTCAGGTAAGATTATTTAACAACGAGTTTCTCATATAAAAAAAAGCTGTTGTCACGTTGTGCTCCGAGCTGTGAAATGGACAATGAAATGCAGAGAACTGGGAAAAAAATGTGAAGAAATGGAAAAGAGTTGTGAGCAAGTGGGGGGAAAAACTGAAGATGTAGGGAAAGAAATGTAAAGAAAGCGGAGTTTTGAGGGCAAAAAAATATTGACCTAAAAAAAAAGCAAAGGTCTGAGGACTGGATGAGTTGTGCAGAATTATGAAGATCAAAGAACTTGTTCTTCTGTGGGAAGTTGTGGAAGTGTTGGAAGGCTACTCAGAACTGTGGGAAGAGCTAAAGGGAACTGTATAATTACTGTAAAAATTGAGGAAACCAATTTGATGACGGAGTTATATAGAAGATGTGTAAAGCCAGGGTCAAACCAAGTCGACAAAAAGAGCATCTGCCTCTCTCTGCATCTGCATGAGAGGATGTATATTTCCATATCCACATGTGGCAGTAGTTTGCATTGTCATTCCACAAATGGAAACCACATTCATCAAACCAGCAGCATTTATTCAGCATTTTTTCTTCATTACTTCTCCCTCACCACAGAGGGATTTTCTTGTGCTAATATATCAGATGATCCATATAATTTGCAAACATTTAATAAATGTGACAGAATGACAGCCAGCTTTATTGGGTTTCATCTTGACTTGCATCAATTGCTTAGTTACTTCAGTATTTGTTCTCACACTCTGATTCGACCTACACCAATCCTACATGCTGACTTAAACTCCCTCCAATGTAAGAGCGAAAAGAGGCGATGTTTGAAACAAATGACACAAACTAGCCTGACAGAAGCAAATCACCAGCGGCCTGACAGTGCCCAAAGGCCGACTGTCGACTTGGTGTGTCCCGGCCTTAAAGGGGGGTAAGGAAACTGTGGGAATAGTATAAGGCCCAATCCCAATTCTATTTCTAAACCTCTACCGCTTCCCTTTCCCCTTGGCCCTTGAAACTGAGTGTGAAGGGGAAGGGCTTTAAATTTTACCTCTAAAAAATGGGACACCACTACAACACCTGCACACATTCATATGTCATTATGATCTCTTGCTTCATGTAAGATCGACAATCGTGACTGCTGTAGTGTTTGCAGTTGTGGTTTTTTTTTGGTTTTATCTTACGGAAATCAATGAGGCAACGATATCATGTTGTCATAAGGATTTGATGTGGCAATAAGATCGTAACTGTACTGTGTATTTACACAGTGGCCATATTTATCTATGCAAACACAAGAAAACAACATTAACATTATCCCAGACACTGTAAAAAGCTCATTCCCAGCCACTAGACTTTTCTGACAGGGTATTCGATTGTTATCTAGTGTCAGATGTGAAAGTATGTTGTGGGACCGCTACACAGGAGTTATTATTATGAATTATAAAGAGCAAAATATAATGTTTTTTATTTTAGCGTTTTTTTTAAGCATGACGGTGAAACACAAACAACATTACGAATATATTAAAACATGTGCTTGTTTGTCGTAAAAATTTGTAATAATGACAAAAAAATATTATTTTGTGCATCTCCTTACTTCCGTGTGCAGCCCTACCTAAGGGGTAGAATCGGGATTGGGCCTAAATGAAGTAAGAGGAACTATGGGAGGAGCTAAAATTAATTAGGGAGAAATATATGATGAACTAAAATTAGGTAAGGGGAACTGTGGGACGAGCTAAAAAGAAAGTAAATGGAACTCTGTGAATATCTGAAATAAAGTAAGGAGACCTGTAAGAAAAGTCTTGAAGGAAAGACAGAGGGTTTATAGGGAAGTGTGTCAAAAAAGATGAGGACTATATTGGCACTTAGCAAAAGTTGGAAAAGTTTTCAGGGAACTGTGGGAGGAGCTAAAATGAAGTAGGCGGAAATGTGAAAAGAGATCAAATGCAGAAAGGGAAAACATGGGAAGAGTTAAAAAGAAGTAAATGGAACTCTAGGAACAGCCTTGGAGAACAAAAGGTGGGATTATGGGGAAGTGTTGCAAAAAAGATAAGGAAAGAGTCACTGTATATAGCAAGAGTTGGGCAAGAGTTGTAAAGAGTAGGAGAGGTTACAGGAAAATGTGGGAAGAGCTAAAAGGAAGTAAGGGAAACTATGGGAAGAGCTAAAATGAAGTAAGGGAAATTATGGCAAGAGCTCAAAAGAAGTAAACGGAACTCTAGGAACAGCCTTGAAGGGAAGAGTGTCAAAACATATGAGAAAAGGGCTATAAAGCAATCGGCCAAGAGTTAAGAAAAGTGGAGGAAGGTACAGTGAAATGTGGGAAGAGCTAAAAGCTAGGTGATCTGAGGACTCAGCAAGGTGCACTAAGAGTTATGAAGCAGAGAAGGAAGGGGAGAGGGGGATGGGGACAGATGTCTGAAGAAGGAAGTGTTATAAATAATAGTGTTGTGTGGAAGTACCCTTGCTGAGAGGAAGTGAGAAAAGAACTGTGAGGATGTTGAAGAGTCCTGAGAATGTAGGGGAATAGTTAGAATAGTTTTGAGAAAATGAAGAAAACAGGTGAGTGTGGAGACCTGGGAATGAGACAGAAGAGAGAAAAGAGTTTGAAGAATAATTTTTCAATTAAGTTCAGTTTTATTTCTATACATTTCACTGCTAAAAGTAGAAACACTGAAGAGCAAATCCATTGATGTGCAGCTCCAAAAGTCCCAAACCAAGCAAGCCAGTGGTGACAGTGGCTAGGAACAAAAGTTCACCAATTGACGAAAGTGAAAGAAAAAAAAAAAACCTTGAGAGAAACCAGACTCCGTTGGGCACAAACATTTCTCCTCTGGCCAAGCTTCTTGTGCAGAGCTGCAGTCTAAAAATTTAACCTGGAAGACAGAAGCTGTGGACAGCTTGGTAAAAGGTTGTGAAAGGAGTGCAGAGAACTCAAAATAAGGGAAGAACTGTGATGAATAGTTCAGGAATCACGCTGAATTTACAAATCTCTTTTTACTACATCTAAATTTTTGGCCACAGAGGACAGTGTGAGTACCCTTCCTGTCTGTGGAGCTGGATGTTTATAAGAAAATCTATTGAGGTTCACAGATCTGTGCTTCTTGCCTCATTTCTCTCTTCCTCCACATTCCCCCTGTAGTAAGAAAACAACTAAAACATTTTTGCAACAAATCAATCAGAAACAGAATTTTTCCTCCTCTCAAAAAAGCATTACTCCAAAAAAATATCTTTATGAGCAATTTATAAGTCATTTGCAAGAGCTGATATTCTCCTTCATTTCTATTCATTTGTTGGATTTCAGTTCCAGAATATTTATTATATTACCTGATTGTTTATTGTAGTGAATATTTACAGTATGTGCACTCTTTCTGTAATGAGTCAGGGTACAACTAAGGATCGCTGATGTGAAACTGACATTTCAACACAGTGTCGAGATCCCGAAACGCAAATGTTTCGAAACACTGCACTGAAACACCTAGGTCACGTGATTAGGGTGATTCGAAACACTCAGGTCACATAACTAAAGTATCCATCCATAGCTGCATTTCCCTGGATTCGAACCCATTATCTCGGCATGCTAGTCTTCAGCTCTCATCGCTTTACCTGAAACCTCAACTCTACAATGTGGCATTTAATACCTCAATTTGCTTAACTGTTTCTTTGCTGAAGCTGTTCAAGAACGATACATAAAAAATGACCACTAGGTGTCACTGTACCGACAGGTTTCGAAACTGTTCGAAGCTTCAACACATTTACTTCGACTGTTTCAGTGTTTCATGAAGCCTCGCTTTGCCCACCACTAGGTTCAACGGCGTTGAGGATCCACATGCAGTTTATGAAGAAAATCATCAGGCAGGCAATAGTCAAAAACAGGAGCAAAAATGAGGATTAAGATAATAATTATGATATTTAAATACATTTTAAGCACTATTTCTAGCTAAATTAACTTGTCAGACAGTCATCATAACAACACTTTTTGATGTACAGTACCAAAAATATTTATTAATGGTTTAGCATTAAGAAATATGAAAAAAAATTATGCTTTTTTTTTATTTCTAAGGCAAATTATAAAAAACTAACTGGCCAGCACATTCAACTTTCCTCAGTCAGAATTTGACCATTTGAATAACAACAACAACAATAATAATGATAATGATAATTATTGGAATATTTAGAATAAAAGTTACTTGTAAAATGTTTTCTCTATTTAAAAAACTATACACTTGCAAAAGATGACTTCACGTACATCAAATTGTATGTTTTCTAGCAGCTGGATGTTGGACTCATGAAAAATAATAGTTTGCCTTGGTCAAAACTGAATAGCTGAAGTCACGACAACCAGCAGAGGATTTTAGGTCTTATAACTTTTCGATGGGTTATTTTCACTTACAGTTGAAGTGAGAAATATTAGCCCCCTTGTTTATTTTTTCCTCAATTCCTGTTTAACGGAGAGAAGATTTTTCTCAACACATTTCTAAACATAAGTTTTAATAACTCATTTCCAGATTTATTTTATCTTTGTCATGATGACAGTAAATAATTTGACTAGATATTTCTCAAGGCACTTCTATGCAGATTAAAGAGACATTTAAAGGCTTATGGGTTAATTGGGTTAACTAGGCAGGTTAGGGTAATTAGGCAAGTTATTGTATAACGATGGTTTGTTCTTTAGACAGTCGAAAAAAAATAGCTTAAAGGGGCTAATAATTTTGACCTTAAAATTGTTTTTAAAAAATTAAAAACTGCTTTTATTCTAGCCGAAATAAAACAAATAAGACTTTCTCCAGTAGAAGAAAATATTATCAGACATACTATGAAAATTACCTTTCTCTGTTAAACATCATTTGGGAAATATTTTAAAAATAAAAAAAAAATCAAAGGGGGGCTAATAATTCTGATTTCAACTGTATTATGATGGCATATGTTTGGGACAAATTCTGGACCTTTGTCCATGAGGGGTGGGTCTTTTAAACCACCCAAATTCACCCTGGCTATGGGCTTGGAGTTAATTACAACCAAACTAGCAATTACCTTCAAACTTAGTGCAAGCAGTTACTACTAATAGGAATTGATCAGATAAGTCCTAGTATAATATTTTCAAAATAACATTATGAAAGTAATATATTTTTCAGTGCTTAAATGTGTCCAACAATTTGTCCACTATATAATTGCTGTTCAAATAATATTGCATTTATTTATTTGTTAATGCATTGTCAGCCAAGCAAACTTAAATGCAATCTAACATGAGATGAAGCAATTTGAGTTTCCTCTTAGCCACATCTGCTCATGCTCAGACAGCAAGACTGAAATCTTAGAATTGTTAGTGCTCTTCCAGCAAGAATTCAGTAAGGCCAGTTAATTGGTGTCCTTCAGAGCTTTTCCTTTGTGATCAGACACATTTAAGGACTGTGCAGATATTTCAGCTCAGCAACGATCCTTTTCTTTACCAGAAACCCGTCCAAGAAACTTTTATTCTTCCATCGGTTTCACACAACCAACAGTCATATAAAAAGTAAGGTGGGAGGTCAGCAGGAATTGAGGAATAGACAGAGAGGCATGCAAAGAGGGATGAAATGCTAGTCTTGCAGGAAAGAGGCTGACTCACAGCTATTCTTTCAGACACGCATAGCAGCTGCTAATTCAGGCTATTCAGCCGGGGCTTACGGTATCACAGCAAACACCGAGACCCACGGGAGAGGAAAAACCCTGACAGGCGTTTCACTCCAACAACACCTCTATCTCTGTATTTGTTTATCCATTTGTCACTTTCTCCATAACTTCTGTTCCTTCATTTCTATTAGGCATTCAGGATCGCGCTCTCTCTCTCTCTGACTCTATACTCGCTCTCAAGGCTCCGCAGAGGTAGGGATCAGCTGGGATTTTAGTGATTTGTTATTCACCGAGAGAGGTCGTTCACCTCTTTTCATCCACCAGCACAGCTAAGGAAGAATGTTTCCAGGACTTTTATTACATTACCTGGTCTTCAGTCAAAGAGCAGAGCAGAGCATGTTCTTCCCATCTTATCACTATGACTGGCTAATAAAAATTCTTAAAATACCATCTATCTTTTACCCTGTTCCTATTTTCACGGACTGCATAATATATTTTAGTTGTACAGCAGTGCCTAATGTCACAATGTTTTGCTGAACTCACTTAAATGCAAGTTTGAAGACTGCTGATATATTTTTCATATATATTCATAAGATATATTATATAATAGATTCAACTTTAGGGCCATAGCAAATATTAAAAATATAATAATAATAATAATAATAATAATAATAATAATAATAATAATAATAATAATAATGATAAAAGCTGTATTGTGAAGTAAAATATCAGAGTTTCAAGGGCAGTTAAAATCCAGATTAAACAGAATCTGCACGGCCATTTTCTTAAGATTAAGTTTTAGCACAATCCATTTCTTTATGTACATGCTACTTGTTACAATGATTACTATAACTTGATAGCCACTACTAACTGTAACTCTTCCTCTAAAACTATCTTTAACCCATGTGCACTAGTTACCTTATTTTACCCAGTACTTTTAGGCAAGTAAGTGTAATTGTATGCAATTGGACACACTATAACATAAAAAGGATCAAAATTTGAGATTTTAAATAAATATATGAAGGTTTTTAAACATGAAAAATTTTACTTAATCCTTACTTTATTAATTAGTTGAAAAAAACAATGTTTGCTGTTTGTTCAAACTCCACAAGTTTTTTGAGGAACAACTTAATTGTTTTATCTTCGATCCACTTAAAATGATAAAAACTAATGAGTTAACTTAATTCCTTTAAGATGTCCCACACATCAATTGTGTGGAAACCAGCATTGTTTACAGTGTTTTAATGAAAACATGATCGCTTGCCATTCAAGTACAACCTTTTATATATTATATGAATGAAACTAATCTGGCAACGCAGTGGCGCAGTAGGTATGCTGTTGCCTCACAACAAGAAAGTCACTGGTTCAAGCCTAGGCTAGGTCAGTTGGTGTTTCTGTGTGGAGTTTGCATGTTCTCCCTACATTCGCGTGGGTTTCCTCTTGGTGCTCCGGTTTCCCCTCAGTCCAAAGACATGTGGTACAGGTAAATTGGGTAGGCTAAATTGTCCGTAGTGTATGTGTGTGAATGCAGGAGTGTGTGGATGTTTCCCAGGGATGGGTTGCAGCTTGAAGGTCATCTGCTGCGTAAAACATGTGCTGGATAAGTTGGCGGTTCTTTCCGCTGTGGCGATCCCGGATTAATAAAGGGAATAAGCCGAAAAGAAAATTAATGAATAAATGAAACTAATCTGTTCAAAAAGTCTAACATTTTCATATTTAATCAGCAGTTATTCAAATGGGGATGTTAATAAGGTATAATTTAATTTTACATTTTAAAGTCTATAAAGACAAGACATCATTTATGAAATGATACATTTAGAAAAATTTAGAAATGATATCTTTATTGTGATGTTAAAGGGATAGTTCACCATAAATAAAATTGTCATAATTTACTCACCCTTTACTTGTTTCAGACATTTAGTTATTTTCTTCTGTTAAACACAAAAATGAAAAAATTCTGAAGAATGTTGAAAACCTGTAACCGTTCATAACATGTGTTTTTCCAACACTATGAAAGTCAATGGTTACAGGCTTTCAGTTTTCTTCAAAATAGCTTTTTTTGTGTTCAACAGAAAAAATTCAAATGTGTACAACCATTTAATGATGAGTGAATAGTTTTGAGTGAACAGACCCTTTGGGCTCTATTTTTACGATCTAGGTGCAAAGTCTAAAGTGCATGGTGCAAAAGCATTAAGAGCATGTCCACTGCTATTTTAAGAACGGAAAAATATGCTTTGCACCCAGTGCATGGTCTAACAGGGTTGTGCTTATTCTCTTAATGAGTTATGGGTGTGTTTTGAGTATAACGTGCATTAAACCAATCGGGGTCTCATCTCCCATTCCCTTCAAAAGTCAGTTGTGTTGAGCCATGGTGCATTTGCTATTTACAAGGCAGACTTTGGAAAAACTGAATGCTTCACAAGCGAGAAAAGAGTTAAACAGACCATCTGCGTGAGGATAAAAAACGAGCCTCCTCCGTTCAGCCTCTTTACTTTCTCTTTACTTTACTTTTACTCTTTACTTTACTCCTTTACTTTGGTGGATAGGGAAACAGTGTACACTCCACTAAAGACACCCATTAGCCCACATATTTATTTCGTTTGTTAAGCGCAAAGATTTGTTTCAAAACTATTTTTAAATTCAGTTCTAATTTCCAGCAAACGAATAAATGAACAACAATAATGAAGTGTGGTCAAAAAACTGAGTTATATCCAAACACACGTTGTATTCTTATGCCCCATATGGTGAAGCATACATCTTTAAAACCCAACAGGTGGACACATCTAAATTTGTTTTTATTAAAAACAAATATAAATATGCATATAATAAATAATACTGCTAATGATAATAACAACATTATACAAAATCAGGTTGTCATGAATAAACTAAATAAAGCCCCCAGACATGAAGAAGGGATGAAGAAGGCAATAATAATTTTAATAATTAAATTTTTTCATATGTAAAAATGTCTATTGCTGTATTTCCTGTGTGTCTTATGCAATGTGTTTTGGACCTACTTAGGCTCTGCGCTGGACTTTAGACCAGGTTTAATCTGGTCAATGGTGCAGTCTATTTCAGTTCTTCAAAATAGCAACGTGCCAACAATGCGCCTTAACACGCCTCCTTTTTAGACCAGCACACCCATGAGTCTACAAAGAGGCACAAATGGATGTGCTATTTAAACAATGTGGCACAAAACATGAAAATTAGGGTTGCGCTAGTCTGATAAAAGCAACAAATCATGCCAAACACGTCTTGCGCCTTATTGTGCTGGGTGTATGTTAGGGCCCTTTATAAGACTCATATCATGGTATTGGACTGTAAACTAAACACAATGTGATGAAAAAAAAAACGTGGGCTGCAAAAATCACACCAAAGCTTAGAAGCAAATCAGTGCAAACTGTTCAGGGCTAAACATCAAAATAAAAAAGGTTAAATATAATTTGAATCAAAATAAGTTTTATAGTGTGTTAAAGGTCTCACAGCTCTTTGAAACAGTGTTTACATACCAGAGAAAGGCAGCTTGGTCAGCTATAGCGATTCTCTTGCCAAAGCCTGTTAATAATTTTAAGGCCCCAAGATTTATTAAGATGGCATATAACTGCTGTGTGTGTGTGGTAGAACAGTGCACTCCAGAGAGTTCAAAAAGCACTCAGTGGTCATCAATTAGTGGACAGCCGTTCATATTCAGAGCTTTTCTGGCCTTACTTCAGCTGCAAAAGCTTTCCAAATGTGAAGTTTAGGTGCATCTATTTGATGGCATCTTCTCCAGTTAAAAATATGTATGTTACAGTCAAATCTGTAGACGTGTGATAAGATGAGATGTTGATTCTAAAGCTCAAAAGCCTCGGCAGTTGAAATAGCACTTCAGCCTATCATAATAATCAAGCCAAAGTGATTTTTTAAAAGTGTTTTCCATGACTCTGCATGTTACTCTGATGTGCTGCATTTGTTTAAAATCTGAAGTTTTACGATATGGTGCATCACTCAAAAAATTTATGCAAACAACATAATGATACAATGCATTTCTATTCCAGTCTTTGTACCTGGTGGAAATACACACGTTTAAAATAACTGTTGTTATTTTAATTAAAAATTGTGTGATTACAACCAAGATGCATAATGTAATTTGAACAGAGATGGTTCATGTAGATGAAGCTGTAATAAAGCAATATGGAGCTGTCTGACTTTATGGCCCAATAGCCTAAAACAAACAATTAAATCTGTAGACTTCTGTCATCACTGATCTGTGATCACTTGGATTTTTGATCCATCATCTGTACATCCTGAGCAATTATTCAATGGTTTTGTGTATGATTCATTGATTCGTTGATTGATGCGTGTATATTTATATATTTCAAAATAAGTCACTATACTCACCAAAACTACATTTGTTTTTGTTAAATATACAGTACTAACAATACTGTATTATTACAATAATTACTACAATTATTTTCAAATTGTTAAAATATGTATTTGAAATATATTTAATTTATTCCTTTAAAGGTATCTTACGGTGCTCAAGTAACTATTCACATGACATCACTGATGACACGCGAAATTCAGATGGAGGGCAGGAAGATGTTCTTCTACATAGGAATCGCTATCAGAACATCAAAATATTTCTGTTTTATGTTGTTTATAATTGTTTAAATCGGCCAAAATAAGAAATCCGAACAGTTTTTATAGACTTCCAAATGTTTTTGCTTATAATGGGGAGAAAGTTCACGAAACTGGCTTAAAAACAGAAGAAAAGGCGGCATGTAATAAACATTTTTTCAATACATCCATGTGTACAAGATTTTTCTGAGCACGATAATTCGTTTGACAGCACCAGTCAAGATTATATACAGGCCTAGATATGTGTATAAATATTTTTATGTGTTATATAAAATCAGATACAAACAAATGCAACCCTTGTGACAAAACTAGATGGTTATTACTGTGGAGGACTTTTCCCCCTTACAAAAATAAATAAATAATAATGCAGACAATGCGTCAATGCTTTTGTATGCTTTCATCTGTTATTTTGTGATGTCTGTAAGATATCTGCAAAGGGGAAAACTATAGCAATTTATAATAAACATGTTTTTTAACCACATAGTAAAGTGTATAATGTGTACAACTCTTTGTCAATGAATGCTACAGAATACTGTCGACACTCAGAAATAAAGATACGCAAGCTGTCACTGGGGTGGTACCTTTTCAAAAGGTACAAATTTGTACCTAAAAGGTCCATATTCTTATAATATTAGCACCTTAAAAGTATAAAAGTGTTCCTCTTCAAATTTTTAGGTACAAATATATACATTTGAGGTACCAATATGTACCCTTTAAGTACAAACATGTACCTTCTGAAAAGGTACCACCCCAGTGACAGCTTGCGCACCTTTATTTCTGAGAGTGTACCATAGTAAACTGATAAACTGCAATAAATACGGTAACATTAGTGTAAACTGTGGTGTATTGTGATTATAGTGAAGAAAACTGAAGCCTATTGAATATTTTGTTTATTACTACAGTTTTGTCGTACCACAGCAACAATATAATTACTACGTTAATAAAAATACTACGTTTTATTCAAGTTATTATCTAAAGTATGCTTCTAAACACTTTAGTATTTTTTATGTAACGTAATTATACAGTATATACCGCCTCGATGACAGGCGAATATATTTTAATTCAGTAGAAAACTCGACCCTCTTCATGATATAAGGATCATGCCCAACATATGTAGTTATGTTCTATTTATACTGTTTCTCCTTTGAAATATGGTATAAATCGCAAAAATACCCATTTAGTTTTTTACTTCCTGCCATCCATCTGAATTTCGCGCGTCACCTGAACCACGTGATTGAAAACAACCTATAAATAAATAAATAAATAAATAAATAAATAAATAAATAAATAAATAAATAGCTTTCTATAACATTTTTGGATAGTCTAATACATTCTTGCTGTGTATAGGTTTCCTTTTTTAAATTATACATGTCTAAATGGTTATCTACAGCAGAATACATTTCACCATCAGTTCTTAAGAAACATTCTCTGGAGATAAATGAATTACATAAAGAAGCTGCAGCAGAAATATTGCTATTAAAAATACACCAAAATGTTTAAAGCTGGGTTGTTTATACAGTAGATAACTACAAATACCATACAACCTATAGATACTGATACTGCCAAGCCTGCAGTATGTCTGATAACAGGAGAAGAGCAGATGGGTGCTGATCAGTCAGTCATTCAGATGATAAACAGAGCATACAGCTGAGATGACAAGAAAAAATGCATAAAAATCCCAAAAAGCACCTGTGTTGAACACGCATACATTCATACACAGGATTCAAACCCCTGCCAGCAGAGTAATCTCGAACCTCTCAGTGATGCAGCATGCCTATACACCCCCACAGCGAATGTAATCCAGCTGAGATTAAATGTGATTCGCAACACACACATTCACACACACACAAACATAAAATACACACCCACTCACAGCATGCGTTATACTGTGCTTTACAGAGCTAATCTTTAGCTTCTGGAAGCGAAAACTGTGGCGACAGTTTTATCTCCTTTCATAGGGGTCTCACCAATCACCTGGAAAAAAAAAACACCTCAACGGCCTTCTTTAAAGGAGTAGATCAAACATTTTGTTCTTCTTTACCCTGTCTGATGCCATTCAAAATCCTCTCACTAAAAACGATGACTTTTTATTTGCTTCTGTCATCGATAAGGAAGACTGCACATCACATTTTAAAAACGATTTTAATATTTACTTACCCTCAGTGCCTTAAGAGTTTCTTTATTTCCATTTTACACAAAATAAGATATTTTGGAGAATGTTGGGAACGCAGCCCTTGACAACAGTAGTAGCATAAAATTGCTGTTTATTCAACCTACTTAATTAAACTGAGCAGAAACAACACACTTCTTGAGTTTTTGGCCATTTGGGGAGTACAGTTTAACTGTTTAGGTCCAATCCACTTCAATTTGTCAAAACTAAGATGTTAACTTAATTCCTTCCTGTTGCCCCAACACAAATTGATAGTGTGAAACCTAGCATTTTTTATAGTGTATGAAAGTCAATGGCTACTCGTTACCAACATGCTTCAAAATATCTTATGTAAATCATAACAAATTGGGATTGAATAAATGATGACAGAATGTTCAAACTAAATAAAACAAAACTAAAATCTGATAATTTGACATTTGACAGATTAGAATTTGTTAAATCTGTGTAAAAATAAAAACCTTCGTGATATCTGACATGAAAGCCACTTATTTCAAATATGCACTCACTGGCCACTTTATTAGGTACACCTGTCCAACTGCTTGTTAACATAAATTTCCAATCAGCCTATCGCACGGCAGAAACTCTATGCATTTAGGCATGTAGACATGGTCAAGACGATCTGCAGTTCAAACCGAGCATCAGAATGGGGAACAAAGATGATTTAAGTGACTTTAAATGCGGCATGGTTGTTGGTGCCAGACGGGCTGGTCAGAGTATTTCAGAAACTGCTGATCTACTGGACACAACAATCAACAACAATCTCTAGGGTTTACAGAGAATGGTCTGAAAAGAAGAAAATATTTAGTGAACGGCAGTCCAGAGGGCACAAATGCCTTGTTGATGCCAGAGGAGAATGGCCAGACTGGTTCAAGCTCATAGTAAGGCAACAGTAATTCAAATAACGATGGGCTGGATGGGCTACAGAAGCCGAAGAACACACTAGGTGCCACTCCTGACAGCTAAGAACAAAAAAACTGACGTTACAATTTACACAGACTCACCAATTTTGGACAATAGAAGATTTGAAAACCGTCTGATGTGTCTCAATTTCTGCTGCAACATTCAGATGGTGGGCCAGAATTTGGCATCAACAACATGAAAGCATGAATCCATCTTGCCTTTTATCAGCGGTTCAGGCTGGTGGTGGTGGTTTAATGGTGTGGGGGATATTTTCTTTGCACACTTTGAGTCCATTAGTACCAACTGAGCATTGTGTCAACGCTACAGCCTACCTGAGTAGTGTTCAACCAGGTACTATTTAATCAGACACATGTCTGGTATTTGGACATCTGACATACATACACACACACACACACACACACACACACACACACACACACACACACACACACACACATATACATATATATATATATGTATATATATATATATACATATATATATATATGTATATATATATATACATATATATATATATATATATACATATATATATACATATATATATATATATACATATATATATATATATACATATATATATATATATATATATATATATACATATATATATATATATATATATATATATATATATATATATACATATATATATATATATATATATATATACATATATATATATATATATATATATATACATATATATATACATATATATATATATATATATATATATATATATATATATACATATATATATACATATACATATATATATATATATATATATATATATATATATATATATATATATATATATATATATATATATATATATATATCAGATTCCCTTTGGAATTCTAAGGTAACAGTGCAAGGATGACACATTTGCCAACAAATTTTAAATGAAGCAGACATCCCTGTATGAGGTAAAAACTCTATATATTGGTAAGAGATTTGTACAACTTCAGTTTAATGCCTTGATACTGAATCCTGCATAAAATTTAAGGTTATAAAAATGTTACAGTTGTTTATTGTAAAAAAGTTAGCTTCACTAGAGATGTGTCGACATAAGTAATTATTGCCCATGCAGGCTCATTGCAAAAACATGTCTGAACCTACATTTTTGCAAAATGTTAAAATAAACGCTGCTCCGGTACATTTGTTTCATTGAGTTTTTTCTCTGTATATTTATGTTCAGTTAAAATTTGTACCTCTAACACCCATGACAGCGTTTAACTTAACCATGCTTCAAAGTAATCATGTTGGCACCCAACATGAAATAAATAAATAATTTGAATAGAATGGGCATTCAAAACCTGTGGGTCAACCATATAAACAGTTAAATAATAAAGCAATCACCAACAGTGAGAATTAAGATAAACACGTTAACTTGTTCTTTAAATATCAATTCCATATCAAATAACTTTTTTTACTTGTATGAAAGATACTATAATGCTGTAAATTAGAAAAAAAAAACACTGAACAAAAAAATGCTTTTAGGTATAATCTTTATGTCACTGCTGAATGGAGCCAGATCAGTGTAAAAAATAATTAATTTACAAAATATAATTCATACATCCACAAAACAATTCACATTTTAAAAACATAAATTATAAATAGACAAATCCGATTTGTTAATTCAAAACACAATTCATAAATACACAAATCTAATTCATAAATTCAAAACACGATTTATAAATCGAATTCCTAATTCAAAACACAATTCAAAAATACACAAATGAAATTCGTAAATTCAAAACACAATTCATAATAGACAAATATTTATGATTTTTACTGGTGAATTCATGAATTGTTTGTTGTATTTATGAATTGTGTTTTGAATTTACAAATTAGATTTTGTAAATGTGAATTGTGCCCTGCATGTATGAATTTTGTTTTGTAAATGTATTCTTTTTGAGATGGATCTGGCTCCATACTTTTGTCGCTACACAAAATAGCTTATAAAGAAAAAAAATAAAACATTAATTAGATTTTTGCTGGAAAAAAGAAAAGAAAAAAAAGAAATTTCCTATAATGTCCAAGCTACTCCTTTACATCAAATGAAAATGAGGGTGACACGGTGGCCCAGTGGTTAGCACTGTTGCCTCATAGCAAGAAGGTCACTGGTTCGAGTCCCGGCTGGGTCAGTTGGCATTTCTGTGTGAAGTTTGCATGTTCTCCCTGTGTTCGTGTGGGTTTCCTCCAGGTGCTCCGATTTCCCCCACAGTCAAAAGACATGTGTTAGAGGTGAATTGAATAAACAAATTTGGCCATAGTCCATGTGAATGAGTGTGTATGAATGTTTTCCAGTACTGGGTTGCAGCTGGAAGGGCATCTGTGTAAAACATATAACGACTAAGCCGAAGAAAAATGAATGAATGAATGAAAATGATCCTATATGGGACAATGGGCAAGTTCCACTCACAAACACATTTACTATGCCATAGAAACAGGTTGTACAGGAACAAGCAAGTAAATATTAAGTAACATAAAATAGTAAGTAGAGCATAGGCCTATTGATCACCGATTTTTTTTCTCTATCTTTTTTATCTCTATCTAAATGTGTTTAAAATGGACAGTAATGGTTAAAGTGAACTTGTAAACCGAATGTTGCAGGTTCGAGTCCTGGCACCAGCAGGGATTGTAGGTGGGACAGTGAATAACCAGCACTCTTCCACCCTTAACACTATAGCCGAGGCAAGTCTCATGAGCAACAGTGTTGGGGAGGTTACTTTGGAAATGTAATAGATTACAAATTACAAATTACCCTATTTAAAATGTAATAAGTATTGTACCTTTTCAATTACTTTATAAAAGTAACTGATTGCATCTGATTACTTGATTACATTTTGATTACTTTTAAAATTTTGAATGGATATTTTTAACTAAATCATTTTCAAACCATTTATACCAAGTAGGTGTGACCTTAAAATAGCACTCTGTTTGCTGTTAGATTTTCAAAATCTCTCATCACTTGAATTAAAATTATATTAAATTAACTGCCAATGAAACATATGAGGCATAACTACTCAGTTCCATTATTTACTGCAAATAATATGCTGAACCAAACAGAAACAAATTATAGTATATAACAGCAAAAACAAAAAAATCCAATAAAACCAGGTTACACATTAAACATACTATAGTAATTTATATTAAAGGGAAATATTTAGAAACAAGCATTATATTATATCATATTATACAGTATTATATATATATATATATATATATATATATATATATATATATATATATATATATATATATATATATATATATATATATATATATATATATATATATATATATATATATATATATATATAAACAACTCTTCATTAATAATTTACACTACATAATGTTGTATCATTAGTAACTATCATGAACTAATAGCAATTACCATAGTATACTTTAGCCTTTACTACAGTAAACTATACACTGTATAGACCTCCATCATCTTTCCATCAAGCAAATTTCTCGTGTTAGCCAAATTGGTCAGAGACGTCACTGACCAGAGCGAGAGGTGGCAGTAACGCACCAAAAAGTTTGTTGTCGACCACTGAAAAACAAGAAGAAAAAATCGTCATTCTCGCCATCATATGGATTTACTTTCATCGGCTAGACTCCGGCCTCACAGCTCTGTGAATGTCGGCGCTGTCACTTATTGATACGCGATCGCTAGGTTACATACCTGCAGATGCTTCCTCAGCTTTGACATTGAAGCCTTTGGTGTCGAAAGTATTTTAACAGCTGGCAAACAATTTTTGCTCTGAACTGTGTGCCCTTCTCAGATTACAGGGTGAATTTTTTTTTAAATTTCCAGCAATGAAATGCATTTTTTCACTCGCCATGGTGACAGCTCTCAAACCGGTTGTAGTAGCCTGGTTTCAGCGGCAGAGAGAATTAATGTAACTGGTAAACGTGGTGTGCCGCAATCAAACCGGAACACCAATCAAAAACATTAGAATAGCGCCGCTTTAATAAATGGCCTTAGCAGAAGGCATCATGCATATTAAAAACAGGCAAAGCAACAGATTAACATTGTTCAACATATTTAGATGTAACCCCATTTGTAATCTTTAACTTTTTCATAAATAACTGTAATTTAATTACACATTTTTTCTCAGTAACTCCATTGAATTAGTGTTACTTTTATTTTGTAATTAAATTACATGTAACTAGTTACTCCCCAACACTGATGAGCAAGGTACCAAACCCCCAACTGCTCCAGTTGTGTGCTCACTGTGTGTGAGCTGCTTTGCATGACAGCATCTGCTAAATGCTAAATGCTAAAATCAACCCACACCTCCAGCATGCACCCTCATACACCTGCATCAGTAACACAAACTCACACCTCACGTCAAAGAAAAGACAAAAGTTTAGATGCCTCTGAATATTTTAGTTGCTCTCTCTACTATTTAAGGAGTTTATTTGAAATATTCATCAGTGCAATTAAATATTACCCCCAAAAAAGTGTTAAATATTTCAAGCAGCAGTGAAACCCATTACAGACCCTTTAATGGTATCTAGGAAACATTTACGTGTGTCAGGTGACAGTTTGAATGGACACCGATGGCACATAATAACAGCAGAGAGACATTATGAACAGCTCACATCACAGACATACACTTTATTTTATTACAAATTCATGAGGCTCCATTTACTGTGCATTATCAAAGTATAAATATATCAGGGAATATATCCCTATACTTTTTGTACTATGCAAAAACCATAAAATCTCTCAAAAATGGTGACTGTCTGAAAGATTTTTGTCTTTCCACTACAAGTCACTCCACAAAAACTCTTATACTTCAAAGCATTAATAAATAGATCAAAACACTAATCATCTGAAGAGACATGAGCACTTTATATGAGGGCAAGATCTCTTTGTTGAACATTTTGAAGTGTTATTGTTTTGGTGAATAGACTTTCAAAGGAGGAACGGAAATCTGTCACATTTAATTAGTTTTAATGCTTTTGGAACATCATGAGAGTGAGTAAATGACAGAATTTTCATCAAACATCAGCATATTTTAACCTGCAAATCAAGGAAATGCACAATACTGTATGCATCAAAACATAATATAATAGCAAAACCAAAAGAAAAAAAAACCTACACCACACTAGGGGGCCATTAAAAGTCTATTATGTTTAAAGGTGCTTAGAACACACCTATTCACCTCTAAAGAGTTCATAAAGAGGGCAGGATGCCATTACGCAGTGTATGGTGCAGTTTTAAAGCACCCCTGAGGTTTCAGGAGCGGTAGATGGCGAGCCGGATGTGCATTTTTCCCTCTCAGCCAATCAATTCCCAGTCTAATGTTCCTCTCTTTTGTGGCATATGCCTCTCTCTTTCTATGACTTCTGTTCCTCGCTCTCGTTTTTACCCATTTAGGTTGAACTTGTTAAATATTCATGATGCCTCAATCTCAGAGCTGTGTTTATAGAGGCTTGTCCAAAATTGATCCAGCGTGACAGAGTTCACTGCTTCTAAAGAGCTCTCTTCATTGTGTGTTTGACCCACAGGCACCCCTTTGAAATAACTACATAGTCATCACTGTACTATTGTTCTAAGAACATCTGTTTTAAAACAATGTCTGAATACATAGCGGAACAGAAATAGTAGTGAACTCCCTGGAGACAACAACAACAACATTCTGTACACAATAAAGCCCCACTGTTAGTTATTTTATCAATAGAAGTCAGCTGGTTGCTGTACTGTCAGTCATTGAACATAGAGTACAGTACTATAATGAGAGGTGTAAAACTATATTGACTACTTTTCTAGAACTACGGAGGCAGTTTTTGATAATTTTTAAATTTTGTAATTTATTCACTGTCACTTTGTTTTCGGTTTAGTCCCTTTAATAATCTAGGGTCATCACAGCGGAATGAACCACCAACTTATCCAGCATGTGTTTTACGAAGTGGATGCCCTTCCAGCTGCAACCCATCACTAGGAAACATCCATACACACTCATTCACACTCCAACACAACGAACAATTTTAGCTTACCCAATTCCGCTGTACCAAATGTTTTTGGACTGTGTGGGAAACCGAAGCACCCGGAGGTGTGCACTACACTCTCAGAAATAAAGTTACGAGAACTGTCACTGGGGTGGTACCTTTTCAAAAGATACACATTTGTACCTAAAATGTCCATTGTAATACCTCAGGGATACATATTAGTACTTAAAAAGTACAAAATTGTTCCTCTTAAATGTTTTACGTTATATTATATGCTTTTGAGGAACCAATATAGACCCTTTAAGTACAAATGTGTTCCTTTTGAAAAGGTACCACCTCAGTGACAGCTCGCGTACCTTTATTTCTGAGAGTGTACAAACAATTTTAGCTTACCCAATTCAGCTGTACCGCATGTCTTTGGACTTTGGGGAAAACCGGAGCACCCAGAGGAAACCCACGCAAACACAGGGAAAAAAATGCAAAATGCTACCCACTGCGCTACTGTGACGCCCATAGTTATATTATTACAATAAAAAAACAAACACACAAACAAGTTCTGAGTATTTACATTTCAGCATCTTCAAACAAACAAACAAAAAGACTATATTTTTGAGTGCAAATACATAACTTTACTTCAGACATGCCTTTCAAAACAACATTTTCACTACAGTGAAAAAAACTGCTCTCCGACATGCCAGAAGCACCTTTTAGGTTGGTCTAGTAATGCCCCATTCAGACTAGCAGCAACTTTGTAGCTGCCTGTCGCATTGAGTAGCGACCTGCTTCAAACGCAGGGGTGTGTAGGTATATAGAACACAAACTCAATTAACCTCTGAGCAAGCTGACAGAGGATCACGTGAGCTCTACTGGTGTTCCTATTGGCTGTCGCTCAAGAAAGTCGCTCTTCATTTGCATAAAGTTAAAGGATTCTCAACTTTGTTGCGTCACTCGACATGCCCACCTGGTCGCCAATGGTCACAGTCGTTCACGTAGACGAAGGTAGCCGGAAGTCACTTACTCTCTGTTGAAATTAACAATTGCTTGTCTCTCTGCCGCTGCGAGTCACTTGTAGTGTGAATGAGGCTTACATTGTACACAATAATAGGCCAGGGCTGGACAATATATTGTCTGGGCATCGATATGGCAATGTGTGTATCCACAATAGTCACATCGCAGGATTACATGGGTAAAAAATAAAGATATTATTCGTTCAATTTCTTTTTGGCTTTGTTCCTTTATTAATCTAGGGGCCCCACAGCAGAATGAACTGCCAACTTAAACAGCATATGTTTTATGCAGCGGATGCCCTTTCAGCTGCAAGCCATCATTGGGAAATATCCATACACTCTCATTCACACACATACACTACGAACAATTTAGCTTACCCAATTCACCTATAGCGCATGTCTTTGGACTTGTGGGGGAAACCGGAGCACCTGCAGGAAACCCACGGGAAGAAACACGGGAAACGCATGAAAAACATGCAAACTCCACACAGAAATGCCAACAGACCCAGCCGAGGCTCGAACCAGAGATCTTCTAGCTGTGAGGCGATTGTTCTACCCACTGCGCCACCATGATTATAAATTTTACTATTATTTTTAAATTATTTATACAATGATGACCATGTTATTTTACATTTGATGGTTCAATTTCTGTACTTGAAGACTCAGTGTTTATTTATTTATTTTTTGCTTATAATTTATTGTAATTTATGCAGATGCACTGCATGAAAAAAGACTTGATTGTCCCAGTTGATGTAAATGATTGAAATATTTCTAAATTTCCAAATTATTCACATCATCTGGTGAAATTATATTCATATCGCAATTTATCTCAATGTCACATCTTTTCAATATTGTGCAGCCCTAGACTCTAATGCAAAAAATATATAAATATTGTAGGGTAATTACTTCAAGAAATATTGACCGATGATCAAAGCTTAACTCTAAAATATATAGAAACTTTTAGATGCAAATACGCTAAACAACAATTAGCAGGGTTTCTATGGGTTTCACTAAGACAAATTTAAGACTTTTAAGACTATCACGAGTGAAATTTCAGACTTATATAGGGCTAAAAGCTTAAAAAAAAAAAAAAAAAAAAGTATGGCCAAGCAGATAAAAAAGTACTTGCTCCATCATTCTAATTAGTTATTTCTTAGCCACATGTTTTAAATAAGATGTCAAAACAAGCAAACCCAGTTAATCAACATAACGTAAACTAAATGTATGCACAACAGACTGTTATAATATTAGATATAAATTGAGTTTTGCTGAAAGTTTTATTGAGATGTACTGTTGGTGACTGGATGTGTTGGATCAATTCGGTCGCTTTACATAAAGGACAACTGAGACCCAATTAAAATGATTTAAGACCTATTAGGCAATATTTGAGTAAATTTAAAACTTTTTAAAGGACTAAAATTTTGTTTTTGAAATGTAAGACATTAAGACTTTTTAAGACCCTGCAGATGCCCTGAATTAGATTAAGTACAGTCTATTGAACAGTCAGTTCCAATAATAGTTGCAGTGCTATACCTTCTACCTGACCTTCATCAAAACCAGTATGTGACCAAACCTTAAGATGATACACAACTTGCTAAAAAAATTTAATTATTGATTCAGATGTATTACACTATGTTTTTCAGTAGTTAGCACTATTCATGAACTTTTGGACATCAAAACTGAAACAACAAATTAGCCTATTTCAATGTTTAAGATGTTTCTTTTTTCACACAGTTTGAACATATGGAAAAATGTATTTTTCTATGCCTTCTTCAAAAATGTTCAAATTAAACTTGACAAAAACACATAGGACAAGTGTGTCTTGAAAATTCAACAACAGAGGTTGCTTCAACTATAACTCCACAACTGTATGATTCACAAACTTTGGTATTCATATTTTATACAAATAATAGATTCCATCTTTCAGCAGACACACACTAAACTCCCATGATGTGTACATCAATCAACATAAAACATTGCTATAATATTACTAAAGCATTGCTTGTTTTAAGAAACTGGATAATACACTTTTGACAGGAGATTGCACAGTTACTATTTCTCATCTGATTAACTATCATTTGTGTTGTCAAATGAGTAATGGTTTCTGGATGCTATGTCACTATTCCCTGCTGTCAGTGTGAGCAGAATTTAATGCAACAGAATCACAGACAAAACAAGGATATAGAATGGGTTTAGTTCTGTCTGTTGTACATGACACCATCAGGACACTGAATCCCTATAAGCTTATGCAAGTAGGTTGGCCCATTTCCTATTTATAGCTCAAATTTTTATTATTTGATTACACTTTAAGTCTTTAGAGCCACTTTCAATCTTAAGGAAAGTCCAGGCAGCTGGCATCAGATTAGATCTCTCCAGAGATTCTTCACTTTAAAGGGAAAAAAAAAATTGGCTTTACCTTCAGAGTATTGCAGATTACACATTCTACTTTTGGGAGAGTCCATCTGATCCATGTGGAAAGTGATCAACCATAGATTTTTTTTTTATGAGGAATATGTGAGAAAACATTCTTGCATGTAGCATTCGCTCCAGAAGCAGGAAGCATGCCACATTCAGCAGAGGTTTTAATCCTGTTTCTGGGGACCCAATACTCTCCTTCTGACATCTCACTGTCCCTCACACCAGGGATCTGATTTATAAAATTTGCATAGAAACCTTCTGAACGTACAACAGAATAATTTTTATTTATTTATTAATGATTCTGGCTCATGTAGTGTTTAAAGTGTTTAAATTAAGTCAACATTCAAGTTATAAATAAAGCTTAATATTACTTAAGTGTTTACTTACAGCTGCACACATGCTCCTATTAAGTTTGTTTTTTTACAGATCACAACTTTTGTGTGGTAAGTGGCATACGAACATCTATAAATGAGACCCCAAATGAGTCCCCAGGTGAAAAGAAGCAGGTGGAAACTGGAGGATACTGTTTTAACCAATTGTAAACTGTAATGATGGGTGGGTGACAAAAAGGGTTGGATCCAATTGCAGCTTTCATTTAAAGTGGTCAGGCAGGCAAGGTTCATAACAGAGACAGACGGTAGCATATAGATAATCCAAGGAGAGTAGTCGGTGTAACAGGCGAAAAGCCGAGGCATGTAGCAATACAAACATAAACATAGAACAAACAATGGTCAAAAGATATTTAGTGCATGTAATCAGTCCTGGTCAGCTTTAGCTATGTGTGTGTAATCAAGAGGTTACCTGAAACTGGTGTGTGACTGCAGCACATGATGGGATGAATGACAGGGAGTGTTTTCCAGCGATCTGCTAAGGCTACAAAAATACACAACCATCCCTAGACCCAATTCATACCCAATTTTATAGAAGCAACTTTGCTTTGCTACATTATGGCCAGTTTCCACCAGATTCAGCTTATCGTGTAGAGCAACTGAATATAAAGACTGCTAAGAGCTAGTAGAGCTGTGGCTGAGAAGGAGGGAGTGGAAGGCTGGATGGGACCATCAGCAAGGTAGCTGATTAAGATATTCAGGTCAGAATGAAACAAACTGAGACATATGCACCCCGTGGAAACAGAAGGGACTACCTCTTCTAAATTTCCCCAAAAAAGCTCAAGAAGGGGTCTGTTCCTTACAATTGAATACACACAGCACTGCACAATGTAGCCTGCTCCTTCACCTGACCCAAGCCTCAGGGTCTGTGAACTAAGCCACATCCTCTTGCTGACTTGTGTAAAGTGCTAGCCTTTCCATCTGCAATGGGCTTTGGCATGGCAGATGGATGTTGCCTGGCTGGGCACTGGATCCGAGGTGGGCAAAGCTACGGCAAAGCTCCCTTGAGGAAGTTCCCTAGCTCTTTAACAGGCATCATAACTACCTGGTTGACCTTTTGTCTATAGGTTATCATTATAAACAAATATCAATTAGTTAGTCTCAAGTCAAACTTTTCAGCTTCACCTTCTCACTAAAGTCAAGCTCTTTCTGAGCAAGAGTGCTCTTGAGAGAGCCATCCATGCTTTTGTTAGCTCCCGTTTGAACTACTGTAATGCACTTTAAGTTGGAGTTAGCCAAGCTTGTCTTCATCTTTTATAACTTGTTCAAAATGCTGCTGCTCACAAGTTAACAAACAACCATAAACATAAACACCGCACACCTGTACTCTACTTCCTCCACTGGCTTCCTGTAAACCGCTATTGTTTGTTTTTATGCAGTCATTGACCTTGCACCTTCTTATTTATGAGAGATTTTATACATTTACCAACTCAGGAGAGTCTTGCATTCTGTTGGACAACTCCCACGATCAAGGTACAAACAGTGGGAGGTCTTAAACTTTGCAATAGCCTCCCTAATGAGCTACATGCAATCACTGACATGCCACTGTTTAAAGCCAAACTTAAGACCCATATATCCAAAATGGCCTTCGATACATAGCACTTGACACGTTTCTCTTTTTTTAATGTTTTACGGTCATTCTTATATGGTTTATGCAATATTTCTGCAGTTTTAAAAGTTTTGTAATTAGTTTTACTGTTGTAAAGATCTTTGGTTGTTGTAAGGTGCTATATAAACAAAACTTGATTCATTGATTGATGAAAAAGGAAAATAAAACTGCCCTTAGAGCAGTGTCAGGAACACAAGTTAACTGGATAAATTGGTTAAACAATTTCTTTAAAGTATAAATTAAAAGGGATATTTACCACAAATGTAAAAAAAAAAAAATAATCTGCCATTTACTCATCCTAGACTTGTTAAAAAATAATGAGCTTTGTGTTTCTCTTGATCACAAAAGAATATTGAAAACCAAGTTTTGATTCTCATAGTATTTGTTTACCCTACTATGTGTGATCTTTTTCATAGAATGGAAAATTACCCATTATGCTTTGAATGTATGCGTAAGAAAAATGCTTCTAATTTGCAGCTTTAGGTGTGTGAAAAGTCACATTTGGAAAGCTTTGAAACACACAAACATGTACTGTCCTACTAACACATTGATTGAAAGAGTGGCACAAAGTGAAATTAAAGTGGCATTTTGAAATGACAGAAAAACACATGGTAAATACTATACAACAAAAACTAAATAAATGAAACATAGCTCCCAATTAGTAGTACTAATAGTATTAGTAATGTACTTTTATTTATTGATTTATCTTTTTTTTTAAATGGCATGACTTCCATACCCATTAAGTGTCATGTCAGTAATATGGTTTGCTCTTCATAATACAGTGATGTATTGGGCGTGATGTGTGTGTGTGTGCGCAATGAGCACAGTATTACAGCTGACAGGTCGGGAACACTGACGCTGTATTTCAACATCTAATCTGACGGCAGACACTGAATTAGGAGAACGTTTTTTTCTCGCGCTTGAACCATGTCTGACAGAAGTATATTGGCTTTAACACACCTTTCAAACTCAATTTTCAAAAACCAAAAACACTCTGTAAGCCACTCAAAATGGTATGGAGACCCATTTTTGGATCGAGATTTACCAGTTGTAAACACTAAGTTCTATGCATTCTACCGGAAGATGGTAGTCGCTATAGCGCCACCCCCCCCCCCATGCAGCAACACAGAAAAAAGGTCTACAGGTTTCCAACATTCTTCTAATGACTTTAATTTGTGCTTGGAATAAATTATGGCAGTATTCTTATTTTTTTGGAGTGAACTATTCTTTTTAAGCAATTGTCAAACTAAACCTTAGCTCTTAAGTAATAAATCCACAAAGAATATCATAAGAGAACTGTGCTACATCATACTACACCTGAAACTAAAACAATAGGAACAAAAGAAAAAAACTAATGGATTATATACAGTTAACGTCAGAATTATTAGCCTCCCTTTATTTTTTATTTTTTAATATTTCCCAAATGATGTTTAACAGAGCAAGGACATTTTTGAAAGATAATATTTTTTTTCTTCTAGAGAAAGTCTTATTTTTTTTATTTCACCTAGAATAAAAGCAGTTTTACATTTTTTAAACACCATTTTAAGGTCAAAATTATTAGCCATTTTAAGCTATAGTTGGGAATAAAAAAATCAATTCTGTTACTTAGATTAAGAATCAGATACTTATAAAAAAAAACTTTTCCACTGGAAGTGCTAAAGCTAAGTGGGGTAAAGCTAAGTTTAATTATTGCAATACACTCAAATGTTTCAAGCAAGGTCCCATGACCAACATGACTTGCACAGTGTTAAATTAATTTTGCATCCCGGGTGCAACCAACAAGCAGACCACGCTGTTGAAACAAATAGGAGAGACAGATTTACACTCCATCGTTGATAAACTACGTTTTTTATTGAAGTCAAAATGTATAAAGTAGAATGTTCTCTAAAATATATATATATATATATATATATATATATATATATATATATATATATATATATATATGTGTGTGTGTGTGCGTGCGCGTGATTGTATTCTATTCAAAGAAGCATCCATGGATGTGAATTTAGCCTCAAAAACATTGCATAATGGTGTTGCATATGTTGAATCAAAATTGCCATCAGAATCAATAATCTTCTAACGATGCCCAACCCTAGTCAAAGTTGGCTCAGTGGTTAGATTGACTGTGGCCTCACAGCAAGAAGATCACTGATTCGAGTCCCAGTTGGGCCAGGTGCCATTTCTGTGTGGAGTTTGTTTGTTCAATTGAATTGGGTGAATGAAATTGGCTGTAGTGTGTATGAAATGAGAAGGTATGTGGATTCCCAGTACTGGAGGCTAATGAAAGCTGGGTTACAGCTAGAAGGGCATCCGCTGTAACTAGTGGTGATCCCTGATAAATCAGTGACTAAGCAGAAGGAAAGTGATTGAGATATATGTCAAACCAAAAGGAAACAAAATCCTGGCACTCTGGGTTGCCTTATGATTGTTTTACCATGAAATTTAACAGGGGATTATCTGGGTAAGAGTGCAGATACACAGATGCTTAATGAGAGGTCTGCAATTTGGATCTCTATAAAAAGGTGTTATAGTGTCTGACCTTATACATACTGAACTTAGTGCTGCTTGAGGATCTTGCTACATTCTCTCATAAAAGCGCATGTTTAGATAGTGTCATATGTAGCCCAGAATGATTTCAAATTAGGAATAAGGAAAGATTGAAGATTACTCTAAGAGTCAAACAAATAAAAAATAAGGTCAAGATTCTTGGTGTGACTCTGGAGTCAGATCTGAGTTTCAATAGTCATGTCAAAGCAGTTAGTAAATCAGCATACTATCATCTCAAAAACATAGCAAGATTCAGATGCTTTGTTTCCAATGAAAAAATGTGTTCATGCTTTTATCAGCAGCAGGGTGGATTACTGTAACAGCCTTCTCACTGGCCTTCCCAAAAAGACAGTCAGGCAGTTGCAGCTCATCCAGAACGCTGCGGCCAGGGTTCGGACCAGAACCAGGAAACCAGAGCACATCACATCTGTCCTCAGGTCTTTACACTGGCTCCCAGTTTTGAATTAGTGCTAAACTTTCTGCAATTCAGTAAACAACCATGGGTGCTTGCATAGTGAGCAAAAACAATCACAAATCTAATGTTAAAACTAATGTAAAAATATAATCATTTAAAGTTTGCATTATATGGCACTATTTAATGGGCCGCGTGGTACAGTGGGTAGCGCTGTCACCTCATAGCAAGAAGGTCACATGTTTGAGCCTCAGCTGAGTCAGTTGGCATTTCTGTATAGAGTTTGGGTTCACATGGGTTTCCTTCGGGTGCTCCGGTTTCCTCTTCAGTCCAAAGACATGTGCTATAAGTAAAATTGTCTGTAGTGTATGTGTGTGAATGAGTGTGTATGGGTGTTTCCCAGTGATGGGTTGCAGCTGGAAGAGCATCTGCTGCGTAAAACATATGCTTGATAAGTTGGGGGTTCATTCTGCTGTGGCGACCCCTGATAAATAAAGGAACTTAGCCGAAAAGAAAATATATGAATGAATGAATGATACTAGTTGCAATATAGCCGTAAGCAAAAAAAAGTGCCCTTCGTAATCCACAGTCACATACCCTGTGTTAATCTTCATTGATTTACTATATATCCGAATGTTCGCTAGTCCAGAATTCAAATGTCAAATAACAGAGTCTGAACGTATCTAGCTGTCATTCAGCTGTTAATAATTGTGTCTCTGTTTGGATGAACTGTATGAGGGGGCCAGAGATGCAGACCCATTCTGTGATCAGTCTAAAAATGGCTCTTAATGGAGCTGCCACATTACCATGCAGGCTTGGCATCTTCATTTGCTACCACTACAGCAGACAAAGGCTGAAGTGTGTTCACTGCCAAAACACAGACTTCAGCTGACCTGCTGCTGTCACCCTGTAATATCTACTGTGTCCAAACAGCCTCCCAACTTTGAGAAGGTGTTTTGATAATGGCATAATCCTGCACCTTCTGAAATTTTATTAAGCACATTCCACGCTCTCAAATTCTGTACTGATTTCTTAACAGAAAACAGGCTTACAATAAGGTTTCACTGAAATATACAGAATGTTACAACACATTCAAAACACCCGTCCACCCACTGATTTTCCCTCCTACGCCCTCTCTCTAGTGCACAAGTTTACAAATGAAACAGGAAAACTAGTCAGCCAATGTATCATACACAGGGGGGAGTCGTATCTTAAGCTGCAACTTCCTTCTCATTAGCTTAATGGAGTTTAAGGACTCAGACTTTGCAGAAACAACATGTTAAGAGATACAAAAGAGATCACTGAATCTACAATGATGGCATTAGTTATTGTTCATCCATTTAACAAGGCACTACACATATGAATCATATTAGACTGTAACAATGTATAACACCATACTAGACCTTAACAATTCACAAAAATGGATTTTTGGTTAAATTAATTATAAATGGAATATATTTAAAATGTATAATCCCGCTTGGGCCAGTTGGCGTTTATGTTAGCGGATGTCCCAAAGTTTCCTATAGACTTAACATGGCCAATTCAAATACATTCATCCCACTGACTCCCATTATAAATGTCACACAACAATAACATTACATAGCAGTGTCATAGAGACATGGGGGTGAGTTTTTGACTCAAGCAACCAATAGGCATCTCAATATGTTAATGAAACTCTCAAGCCATGCCATTGAAAGTATTTAAACACCCCTAGTAACTGATTCCATAGACTAGGGCTGCACGATATTGGAACAATACGACGTTGCAATATTTCGTTGTTTTTCTGCAATATATATTGTTATACGGACAGTTTTATCAGATAGCTTGGAACATTTCTGTTTGGAAAGAATTCAGTAAGATTAATTTGGATGATTCTGTAGAGGCTGGAATTATGCATAAAATAAAATGAACAAAATAAAAGCACAGATAAATGTGAAAAAGACAGTGCTTGGTGCTTTTCTGGAGAATCTAACAATATTCTGGTACAGCAATTGAATAATCAAATTGTAAAAACACTGTGTAGTCTTCATTGTAAAAATAATTCAATTAAAAAATCTGATAGATACAAATGGTAAATTTCTTGTGCCTAAATGCTTACACAGTCACAGGCCTTAAAAACACATACAAATAATAAACTTTTACTCAATTATCGTTAAATTCTGCAGGGATTTCACAAATCCCATCTGAGATATTTCTCCTGGACAACTAATTCCAACATATAAACTTCACATTGCACTTCCTGCAATGTGACTATTGTGGATGCACACATTGGGATATCGATGCTGAAACAATATATTGTGCAGCCCTACCATAGACTGCCATTATCATAAGCCTAAATGCATATCTTGGTCAGTAGAGCTGACTAAATGAGCTATCACATCTTTGAAAAATAACAGAGCCATTACTCAACCAACTAACAAAACCAACATTCTTGAATGTGACTGCGTCTGATGTTTTGAACTTTCTGCACAATGATGATTTATCATTATTATTATTGTCCCTTCATCTCTGTAAAGCTGGTCTGACACAATATACATTGCATGAAAGCACTATAACAATAAAGATGGTACAGTACATCTCTAAAAGTACATTTTGGTTTTTTGAAATGTAGCTAGTCCGTTTGCTCAGTCCTCACCAGGTGATAGGAACCTCACCAGGTAAGTTTGTCAAAAGAAACTAAGTTTAACAAAAGAGCTCAAATCAATGTAAGAATACAAGGTAAAGAGGATTGCTTCTTGGTTTATTTTTTCTGTAAAAGAATCAAGGGTAAGGTCTAATCTAATCAATGTCGATCTCTGTCATTTTTCACAACATAATGAAGCATTTTCAAGAGTTCACACTTAGCTCATGATTGATTATAAAGCTTGTTTAGCATGCTGTCCTGGGAGAGAGTCCTGAGTTCATAAGATCCTTGAGCCCAGGGCTCCTTCCCATTGCAGGGCAAGATGGGAGTTTGAGCTCAGGTAGATCTCGAAACTTCCCTGCTGTAGTAGCTAGTGAACAGATGGTGGCTGCTCTTAAGATTTAACCACTTACTAGAAGCACTTCTATGGTGCCAATTTGGCTTAGTCAATTAACTTAAGTTGCAAGTTTTTGGACAGTGGGGGACCCGGGGGAAACCCACGTGAGCCCGGGGAGAACATGTAAACTCCACACAGATACGTTGGCTGGTTTGGTAAGAAGTAGATCCAGTGACGTTCTTGCTTTGAGGCAACAGTGCTAACCACTTGGCCACCATGGAAGGGGGGATTCTTCAAAATGAAGACAGCTGTGATATGGAACTTAGGGTATTTATAGTGACTTAGGAATCATCTGATTGGTGAATCATGAATTGGCTAACGCATGACTAGCTGTGTTCAATCATAAGCACGCGATCCTCTCGAAATTAGTTTATATATAGACTTCACCTAGCACCCCTCATGAGCCATTTGATTTATGAACTGCTATGATATGAGCATAAACCAACTCAATAACACATTTAATCCATGTCTCATGTACATTTTAGTGTCACCTCACTAATAAAAAAACATCTAATTCAACTCTAATAAAGATTACCTCTATTCAAAATGCTGGTACCCTATGACCTGGACTAGGAACCACTCTGGGATTATACTGTGCAATTATTTAATAGTCCTTTAAATTACCTCTGTAGCTTGTCAGACTGTACAAACATAATCCTCATGTCGCACTGCAAGATCTCAGTTGCCATAATGGATTCTAACATCATAAATAAAATAAAAGCCATACAAAATATAGCAAAATATTTTTTTGTTCTTGCTGTAGTGTCCACAAATCATTTAAACTTTTTCTCTGAAGAGGTTTTTTGCTAATTACAACATCAGGTTCGGCTCTCCTATTGGTTCTTGGTTTGACAATCTTTATAAGAGAAATCACATTGCTTGAAAGTATGTGAAAACTTTTGACATAGGCAGGATTTCATAGAAGGACGAATTTGTCTGCAAAAGCCATTCATTATCTGTGAGATTTTTTCATACCTTTTGTCATAAAAATATTCAGTGTATACTGTCTGCTAATTAGTTGATTTTGAAACATTTTTAAAGGGTATTTAAAAAGACTGAAACCCGGTGTTACCTTGCTGGATGATCTATTTCTGCTTTGGTTGTTGTTGGTGGAGAGGTTAGCGTCCTCATGCACACAATCCAGAAGCCAGAGCAGAAACTCTAAAGCATCATGTTGAGCGTTTCCTTTGAACTGAGAGCCATACTTGGCCACAACACTCTAAGAAAAGAGAAGAAGAATATATCAGGTAAAGGTTGATCTTTATACAGTTTTAAAAGAAATCTCATAATCATTCAAATCTTGTTTTTCTCCTCACATCACCAGATATTATTAAAGCAATATCACAGTCACAAGTTATGCCCTGTGACCTAAACACAAACACGATATATAACCATGACACACTTTTGAAAAACTAGTCAACCAATCTGATTTGAGGACCAGGACCAGAACATTTGAACGAAAAGCAAGAACTAAAAATAAGTCCATACACAACAATAACAATAAAGACACAGCTATTAACAATTATTTCAACTGAACTATATTTTGAAAGTTTTTTCCACAGTAAAAAAAGGAATCAATCTAACTAACAGTAAAACAAACATTATCAAGCATTGCGTTGGTGCTAATTGCGCTTGTTGTGAGATCTTATATTCACTGTAGACAATCCTTACCTGTTATATTAAAACATACATTTCCAATTTTCTACATATATTACATTTGAGGTGTTTTTTTTTTTTTTTTGTCACGTTTGTTTAGGTAAGTGTGTGTGTCTGAAAAAGTGACATTTTGAGTTGCAAACTTGTTTAAGGCAAACACCCTTTCACCAAAAAACTGAAGAGAAGACAATTATACACTTACATAGGTGAAAAATAAGTATTTAACCAGTCTGATCTCACGAGAAAACGTAAGTATTTAAGTTGTCATTTAAGTGGCTAATTCGTACGAATTCGTACGAGTTCCGTCGTACGAAATTGTACGATTTTAAAAAGGAGGCGTGGCACCTAACCCCACCCCTAAACCCAACCGTCATTGGGGGATGAGCAAATCGTACTATATTGTACGAATTAGATTGTACAAATTCATACGAATTAGCCCCTTAATCAAAAAGTTACGAATTGTCTTCAGATTGTGTTGATTCAACACATCAACATCTTTCTAAAAAACATATTTTGGATATTGGTAACAACCAAATAAATCCATATATGCGAAGTAAACAAAACTTAAGAAATTAAGTTATGTGTACTAAAATGAAATGACACAGGAAAAAAAAAGAATTGAACACATGAAGAAAGGGAGGCGTAAAGAGGCAGTGAAAGCTCAGACAGCAGCTGAAATCTCTCAGTAGTTAATCTGCAACCTTGCCCTTCGTTATTGAAAATTAATATTAGCTTCATTGCTTCAGTCCAACAACTAAATGACCAGGATGATAAAGATAAAATCAGAGGACATTTCAGCAAGACAATGATCCAAAACAGCCAAGAAAACTCTCAAATGCTTTCAGAGAAAGAAAATGAAGCTGTAGAATGGCCCAGCCAATCACCTGACTTGAATTCAATAATAATGCTAAATAAAGCTCAGATTTGATTGACGACGACAGAACCATCAAGATTTTTACACCTCAGCAATGCATATGATTTCATTCTTCATATGGGAGTTGCCATCACCAAAAAAGCCTTTTAAAGTGTTAAACGCATTTCAGTAGTTCAGTACTTCTTCTTTTCATTAGATTGTTATTAAACATAGCAGTTTCTTCAGATATTTTTTTGTTTTGTTTTATTTTTTTGTTTGTATTGTTTGGGTTTTTCCAAAATCTGGTTCCATTCCATGTCAACAGCTCCTTTAGCTTCCTCCACTGTATTTCTATGCAAAGTTATCTGAATGTCAAAGTAACTGTTATGAAGCGGACAGGAGACAGAGGTAAGGAAACGTTAGGGTGTTTATTGAATGACAACAAGGAGCACATGAAGGATAGCCAGGAGGATCAGGAATGATGTTGGGGTCTTTTCCTCCGTGGCTGGGTAACAGGAATACACGAGGATGGACAGCACACACCAGATACAGCTGACAGAGGATGACACAGACTTGGAAGGACTGGAAGACAGGACGATTCGGGAGGACCAGGAAGACTAGGAGGAATACAAAGAGAACAGGTAAGTAAATCGTTTGTTTAGCTGAGGATGACTACGCTGAGTGGTCGCTCAGTTGTCCGCTTTCGTCGAGACGAGCCCGGACAATGAGCGACTGGAGTGCTGTGCTTTTATCTGGTGCTCGTGAATGTGATGCAGCTGTGTGCTCATTAGAAGTCAGGTGATGTTGATCTTCGTGAGTGGGGGTCGTGAGAGCCTGACCAATCCATGACAGTACCCCCCTCCCCAGGGCCCGCTCCTGAGGGCCGACACCTCCGACGCCGTGGTGGTCTCCCTCTGCCTCTAGGCGCTGGGAACTCAGGGTGGCTCTCATGAAACTCCACCATGAGACTAGGATCGAGAATATCAGCTCTGGGAACCCATGTCCTTTCTTCGGGGCCGTACCCTTCCCAGTCCACCAGGTACTCCAACTGGCCACCACGACGTCGGGAACGCAAGATCTCCTTCACTGCGTAGACGGCTCCTTCTTCTAGGAGCAGTGGAGGAGGGGGTTCCTCTTCGTGGTCAGGCTCTGTGGAGGGAAGAACAGGATCGTGATAGGGTTTCAGGAGTGATACGTGGAATGTAGGGTGAATACGGTAGTGAGAGGGTAATTGTAGTTTGTAGGTGACGGGGTTAACCTGTTCCACGATGGTGAAGGGACCAACAAATCGGGGACTTAACTTGCGAGAGGGCAGTCGCATGCGTATGTCCCGGGTGGATAGCCACACCTTTTGTCCGGGTGTGTATCTGGGTTCTTCAGACCTTCTTCTATCGGCGGTTACCTTGCTTCGACGGACTGCCCTCTGCAGATGTTGATGAGCCTCGTCCCAGACTCTCTCGCTCTCCCGGAACCAGTGATCCACTGCGGGGACATCAGATGGTTCGCCATCCCAGGGAAAGAGCGGTGGTTGGAAGCCCAGGACGCACTGGAATGGCGTGAGTCCGGTGGAGGGTTGCCGCAGTGAATTTTGGGCATATTCTGCCCAGCCCAAATACTGGCTCCAGGAGCTCTGGTGACCACTGCAGAAGGTCCTCAGGAACCGTCCCACCTCCTGAATCTTCCTCTCTGTCTGCCCGTTGGTTTGGGGATGATATCCAGAAGAGAGGCTGACGGCCACACCTAGGAGCTTGAAGAAGGCTTTCCATAGACGTGAGATGAACTGTGGACCTCTGTCCGACACAATATCTTCTGGAATACCAAATGACCTGAAGACTTGATTAAAGATATTGTCGGCTGTTTCAAAGGCTGTGGGAAGACCTTTCAGAGGGATTAGTTTGACAAACTTTGAGAATCTATCTACTATGACTAGAATACAGGTATTACCTTCTGACGAAGGGAGATCAGTGATAAAGTCCACTCCTAGGTGTGACCAGGGACGGTTCGGAATCGGCAAGGGATGGAGCTTTCCAGCGGGTAGATGACGTGGGCTCTTGGATTGGGCACAGTCCTTACAGCCCTGAACATATTGCCTCACATCCCTTGCCATGTTTGGCCACCAGAATCGTTGGGATACTAGCGAGAGAGTATTGTTGATCCCTGGATGTCCAGTGCCTAGCGAGGTATGTAAGGAGTGGATCAGATCTACCCGGTGTTCAGGTGGTATGAACTGCCGATGAGGAGGGCATCCCGGCGGAGCAGGGGCTTCCGGAGTGGCAACGACTGGAGGAGCGTTCCAGGTGATCGGACAAATGGAGATGTGTTCGGGAAGAATCTTCGTTGGGAGTTCTTCATGATCGTGATGCTCGTGTAAACGAGAGAGAGCGTCTGCTCTTAGATTCTTGGGTCCTGGACGATAGGAAATGGAGAAATCAAAACGTGAGAAGAAAAGTGACCATCTGGCTTGACGTGGACATAGTCTCTTGGCCTCTTTGATATATTGGAGGTTTTTGTGATCTGTGATCACCTGGAACGGATGTTTGGCTCCCTCCAACCAGTGACGCCACTCCTCCAAGGCTAGCTTGATTGCTAGCAGCTCCCTGTCTCCCATGCTGTAATTCTGCTCCGCCGGGCTCAACTTCCGAGAGAAATAGGCACAGGGATGCAGTCGGGGCGGTGTATCATGATGTTGAGATAATACTGCCCCGACGCCGGTGGTGGATGCGTCCACTTCCACCACGAAAGGAAGATTTGGGTCAGGATGAGTCAGGAGTGGGGCCCTTGTGAACTCCTTCTTAAGAAGGCGGAAGGCTGCGGCTGCTTCTTTGGTCCACTCCAGTCCTTTGGGTTTACCCTTGAGGAGATTAGTGAGAGGTGATGTAATCCTGCTGTAGTCCTTGATAAACCGTCTATAAAAGTTAGCAAACCCAAGAAACCTCTGGAGCTCCTTAATGGAAGTGGGTTCTGACCAGGATAGAACAGCCTCAATTTTCTTCCCATCCATACGTATACCGGTTTGATCAATGATGTATCCCAAGAAATGAATCGACTTCTGGTGGAATGAGCATTTCTCCGCTTTGAGGTAGAGGTGATGTTCTCTCAATGTGTGTAGGACCTCCGCAACGTGTTGGCGATGTTCGGCCTCACTCCGGGAGTAAATGAGGATGTCATCTATGTACACTATTACAAAGTGGTGAAGAAACTCCCGGAGGACTTCATGAATGAAGTTTTGGAATACGGAGGGGGCGTTGACCAGACCGTAAGGCATGACCTCATATTCATAGTGGCCAGTAGGGGTCACGAATGCTGTCTTCCATTGGTCCCCCTCACGTATTCTTATCAGATTATACGCGCTGCGGAGGTCCAATTTAGTGAAGACTTTAGCTTCTCGGAGCTGTTCCAAAGCGGCTGGTACCAGAGGAAGGGGATATCGGTATTTTACTGTACCGTTATTTAGGACCCTGTAGTCGATGCATGGACGCAGCCCTCCGTCCTTCTTGGCCACAAAGAAGAAGCTTGAGGCGGCTGGTGATTTTGAGTGACGTATGTACCCCTGACTCAGAGCCTCCCTTATGTAATCTTCCATTGCCTGATTCTCTGGAAGCGAGAGCGGGTAGATCCTACCTCTTGGCAACTGGGCATCTGGAACTAGGTCGATCGCGCAGTCCCATGGCCGATGCGGCGGTAGCTGGGAAGCTCTCTTGGGGCAGAAGACTTCATGAAAGGAGCTGTACTCCTTAGGAATGTGGATAGACTGCTTCTCAGGAGGGCTCTCGACCGATGTTGCAAACAAAGAAATGGGGTTCCGACCTTGAAGAGGGAGATTTGGAAAACAGGTAGGTGTACATCCAGATCCCCATTTCTTTATCTCTCCTGTGCCCCAAGAGATGATGGGATCGTGCTTCACCAGCCACGGGCGCCCTAGAATGATGTCCATATTTGCACCCTCCAGAACCAGAAATTGAATCCTCTCTTGATGTAACAGCCCCACTTGAAGAAGGATGTCTTCGCATTGTCGATGGATACGGGTCGAAGATCGAGTGCACTGGGTTATCGGTTGTATCTGGTATATATGCGAGGACGCCTCAGTACGGAGGTGGAGTTGACGACAGAGGGATTGGGAGATGAAGTTCCCTGCTGACCCGGAGTCGATGAGGGCTGTGACAAGGAGAGAAATAGAGGCAGTAGTTATTTGTACGGTGGTAGTAAGTGGTTTACATTGTTCAATATTCGTACTGAATACACTCACTGAAGTCCGAATGGGACGAAGGGGACACTCCATACGGGTGTGTCCACTGACACCGCAGTATAGACACAGACCCCGGGTCAGCCTCCTCTGTCGTTCCGCTGATGTCAGTCTTCCAGACTCTATTATCATGGGTTCTGGTTCTGGAGAGGCTGTTGACTCAGGCGATTGGAGGAGTGCAGACGAGGGGGTGATGGTGTCCTGTTGATAGGAACGGAGACGATCGGAACATCGGAGAGAATGTTGGATGAATCTCTCCAGACCCATTGTATCATCTAATGTGGCCAGCTGGATTCGGAGAGTGGGTTCCAAGCCGAGCCGGTACGTGGTCAACAACGATCTCTCATTCCATCCACTTGCAGCTGCTAGAGTGCGAAAACCGGAGAGCATATTCCTGTGTAGATAGAGTACCTTGCTTTAGATGATACAGCTGCTCTCCAGCGGCTACTTCCCCATCAGAACGTCCAAACACCTCTTTGAAATACTCCGTGAAGGTAGTGATGGAATTCATGACCGGCCCGGCTTGGTTCCAGATCGTCTCAGCCCATTTAAGTGCAGGTCCAGAGAGTAGTGATACGATGTAGGCGATCTTTGACTTATCTGTGGGATATAGAGAAGGTTGCATTTCGAATATGAGGGAACATTGTAACAGAAAACCATTGCACTCCCCCGCTCCGCCTGAGTAGGGCGCTGGTCGGGCCATGGGACTGGAAGGAAGGGCCGAAGAAGAAACTGTGGAGGCGGAAGTGCTCGGTGCTGGTGGTGCGTTGGAAAGTGGAGCTGGTGGCTGTAGAATCCGCTTCAACTGGTCCACCAGCTCTTGAAAGTGATCGAGGGTGCTCATGTTGTCGTCGTTATGGGTCCGGGCTTCTGTTATGAAGCGGACAGGAGACAGAGGTAAGGAAACGTTAGGGTGTTTATTGAATGACAACAAGGAGCACATGAAGGATAGCCAGGAGGATCAGGAATGATGTTGGGGTCTTTTCCTCCGTGGCTGGGTAACAGGAATACACGAGGATGGACAGCACACACCAGATACAGCTGACAGAGGATGACACAGACTTGGAAGGACTGGAAGACAGGACGATTCGGGAGGACCAGGAAGACTAGGAGGAATACAAAGAGAACAGGTAAGTAAATCGTTTGTTTAGCTGAGGATGACTACGCTGAGTGGTCGCTCAGTTGTCCGCTTTCGTCGAGACGAGCCCGGACAATGAGCGACTGGAGTGCTGTGCTTTTATCTGGTGCTCGTGAATGTGATGCAGCTGTGTGCTCATTAGAAGTCAGGTGATGTTGATCTTCGTGAGTGGGGGTCGTGAGAGCCTGACCAATCCATGACAGTAACAGAGCTGTCCAACATATAACAGACTGATTACGTTAATGTCATAATCAGATCATAATAATCTCCTTATCTTCAAAGCACATTTGAATTGATCTGGTTTAGAGCCAGATTTTGGGAATCCCTAAATGAAAGCTTCAGTAAGACCTGAAAAAAAGAGTTTCCGTTCTGACACTGTATACGTTTCTGACAGCATATTTGTTGATTTATTCTAATAAGAAAAACTAAATTACTCAAATATGTCATTCTCCACACCTCAAAGAAAATCTATTATTTATTTGTCTTTCCATATGGCTCCGGTGTTAGATTAATCAACACAAAAAATATTTGTTTACAAGATGAAAAACATCTATCACTGTAATGGCATTTGCTCAACTGTATTATAGAATTATTGTACTCAAAATGAAAATTCGCTATTCATTTATTCATCCCCATGTCAAACAGGAACTGGAAGGTTGCTCTTTTCTAAGACTTTCCAATGAATCAAAACTGATTTATAAATGTGTGTTGTATGGTACACACAATTTGTCCACTAGCAAGACAATTGGAACCATTGGAAACTTGTATTAAAACTTAAGTCAAACCCAGGTTCTTTTTATAATTAGCACTTATTGTGTGTATTGCCTCTTTATGTTGAATTGCTAAATGCTTCCTCAATTGTATGATGCTTTGGACAAAAGCGTCTACTAACTGACTAAATGTAACATTGGCTGAGATTGTGTATTTATGCTTACGTCCAGTGTTTAGATCTCCTTCACCAGTAGCATGATTTGGAGTTGTTTCTGAAACAGGAGCTGGAGAACATGCATTTGCACACAGGGGCTGAAGAACATGCATTTGCACACAAATATCTCTTCTCTTTATTACTTGTGTGACTGCCAGCATCTGCTTCTCTGTTCTCTGTCTGAAGCCACCATACAAATGTAGATCACCAATTTAAAACAGAAAAATACACTGTAAAATATTTTAGTCCAGCACAAAAAAAAAAAAAAAAAAAAACAATCATATGTATAATCCTTTTTCCTGTTCACTTTTAAAAAAAACATCAGCTGCACTGACATAAAATTATTTGTCAGTAATACAAAAAACATTTAGTTTATAGTTTGGTCAATATACGATTATTAGTTTTCTGGAGAGGTGAACTACTCTCTAACAAAACGTTTTAAGTTGTGGCAACTGAATTTTTTTTGTCTGCAGAACTGGAATGGCTGAAGTTGAGTGAACAAAAAAAAAACCATAGTCTTTATTTCATTTAGCTTTTTCTTGTTTACTCAATTTTTGAAAACATTAGTTGCATTGAAGTTGAGTGAACAAAAAAAAAAAAAAAAAAAAAAACTCATGGATATTGGTACTAGGAAATTACATTAGAATACATAACCAGAACAAACAAACATAGTTCAATTGATAAAAAAAAAACCTAAAACAGACAAATGTTAACAAACCATTTAGACACAGAATTAGAAACAGGATAGGAGGCAAAACAACAATAACAGTAAACAAGATAAGGTCAAAACATGGCAGGGCATGTTTTTTTAAGACTTCACAGGGGAAAACAAGACTCAGCAAAGAGTCTGTGTGAATGAGATGTCTTTACAGCCCTTCATGAGCTTCCAGCTATGTGTGAAACTACCAAACTGAGCCATAAATTGGTTCCTCCATTTGAATTACAGTTTGAGCATTTTATTTGTCATCTAATAATTACAGAATTTTACTGAGTTGTTGATTATTTGATCTTTTTAGGCATTTGAATTTCCATTTTAATTTTGTTAGTTAGGAAAAAACTTCCATATACATACATGCATACATGCATGCATACATACATACATACATACATACATACATACATACATACATACATACATACATACATACATACATACATACATACATACTATATATAAAGACAGAATTATTTGGGTTAGAAATACTGCAACCTTTATTTTTTATTTTTTTCAAGTGAGGAGGTAAACTCAATTTAAAATAGGTTGGCAGAAGCTTTTTTGGGTGTACTTGCAAAGTTTTGCTCACAAAGCTAATCTTTTTACCTTAATGAAGAAAATGTTAAAGTAAACATGTTAAATGTAGTTGTACAGACATTTTTACTGATTTTTCCAAAGCTATTTCAACTTTTTTCAAGTTGGATTTTTTGGTTTTATTTTGTTTGGGGAATCAATAGCGCTTTAACTCATTCAACTCAGTTTTATTTGGGAAAAGAAACAAACAAACAAATGCTGTCTTCACCAAATTTGGACTGGGTAAGCAATACAGACATTTTGGTCTGCTTGGCACTTCCCTGCCCATGCTTTGAGATAATTCATCCAAAGCTCAGGAAAATATCAATCTGTAAACATGTTTTATATTTTAAATGAGGAAAACAGACAGGCGTTATGGATGTGACCAAAATAGTGAAATAGTGCTAATCAAAAGATGATAAAAGATGGATCTCTATATAACAAACTTTATTTTATTAAATACTTTTGCAATTATGAGGAAAAAGTTTCGTTATGGATGTGACATCTCTCCGTTATGGATGTGACCGATGTAAAATTGCCACTTGTGTGACTTTGATAAATAAAATATAATTTTTTGAAAACATTGACAGAGACATTTTTGAGTATTTCTAAAGTATTATAAAATATTTGCTTACAAAAAAAATTTTGAAACGTATTCTGGTGAAAACTTTATGGCAAGGTTGACATTTGCATGGAATTGCTCCCAGGGTAAAATTTTGAAAGGTGCTTAATAGGGTTGGGCCGATAGACAACACGATGCTGAGCCAGCATCGCCGATCCTCCGCCCCGCCCGTCACAGCATCAGTACACTGCTTTAATCTTTCACTTTCACACTTGTACTTAGTAATTTTAGTGAAAACCTCAGATACTTTTGGTTGGGCACCTTTTCACCGACCAAGTTTGTCGACGCCATTATAACAACACAGATCACTCTGCCTATTTATGCCAGAGTCCCGCGGAAAAACTGATTGACAGGTGGTAATTTGTGTGTAACTTATCTTTATTTGCTTATGATTTGTTTATGGGTAAAACAAAGACCATGCGGGTCAGTTGGTTGCAATGGTAGGCTACAAATAATTAATTCATTATGATTTAATTAATTATTCATAAATAATTCACCTCCGCCTATGACGACGATGCCATCGCCCATCGCGATGTTCACATTAGACATGGTAAGATGCCAAATGCTAGCGCTTAAGTGTTTAACCCAATACCACTCATTTTTAGCAAAGTTTTAATGGTTACTCGCAGTTGTCAGGTTGCTATTTCATTAAATAAACTTGTAGGATAAAACTGACAAAAATGCTGTTGGTAGTGCAATGTGCCCACTTTCCACACATTAGAAGTAACACTTTTGAAAGGCTGTACACATCTGATGATCTATCTAAAACCTATATATAAGTAAAACCTATTTATGAACTTTCTAATATGTAGATCTAGGGGTTTTCTTTTTTTTAAAGATTGTTCAGACCTTTCATCTGTTGCAGACTAATTGTGATACAATTTATGTTGTTACCACAGCCACATCACCCTGCAACCCAAGACCGGTTACTCACTGAAGTTAAGCAGGGCTGAGACTGGTCAGTACCTGGATGGGAGACCACATGGGAAAACTAGGTTGCTGTTGGAAGTGGTGTTAGTGAGGCCAGCAGTCAACCTGTGATCTGTGTGAGTCCTGAAGGGGACGCTATACTGTCACTGCCTTTCCACTCCACCTATAGCTGGTGTGTGGTGAGCGCACTGGCTCTATTGTCCTGTGGCTACCGTCATATCATCCAAGTGGATGCTGCACACTGGTGATGGCGTGGAGAGACCCCCATCATGATTGTGAAGCGCTTTGGGTGTATGGCCATACACAATAAATGCGCTATATAAATACACATAACTTACTGTTGCAACAAGATGTTTTTTATTGCATATTAAAAGTTAAGGAGAATACCATATTTTTATCTGGGAGTATAAGGCCCCGTTTACACTAATAAGTTTTATCCACACTATCCATCCACACTATGCCCGAAGCCACACACTTCGAGCTTCGAAAACTGAGCGTTTTGAAAACGCTGGAGAGGCCATTTTCATTCTAAAATGCTGCTGCTCTGTCTCAGTGTGGATGGGGGGAAAATAGAGACATCTGAAAACAGAGGCGGGGCTGCAGCCACATCTTGATGAACAGTCCGACGAGCACAGCTCTCATCTGGCTACATATGTTGAAGGGCATGCCAGAGTGTGTGTTCGGTCACATGATGTGCGTTTTCAGTGGTGTGGTGTAGACGGAGAGTTTTTTATAAACGCTGGGTGAAACGCTAGTGTGGACGCAGATCGTTTTCATTCTAAAACGCCGTTTTAAAGCTAAAGCGTACTAGTGTAAACGGGGCCTAAGTTAAATGCTTCTATGTGATCGCCCCTCTCCCTTTTGTATAACAGACATCCCCTTGTAGGCCAGGGCTTGTGCCAACTCTGAATTGAGCCCAAATATTTGTTCATTAATTATTTGGTTATGAAGTAAATTCAATTTTTATTGTAGTACCTACCTACTGTACACGAGTATGCAATTTTGGGCACAGCTAACATGTACTTTTATTTACCACAGAAAAAATGCTTCATACAAGTTTAAAATGACAAGAGGGTGAGTAAACAATGACAGTTATGTTTTATCTGTCTCAACAGCTCACCTGCAGCACAAGTACTGTACCTTTTATCAATTTAAATTATGTCTGCTTGAGTCCAAAGTTCTCTGAAGTCCTTTGTACAGCAGTTTTATGACATTCAAACCTATGAACGTTTGTCCAACCAGGACAACAGGCTGTAAACTGATACTTCTACCAAACTGAACAACAACAGAAACTTGGCTGTATTGTATTATATTCCCACTGCTGGTTAATTGTTCTGGGCACACTTTACAATAAGGCTCAATTAGTTGTCCAATAAATTTACTAACATCAAGTAAGAACGAACAATACTTGTATTATACAGCATAATTGTGAATCATAGCTCAACATTTACTAAAGCATTATTAAAATCCAAAGTTGTATTTGTTAACATTAGTCAATGCAATGTGATTTTACAAGAATCAATTACTGTATTTTCATTAACATTAACAAAGAAGCATAAATACTATAATAAATGCATTGTTCATGGTTTGTTCGTGTTGGTTAATACATTATTTGACATTATACATTAACTAACCAGTTAATATCATAAACTGTTAAAGATATGGATGTGGTATTCATGAAGTCACCCATAGATTTCTGAAAAGCACAGATGAAGCTACAAGTAGGCATGGCCAAACACTGCAATTTTGTTTGCGTCATCGCACCGACCGGGGGATACCAAACAAAGCAAAGAGGTAGAGCGTGAGTGGAGCTACAGACACCTGCTATCATTTTGCTTAGACAGGCTTTTCTTCGGGAGAAACGCTTAATACTTCATTACCTACGACTCGTTTTTGTGTTCTGCTCACATGTGCTTGGTTGTGTACTATATCAATAAAGTGTTTAGTCTTTTAAAAACACTGTTGTAATATATTGAGCCACTAAGCACTGTTCTTATAACATTTTTCTACAGGAGAAAAATGCAAGTTACTTCCAAACACTTCAAATATTATCTGTGTTAGTAAATGCAAGGCTATTTATGAAATCCAGGCATAATACTGTATGAAAACGTTTCAGATGACTGTTTTACAGCCTACAGCGAATCAAACTGTCAGATTTTGAAGTGCATTACAGGTCTTATAAATGATCATTTATTTAAAATAAAATGAATACATTTTTAGATGTGGTATATAAAGTATATAATTTCACCCACCTGGGAAATGGAGGCAACTTGAATGGTTTGTGAGCACAATTAAGTGCACACAGCATGCCATATTTTCTGATAATTGTAGGAAATAATTCCAAAAGGCAATTGACTGTGTGAAGCCACATAAACAAAACAAAAATATGATGCATATGTCGTGTTCAGCGGCTAATCAGTCAGAATGACATTACGGCAACCAGAGAGACCTACCTGTCACTTAAGTGTCCATGCCCTTAATTATGCAGACTTAATATAACTTAATACAATTGAAATGGATGAGTTATAAAAAAAAAAAAATCATATTCCTCAAAGTTGTCAAGAAGAGTAATATTAGCTATATGCACCAAAACAATCTTTTGTATCAGGCTGTAAACATGTTTTTATCAGCTATAAAATTGGCCAATTTAGCACTGCAGTCAGTGTACATCTAGACTTCCTGAAGCAAGCCCCCAAAGACGAGTCGATGAATTGCAGTTTCAGTTACTTCTGTATTGGCTTCACGAGGGAGAGCGGGAGGTTGCTGCACGGTTAATACATTAACCACATCTTACACTGTAAAAAAAAAGTAGACTCAACTCAAAATCGTATGCCAACTTGATGCAGAACTTTTTTTGAGTTGACTCGCACTTGACTCGATTTAAGTTGAGTCAACTCAAAAAAGCTCTGCAGCAAGTTGCCTTACAATTTTAAGTTAAGTCAACTTTTTTTACAGTGTATTGGATAAGGATACTGCATCTATAATAATGAGTTAAGTTCAAAATGAAAATCAGAATTGAAATATTTCTTGATCTCACGAGTATTCATATGTCAAGTGTGTATCTACAGTACAAATGTTCATTTATCTATGATTGTGCTCTGGCACAAAAATGCAGATTGTAACAGCATCCACATAAACAGTACTGATGTACTGGCATTTAAATCTAATTATTTCTGAGCAACTTTACAGACAAACAAATCCTCGTGAACCCTGAAATTGTGGCACTTACATTTGTTTTGATAATGCATTCAGTTTTATATCACTGCCATTATGCTTTCAGTCACATTTATTACACGCTTTGCTCATTTTCTCAGCATAAAATGATTACACTTCATTCTGTTCTTTCATCTCATTCATCATTTTTAAAATGACTGCATTTTAAATCCCTAAAATGAATATCATTTCTGTAATTGTTTAACTCTGGCTTATTATGTCATTTATTTTATTTGCCGTGAGACACAATGCGCTTTTTCAGTCATGCTGTGACTAACAATAGAACTGTAAAACACACTTCAACATAAAAATGACATTTTATTCATGCACTATAATCCAAATCTTTAAAATCCAGATGATTGCATGGGACATTAGTATAAAATATGTTTTGATTTGTAGCTGTAAATGTAATACATACAAATAAACAATAAGACCAGGCTGACTAGTCACAAGCAAGCCATTGCTCATCCATCAACCCTTTCATTCTGCAACAGACTAGCATCTGGACTTTATATATTAGTTGCTCAAGCAGAGCAGAGACTCTGAAACCCTTTACATTTTAAAACATTTCATTGTTCTGTTCTTTTCTAGCCTCTTCCTGAGATATAAAGCTCCAATGGGTAAAATAACAGCCATATAATTTGTGTCTAAATAGGTTTAGACATAAATTACCAAGCTCCATTCACATCATTCTGAAGACAAACCTCTCCCTTCTCTTACTCAAGAATGACAAACAAGTCGAGCAGGTTAACACGACCTGTCTTTGTTCCATTGCCAATTCACTAAGCAACGTGATGAATGACGGCATTACGTAACCTCAGTTTCAGTGCTGCTAGCATTTTCCCTCCTAATCTTAAGCTGCAAACAGAGGTGCTGGAATGTGCCTTTACTACAATCCTTTTTATTTTAGAACCAAATAGTTTTGCATTTAATAGGGGTGTCAAAGACATGACCACTTTATGAATATGAAGAATTACTGAAGAATGCATTCTGATGTTTTGGATGACTGCAGGGAATAGATATAGTGGATGGATAGATGAATGGATGGATGGATGGATGGCTTATGACTAGGCCCACACTGAATCTGATTTTCCGCAGAAAAGTTTTAGTTTTGATACTCCCAAAATAATTCCGCAGATTTTTACCAAAATTCTCCGCAGAAATAGCAAAAAACGTCCGCAGATTCCATCTGGCCCTACTTATGACCTAATCAATTTTTCTTGTTGCAAATAATTGTTGCTTTTATTGTGGTATTTGGTAAGGATGTAATGATTCACTGTGAGTCAGTTGAAAATCGATTCAAATATATGTGATGATTCAAACCGGTAGAAATGTTGAATAAATTGCAATACATGTTTTGAACAGAGAGGGCACTGTGTTTACAGGCGCAAACTCGCATTACCTGCACATCAGTGGTGAGCAAGAGGTGGGGCGACAGACTAAACTGACAGCGGTGAGGTGCACCAGACAAAACACAAACTGTGTGCAAATACTGCAAAAGACTTACTTGCACTTTACTTGCACTAACAGAACAATGAATATGACGCAGCACAGTGAAAAACCACTGTCACAGACATCTATATGCAAAAAGCTATCAACAGGTCAAACCACACGGACCAGAGGATTGGCATCTCCGTTTGCTCCAACGAGTGCTGATGTTACGGAGATCACACGGTGCATTAGTGTTTTCATAGCAAATATGTGAAGAAGTTTTTCAGACTGAAAGAGAAAGCTGTGCTGTTACAGAACTTGTTCCTTTTTTAATTTAATTATATATTAGAAATAAATATTTATATTATGAATATTATTTAATTATATAGTTTTACATTATATATTATGATCAGTATTTTATGCCAGTTACAGTACCAGTCCCCTGGAGCAGAGGGCCTATTGACCACCTCTGTGTACACTGCTCTCTGGTTTAGGAAAGGCTTTCCTCTCCACACCAGCCATCTCAATCCCCAGTGAAAGACTTTTTTATCAGCAGGGGACAGTGTAAATGTGCAAAGATGTCAGCTTATGCCAGAAAACAGAGATATGCTGATATTTCTTTTAAAAATGTAAAAATCACAGTTTTAGTTTGTTTGTATTAAAGAGCCTTCTTTAATTTGTTTTTCATTTTTAATTTAGAATTTGTTTTAAATTTGTAATGTAGCTGCACAGACAAAGTTTTAGTTTGTTTATATTAGTTTTTCTCAGTCACTTTGGTGCATTTCTCACAACACTATTTACATTTGCACAACAGTTAATGCATTTCTCAAAATAATTAGTCATTTGTGCACATTATAGTAGCAGTTTCTCATTCCTTCCAACAAATTGCAAGTGCTTTTGGACATGGATCAATTGCTTTCATACAACTCTCTGCTGTTTTATAACATTATCAATTGCTTATGTCATGTCAGTCAAAATTAACTAAACTTGTGAATGCTGAATAGTCTTTCCATATAACTAAGTCCTCAGTTCATTACATACAAAACTGTTGAACTAGTTGCCAAAATCTGAACGTCTTCTAAAATGAACAATTTTGTTGTAGGTTCAGTTCCAATATGTACTGCAATATTGTTTACAGTTGTGCACAGTTCTACCCAAAGGGAGTTTATGTTTGTTGTAAATAAGGGTGTATTTATTCTTTTGCACAATGCTGTGAATAAATTAGAATTGCAAAGAGCACATGCAGTAAAAAGGTGAAACATACATACTGTATTCAGTGTCTTGTATTCAGATACCTCACTAAACGCAGTGATGTCTAACTTTACTGTAGTTTTCAAATGGCTGTCACCAAAATTTGACTTTTTGCATTGGGAAAAAAATTACAGATTAAACTGTCATAATGAAAACATGACGAAGCCATTTGACCATCTTGTTCATAAACAATGGTGTCAGGACTTTTCATCTTGATGACACGGACACTTTCATTGACATGACTGCTTGCTTTTGAGGAATGAGCTATCCATTTTGAGCAAGTGACACACTTTTGCAGGTTACCAACTAGGTTTTGCAGTTTGTACTAATTGTTTTGACAAAATGCATTAATTGTTGTGCAAATGTAAATAGTGTTGTGAGAAATGCACCAAAGCGATTAAGAAAAACTGTAAGCTAATGAACCGATGAAGTCATATGAATACTACTGCAAATGCAATGTAAATATTCTTAAAAAGCATTCTGAAAATGTACATTAATTATTCCCGATATTGTGCACATAATAATAATATTGCGCATGTTCCTTATCACGATATATAATAAATGACTGGATATTAGGTATGGGATGATAATCGTTTTTAAGGTATGCCACAGTTTGGAAAATTCAAGATTTTAAAACCGCCCAAATTTTCTATAATACTGTTGCTAAGGTATGTTTACGATTTTTTTTATTTTAATTATTTATTTATTTTTTTTCATTTTAATTTACATTTGCTTTAAAGGACAACCATATCTCCATCAGACAAAATATCCAAAAATGCAGTTTTAAATTGTAAAGAAATCTGAGTTTTTGAAACTAATGATAACAGCAGAAGTCAATGATTCATTTGAATTATTTACCCTGACATGTTTACTGCTCCAAAATATTTTAGATCTTTCAAAAAATAAAAAATATTGTGTTCAAAAGGGGAAAAAAGTTCTATATTTTAGAGCAGTGAGCACAATACTAATACCGTGAATTTTTTATCCAAAGTTATCACAGATAGATAGATAGATAGATAGATAGATAGATAGATAGATAGATAGATAGATAGATAGATAGATAGATAGATAGATAGATAGATAGATAGATAGATAGATAGATAGATAGATAGATAGATAGATATTTTTTTGATATTTTGATGAAAAGATCTTACATATTGTGCATTTAATTTGTTGCCATAGCGTGTTGATAACATTCCTTTATTTATAGGCACTCACAGCAATATGTTAGACAGGTTATATACAAATAAGACTTTTAATTAAAAACCTGACCAACTGTGTGTAATTAATACTACTAATTACCACTGTAATGTAAAATCTATATGCCATCAAAAAGCCTCTGAAGAATGAAATTAGTAACCAGTTTCCATTTGCATTTCCCCAATATTAGTTAATGAAGCAGTGTAAAAGCACCTTCTGTGTGATATATTAATTTTCATGCAGCCCAATCTCTCAAAACTTTTTATGATGTGCCATTTTTGCATGAATTCATAAAATGCGACTGATACCAAATGTGAAAACAATAAACTTCCAAGCCCTAACCCCAACCGTCAGCAGAAAAAAGGATAAATGAGATTTTCAAGACCAATATAATCAGTGTGACCAATTTGCAAAAAAAATGTACACAAGTTACAGGGTGTTGAGTCAAACACACAAGCTTTAGAAGCAGGCAGGAAGGAAGGAAAATCAAGAGAGCAGGAAAACAGAGAGGAAGATTAAAGCCTTCAAGTCTCGTCTTTGTTTCTTCATATGGAGGACAGTCATTCATTTCTGCTGATCTCAAGACACTGTATTATTCACTCTCCCCTGACCATCAGCAATGCCCTTCCTTCTCATCCTCATCATTTATCTCTTCACCTCAGAGACTAAATATCCTCTGGCCTCTAGAATGGAGTTTCATCTTTTTAACTGCGTTCATACCAAACCCTTTACAAATACCAGCACAAAACTGAATATGATTGAATACTAGTAATAAATCTGTTATTTTATATTGCATTGTGTTCCTATGCAAGAGGTGTTTTTAATGATGGTGGAATTAATACATTTTATCAGTTTTAATAGGCATTAAACTGAAGAAGATGCTGTGAGGGAATGGGGAATGGGTGGAAATGGGACGGGTATCAGACACATGCATCATAAGATGATGTCTGAGCACAAGCTGTGCTCAAGGTGGTGTGTGTGTGTCAGTATTGCACCTTGCTGGGTAACTGAGATGATGTAGAAACACAAACAGTCCACACACACAGTGAGTTTTCATGTTTTATGAGGACTTCCCATAATTTTTATACTGTACAGACTGCATATTTTATCCCCTTACCCCTAAGCCTACTGTAGTTTTAAACCCAACACTCACAATAAACATTCTGCAGTTTTACATTTTTAAAATACTCCAATCTGTTTGATTTATGAGCTGGTTTCCTCTTGGGAATGAATGAATGAATGAATGAATGAATGAATGAACCCAGCAGGCACGCAACATCATGACGTTAATATTAGGTTAGATTTAGGTCATTACGTCAGTTGTCAATGTCTAGTCAGCGTCTAAGGACAGCGTTATTTTGACATCCAATACCAACGTCAAATTACGTTGATTTTATTTCATTTTATTTTATTTTATTTTATTGGTTGATTTTAGGTTGTGTTGGAAAGTGACGTCTTATAGATGTCATAGTGGAAACGTTTGCACAATGTCAAGGTGTAAAATGATTTGACTTTGATTTTTGGTTGGACGTTGGGTTCTGACGTCAACCAGATTTTCATTTTCAAACAAAATCCAACATCCCCACGACATTGGGGTACAAACGTCAATATGATGTCATTTTAACGTCCTGTGCCTGCAGGGAATGAATGAAGAAACAATGAGCGAATGAACGAAGAAACGAATGAACAAACGAATGAATGGTCAAAGATTACACAGATTACTATATATTATTGTACTTTTACAGAGATTATTATACTTGTGGGTGTTTGGTGCCCTGCATACCGAATACCAGAATCCCACATAAACTTTTCAATTTAGTTTTACAAATACACTGAATAAATTCTTATGGCCACTATAAACGAATAACTACCATGAATGAAAAATATATCATAATAACACACATTTACTGTAATAGGGTTCTGCTTAATTACTCTTGAATGTTTATGTACTACTAAAGCATAAATATAAGCATTCAACATAGACCATAATGTAAAATTTTACAATGACTACTTCGAAAAAAAATATATACTTTTTAAATACAGTATATACTTTGATTCACTTGATGCTGTAAGCTATTGTATAAGCTACTGTAGCTAGAACAGACACTGTCCACAGCATAAAATGAAGAATGTGGACCAACGTGCATCTCTCTCTCTCTCTATTACAGAGAGTGTGTGTGTGTGTGTGTGTGTGTGTGTGTGTGTGTGTGTGTGTGTGTGTGTGTGTGTGTGTGTGTGTGTGTGTGTGTGTGTGAGACAGTATTGAGTTACAAGATTGCAGATTGTAGATACTGCGCCTTCGAGGCAATCTAAATACGTAGCTCAGAGCAATCTATAATTGTTGTTAGTTGATGACAATTTTATCTTGTTTATGATTATTTCTAAATCCATACTGTGTTATTATTGCTGCCAGTTGGGAGACAGCATCAGTCTTTTTCCACATTACAAAAATAAAAAAAAGCATAATGAAAGAATGCACTGTTTTTCCGGTCTTACAAAACCCTTGCAACTAAAAACATCCTGAATTCCTGCAAAACAAGTTGGTCGAATTCTTGAAAGGTGATTCACCTGTTTCCTCCTACATTAAGCCCAACCCACTTACACCATCCATGGATTGTAGACTTCTGAATAAGTAATGAGGAAGTCATTTCAGTGAATCGGTTCATCTGAACAGTCCTCAACAAAAAAATCATTTTAAACGATTCAGTGGTTTAGACTTTTCAAGTCACTGCTATTCTGACTTGAACATCTTCCAAAACGTTTTAAACTCAATTTTATAAATACGTGTGTTCTTTAGTTCAGCAAATAAACGCCAGAATCTCACAATTAAATCCATTTTTTCCCATAACATGACATCCATAGAATTATTATTTTTTTTATTTATATAGAATTTTTTATGTATTTATTCAAATTATGTCTGCGAATTGAAAGTGAAACAATTAGCCCACTATTGTCACTGGTTTACTCGAGATCGAGAACCAATACAATTCAATTACTCTTTTTTCAATTTTTATTAAGATCCGAATCAAATGATCTCACTTGACTCGTGTTCAAATGAATCTTTGATCCGGTTCTCAGAATCTGAATCATCTAACGATCCACCTGTTGATTTGATTTGCTTCAGCATAAATCAAAATTTTCCACTCTATAGTGAAAGGAAAACAAGATCAGAATTCAAAGAATGTCTCCACACTGATTGCACTGGTGGAGTTTTCTTTGCGAAAGTTGCTCGAAACTCACCTTAAAATCCACCGACAGCTGAGGCGTGTAGTCGTTCGTCCAGAGCGCCCTCACTAACAATGCCAGCTTGTCCGTGACTTCCCCTCTGACCTCCTCACTCTTCATCATCCCGTTGATCCTCCGCTCATTAAATTCATATTTATACTGCTCCAGACCCAGATATTCAGCCAGAAGTTCTGTGTTACTCAGACACTGCACCACAGCGTTCATGAAACAGGTGTTTCCGTGATTCTTCAGACCCTGAACTCCCGGTGTTTTCTCGCCGTAACACCACGACAGTCTTTCTTTCACAGACCCGTAAGAAGAGCTTTTCCTCGCCGAACTCTCTCTATAGTTCCCAGAGTTGTGGACACTCGCCGTGTCTCCAAATCCACCATCATCATCCTCCGCAGCCGCGTCCGGCTGATCTGCGTCCCCCAAGTGTGCCAAAGTGCCCAAAGTTTTGACAATCCTGCTCATAAAATTTCCCAGCGATTTTAACGATTTCCTTCTGAACAGCTTCTGGGACTTGTGCGTTTTGTTCTTGCGCTTCGCCGATTTGGCTTTGATTGTTTGTTTCCTGGTTTCCCTCAGTGTATCCATGTTTAGTCCGTCGTTTCGCCCAAACCGAGCAGTGGACGTCAGTAAGAGAAACAAGTGCACGGCGGTGTGAAGACACGTCGCTCCCACCTGTGCGTCTCAAAATTCTTCATCACTAAACCATCACGACGGTGAAAAACAGATTCTAAAGGCACCGGTTTTGGCACCGAGACTCGTGATTACCGCGTCCCAGACATTCCCTATCGTTGTTCTCTGCTGCGCTACTTTCGATTTATCCATGACGCTCTCGTACGCACCTGGAATTACACTCGGCTGAACTCCATGCTTCAGACACAACTCTCGTTCTTTTACACCACACCTACCTGCGTGCTTGTGTGTGGATGCCCATTACTGGCTGTATTTCGCCCGCTCTCTCTTGCTCTGGCTTGTGGTTGGAGTATGCGTGTGAATGGTAGATGCACGGCTTTACCCTCCCACTATGAATCTTATTAGCCTGGTTTACTTTGAACATGTAACGTATAGAGAAGTAATTGTAAACGTGAATAGCCCACAGACGGAAGTCTATTCACATCATAATCTGATTAACTTTAATATTGCAATATTTAAACAGATAAAACATATTTTATTTCTAATTAAGAATTTATATATATATATATATATATATATATATATATATATATATATATATATATATATATATATATATATATATATATATATATATATATATATATATATATATATATATATATATACATACATACATTCATTTTCTTTCAGCCTAGTCCCTTTATTAATCAGGAGTCACCACAGTGGAATGAACTGCCAACTTATCCAGCAGTTTTATTCAGCAGATGCCCTTCCAGCTGCAATCCATTACTGTGAAACACCCATACACACTCATACACATAAAACACAAAAACTAAATTATCAGCTCCCCTGTTTATTTTTTCCCCAGTTTCAGGAAGAGAAGATTTTTTCAACACATTTTCTAAACATAATAGTTTTAATAACTCATTTCTAATAACTAATTTATTTTATCTTTGTCACTATAACAGTAAATAATATTTTACTAGATATTTTTCAAGACACTTCTATACAGCTTAAAGTGACATTTAAAGGCTTAATTAAGTTAATTAGGTTAACTAGGCAGGTTAGGGTAATTAGGCAAGTTATTGTATAATGGTGGTTTGTTCTGTGGATTATTGAGAAAAAAAATATCTTAAAGGGGCTAACGATTTTGACCTTAAAATGTTTTTTTATTATTATTATTATTAAAAACTTTTATTCTAGCCAAAATAAAACAAGACTTTCTCCAGAAGAAAAAAAAATATTATCAGACATACTGTGAAAGTTTCCTTGCTCTGTTAAACATAATTTGGGAAATGTTTAAAAAAGAATAAAACATCAAAGGGGGGCTAATAATGTAAATAGAGAACAAACCACTGTTATCCAGTAATGGATGGACTGATTAACCTAACATGCCTATAATTAAGCTTTTAAATTTCACTTTAAACTGAATACCAGTATCTTGCAAAATAACTAATTGTGATAACAAAGACAAAATAAATTAGTTATTAGAAATGAGTTATTACAGCAGTTCATTTTGCTGTGGCGACCCCTGATAAAAACTAAGCCGAAGGAAAATTATTGAATGAATGAAATGAGTTATTACAATTATTATGTTTAATAATGTGTTGGAAAATATTTTCTCTGTTTAACAACACCTGGAAAATATTTTTAAAATAATTAAAATGTCACAGGTGGGCTAAAAACTTTTTTTGGATTGGCTACAGAACTGTCATCCTGGCAAAGACAAAATAATTTAGTTATTGAAACTGTTATGTTTATTAAAATGATTTTGAAAACCAAATTTTCTTCATTAAACAGCTTTTGGGAAATATCTGAAAAAAGAATTGAAATTTCACAGGTGGGCTAATAATTTTGGCTTCAACTCTATTGCTCTTTAACCCTAAAGCCGATTCAAAAACGATTAAACTGTACTCATAAACTTGTCACAATCTAATGATAGTTTACAGCCTTTTCTTCAAAGAACAACGTTTCAGAGTGTTTTAAAAAGGCCTAAAGTGTCAAGTCATGAAAATCTATAAAATCACTTTTTGGGCATTTTTAAAATAAAGACATTATTTATCTCTAAAAAACATAGTACAAAATGTATATTGGAAATACTTTTAATAAACCAATAACAACTCAAAATCTGAATGGGTCAAAAACCATTGCCTAAACATAGGATAAACATTCTGAGATTCATACACAAACATGCCAAAATCGTTGACTATCTTTTCATAAAACATTAAGAGCCCAGAGTACTTTCTTTTAGGAGTGTGGATGATTAATTTGTCATGTCTTAAATTAAATTCATGTATTGTAACTGTAGCCCTAGGATACAAAAAAGCAAGGGAAAAAGTGACAAAAATAAACAGCAATGCGGTACAGAATATTACAGATTTAATCTAAACATTCCCCTCTTATATGGTTTCAGTCTTATTAGACACCCTATACAGGTTATCCTTTTGTTAGGGATCTTTATCATTGGACACCCTGCCTGCAAGGCAGATAAATACTGTTTATACGACTACTGAGAACAACTGTGCTTGGAATTGTGATCACCCACTGACTTTGTTACTTTGTTTCTTTATATCACCAACAAGGTCATAGAATTGCTTTTCTCCAATCTCTGCTGTTGGTAGAGAAGGAATGTGAGGCACGGCATAATATTGTATTGACTTGAAGATGCTGAAGATACTGACCTGCATTTTCTGTTACTAATTAAATCTCTTTTTGCTCGAGGGAGCTATTACAAAACCACTTCTATTGCCAAAATGTGTAAGCGAGCAGTGCATCCTCGCCCCTGTATTATTTATTCTGACTGAATAGTTGAACATCCTTACTGTCTTACAGTTAGGGGTTAAGATATTCATTATTGAGACTGTTCCTCGGAGGTGAGAGGAAATTTGGGACAGACACATCCAGATGCTAAGTTCACGCAGTGCTGTGCTTCTCCAAACCTCCCCCGCCAGCTCTCTGGAGATTCTCAGGTGATATATTAGCTGACAGTGCAGTTCACAAAAAGTCCTCCGAAACTGGGGCTCTAGGCTGCTTTATTTCAATAAAATGACTGGAATTGGATTGTTTAATTGTACCTTTAAATCTCCTAAAAATTCATAACCTAATTTATTATACAATTACTTGCAAGAAAAAGAAACTGAAGGTACTCATTTGTCTTTTGGTTTTATGGATAAATAGTTTATTACACGGTTTTTTCGCAGATTATAGTGCCAAATGAATTTGTAATATTTAATAAGTGAAATAGTAAGACAAAGGGCATGTGTTTGCTTTTAATAACTAGCTCACAGCAATTTTAATATTAGTTTTGTTGGGCCTCTTGGTCTCAAAAATGTCTTTTTTAAAAGATATATGTGCAATACAAATCTACTATATGTCTAAATAGAATAAGATGGCATTCTTTACTGTTCTATGCGGTTTGTGGGTATCTCCACCTTAGAATTGCACCATCTGCACTGGTACTGACAATGTATCTGCTGTTGGGACAGATTCTCACATTTGTGATGCTTCCGCTGTGCCCGATGCCAACATGGGTCACTTCACCATCAGAATAGAGCCAGAGCTTGAGTAGTTTGTCATCTCCACCTGAAAGTGAGGTTTGACATTTACCATGAACCTATAGGAAACAGCATGACTACACAGTAAAAACAAGAGATGTTACTGTAGATTAGCACCTCATCAACTTGTACTGTGAAACTCATTTAAAAATAACTGCTGGGATCAGATTGAATTCTGCAAGTGTTAATTTAGACCTGGTGAGCAGATATTTATCCAACTGTTTTGCGAATGATGCTTTTTCTGTGCTGTTATAAATACTTCTGTTTATACTGTCTATTGTGCCACCTGTTGTTCCTGTTACATCCGCCATATGACACAAGATTGACTTGGGGAAAATAACTCTGTATGGGAAAAGATACTGAAAGTACCTACCTGTCACAAAATATTTCCCATCTTCAGAAATGTGCATGCCGTTTATGGATCCAGACAAGGAGCCCTCAAGTTCTCTGATTGCAGAACCATCATATACCTCCCAGTAGCCAATCTGTTTAATGAGTACAATTGCATTGCTAGATGTTACACATAAATACATACAGTTGAAGTCAGAATTATTAGCCCCTCTGAATTATTAGCCCCCCTGTTTATTTTTCCCCCAATTTCTGTTTAACAGAGAGCAGATTTTTTCAACACATTTCTAAACATAATAGTTTTAATAACTCATTTCTAATAACTGATTTCTTTTATCTTTGCCATGATGACCGTAAATAATATTTTACTACATATTTTTCAAGACACTTCTATACAGCTTAAAGTGACATTTAAAGGCTTAACTAGGTTAATTAGGTTAGCTAGGCAGGTTAGGGTAAATAGGCAAGTTATTGTATAACAGTGGTTTGTTTTGTAGACTATCGGGAAAAAAAATGCTTAAAGGGGGCTAATAATTTTGACCTTAAAATGACTTTAAAAAAATTTAAAACTGCTTTTATTCTAGCCGAAATAAAACAAATAACACTTTCTCCAGAGGAAAAAATATTATTAGACATACTGTGAAATTTTCCTTGCTCTGTTAAACATCATTTGAGAAATATTTAAAAAAGAAAAATAAATTCAAAAGGGGACTAATAATTCTGATTTCAACTGTACATTCATGCATCCAGACATAAAACAGAGTTCATTTAATTAAGGTTTTTGTTTTATGGACACTTGTTCCCACCATTGATTCAACTTTTGATTTTGCTTTTTATATCAAAAATTTTATCCTCTCTTCTCTTTCCTGTGAGTTTATGTCTTGCCGTTTGAACTCATAAACTTGTACTTTTAAACTTATACTTAGAACTGTGACATAGTATCTTAATTTTGTCACAGTCCAAATTCACAATTCTAAGAAAAAGTGAGATCTAAACTCAACTGATCTAAAGTCAGAATTTTGAGAAACCATAAACTTGAAAAATAAATCAAGCAGAAATCAGGGCGTCAGTGGTTAACACTGTCGCCTCACAGCATGAAGATCGCTGGTTCGAGTCATGGCTGGGCCAGTTGGCGTTTCTGTTTCTGTTCTGTTTCTGTTTGTATGAGTTTCCTCCAGGTGCTCCAGTTTCCCCCACAGTCCAAAGACATGCGCTATAGGTGAATTGAATAAACTAAACTGTCCGTAGCAGTGGTGGTTCTATGGGGGCCCAGTGCCCTAAATTTGGACGCATATTTTTGTGTCATAACTAAAACGCCACGAAGAAGCGAGATCAGCCATCAGTGGCAGACTGTGGAGATATAACAGGCCTATTGTAAATAGTTTTACGTTAAGAAATGCCGTCTTGAATTTACAAACAGTCAGGAAGTACCAGAGAACAGATGTAACACATTAATAAAATTTAGTTTTCAGTCACACTCATGTAAAAGTAATATTCAACCTGTTTAGTTTTGCCTTCATTCATTTTTGTTTTCAGTAGTAACATAAAGCACGAGTCTTTAAACATAATTTTTTACAAAACGTTTTAGTTTAACAAATTTCTAATAACTTTTTGTCTTTCCCCTTTCCAATTTCCTTTGCATAATATTTTACTAGTTACTTTGGAAGATTGGAAGTATTCAGATTAAAGTAATTTAGTCTTAATTAGGGTATGTTAACTAGGAAAGTTAGAATAATTAGTCAAGTTACTGTATAACTGGTTTGTTGTGTAGACAATCAAAACATATAAATATTTCTTAACGAGGCTAACAATACTGACCTTAAAATATATATATATTTTTTAATAAAAACAGTTTTTATTCAAGACAAACTATAAGAAATAAGACTTATTATGACTCCAGCAGAATTATTTTTGTTTTATAGCAAATACTGTGAAAATTTCCTTGGTTTGTTAAAGATCACTTGGGAAACATTATTTTAAATTTATAGGAGAGCAAAAAATGTTTGGACTTCAACTGTATCTGTTAAAGGTTACAGGTGCAAAAATGTGCCTTGACGTACTTGAATGTTAAAAATGTGTACAAAGTTACTTGTCAAATAAATTAACATGGAAGATTATTTTAAGTTTAACTTATTTAATTATCTTGTTTATGAAGACTACAGAGTGATGCATGAAAAAAATGACTGAATAATTGTTTAAGTACTTTGTGATGCATGTTAAAGTGTGCTCCCTAAATATACAAGTGACCCCTGCCAGACCCTCTCCCCCCCCAAGTTATTCTGGCCAACAATGCGCCTAAACACATCTCTTCTCTAAACCAGCACACCCATGAGTCCACAAAGTGGTGCAAAAGGATTTGCTATTTAAACAACGTGACACAAAAAGGAAAATTATGGTTGTGCTGGTCTGAAAATTGCAACATATCGCGTCTTGGGCCATTTTGCGACAGGTGTATGATAGGGCCCTAAGACTGAGAAACAAATCCTAATTGCAGGTTCATTCATTCATTTTCTTTTTGGCTTTTTTTTTCTTATTAATCCGGGGTCGCCACAGTGGAATGAACCGCCAACTTATCCAGCATATGTTTTTACACAGCGGATGCCCTTCCAGCTGCAACCCATCTCTGGGGAACACACATACACTCTCATTCACACACTTACACTAAGGACAATTTTAGCTTACCCAATTCACCTATACCACATGTCTTTGGACTGTTGGGGAAACCGGAGCACCTGGAGGAAACCCACGCGAACGCGGGGAGAACATGCAAACTCCACACAGAAATGCCAACTGACCCAGCCAAGGCTCGAATCAGCGACCTTCTTGCTGTGAGGTGACAGCACTACCTACTGCGCCACCGCGTCGCCCTTGCAGGTTTATATATTTAATTATTTTTTGTGACTGAAAAAAGCTTCCATTTTAATAAAGATTAGTATTATTAATAAAGAGTAAGACAGCAACAACTAAGAGAATAAAAAATATATAAAATGTAAAAATATATAAAGACAGCACTACACTTTGACATGTAATTTGTTATAGTGTGACCTACTGTAAGTAAACATAAATAGCTCTAAGCATTCAGTTATTTATTGTTCTGGGCTCTTACATAAATCTAATATCTGTTTCCCACCAATTGCATTTCAGCATTAATAGTGATCTCCACTGTTGTGATATGGCTTCAGTTATTTGCTTAAAAAAGAAGAAAAGAAACTAAAAAACAAAAGTTGTTTAAATCCTAAGTGCATTTATTAATATACATCCTGTCAGAATGTATCAAATCCTATACTGTACCTATGAAGCTCAGTCCAAAACAAATTAAATGATGATCTATGCCAGTGCATTTTGATCGAGTTTTAAAAAGGTGTGAATGCCATTGAATCTGCAGACAGAGCAGGTCTGGTACACCTCACCGAAATGGCTATGTCCCAGCAGGCTTTCAGCCAGCACTGGGTATCCGGCATGACCCCAGCATTGTGTCCTTTCAAGTACTGTACCTACTGTGCTGTATTTGGCTGCTTTTCCTGGACAACAATAGGCTCGCATTTGTGTTTGTTTGGCTACAGTCTTGACTGGAATATTATTAACTACTATAATTAGATGGCTAAAATGAAAACAAACATGAATGTTATTTGTACAACTGCAGAAAATGCTTTTTAGACTTTCCTTTAGTGTCGTTTTTACTCTATTATGCGGCAAGCAAAAATTATAGATTATAATATCAGTTCTATGCTCTGAAACATTTGCTCTTTTTTGCTTTTGCAGATGAAACATGAATGACAGCACTGATAATGTGATTCTTCGTTTGCTTTGATGTGATGGACGTATGGCCGACCATACGTATTCTAATAATCCATGGTCTTTAAATGGACAGTGATGCTGTGCCTAGCAGATGGACTATTTGGCACAGAGCAGAATGAGCGGATAATACAACAACCACAGGAAACTGGGGGAGCTTTCTGTCAGCATGTTGTTGTGCACACAGTATCTGTTTTTTTTCTTTCTTTCTATTCTCTCACCTATCAGTCTCTCACTTTCTGGCCACATTTCTCTCAAACACATGCCAGTAGATCAGTCTAGTCTTGTACCTTTCTGTCAGTGCCACTGGTGATGATCTGGTATTCCTCAGGGTGGTAACACACGACACTGAACAGGGTGTTGGACAAGACCATCTGATTCCTCACAAACCTCCTGGTTGGGAAATGAGAAGAAGGTAGACAGATGTTATTGAAAGTTCAATCAAAAATGTTTTTCCCCATAAAGCAAAACAGCAGTGTTAGTTTTCATGTCTTGAGAGTAAGAGCTGATCCTTGTCAAACTTACACCAAATCCCAGATGATGCAGGCTCCATCAGAGCTGGCCGTCACACACTCCTTGTCATTGCTCTTGATCTTAATGCAGTTCACTGTGGCTTTGTGTTCTTTCATAGTCTCAATGAGTCGATATGAGTCCTGGAATATCTCCCAAACTCTCACCTACGTTACAGAGAGATGTCAAGGCTATATATTTATTCTGCATTTACTGTAGGGATATTTTAAAAAACAAATAAAACACATCTTTATTAACTCTGTAAAGCTCACTGTTGTAATAGTACGTTTGTTTTAGATGTATGTAAATGAGTCTGAACACAATTCTCTTTTATGTTGCGTCTCCATTGCCATGTTGCAGGCACAGCATAGTGAGCATTTTCAGTTCATTCCTATGAAAGTTGAGCCAAAGACTATAGAATACACAAGACATGTCACTCATAAAGATTTGAATGGGGAAAAGTGTATCGGTCAACATGCCGAATGAAGCTCTGCCTACTAGTACAGGAATCAGTCATTGATATAGTTATAGACTGATGTTGTCTGGGGAAGAAGCTCGGACCAGACGTGTGTTTTCACGACAGTTTTTTGTGGTCAACAAATACATCTCAGCAAATACTTGCTTCACAGACATACGAAATATATCCACATACAGCTTGAATTCTGTACTATGAACCAACTATTCAAAAGTTTTTTGGTTTTGTAATCTTTATGAACTGAACGCGAGGTACAGTCCATTCTGTCAAACACACGATGACAGCAACTACTCAAATGCCCACAAACTTGTAAACAAAGAGTTGCTTTCATTTCTGGAAAAGATTCACCATCAAGACCAAGTTGTGAATTACTTCTGAAGACCAGCGCAATCAGACAATCATTGCAGCCCAAACAAATCATAACATTACCTGGTGTGTGTCTATGAGAAAAACAATATGACTATGACACATCTTTATATTGCACACTCCCCATTTAATGAGCCAAGGAGGAAAAATAAGCTCTGTTTTACTTTAGATGTTTGTTGTTACTGTAATATATCATACAAAATAACTTATTATATTATGATCTTGTATGGTGTTAAAAAACTAATATTTTGAATTGTTTTAAAAGCAGGTCTGTAAGCTCTTTAGAGACTCATGCACACACAATATTTAGTTTTTATTATTGAAAACTTGACATTGCAGCCCGATCACATTCAAAAAGAAAATGGTAAAAAACCTAAAGTTTTAAAAGTTTTTAAGCATTCCTAAATTCAGACCGATGTCAGGGAATGTCATTTTCACACCAGTAAAATTCAACAGTGAATGAAAACTATTCAAAAGCACTCTTGCGTCTTGTAAATATCACAACGCAACACAGAAGCATTTAATTACCCACATGAACAAGATGGGAACATGAAACTATGAGGAGTTTTATCCAATCATAGCAATGGACATTTACTTCCAAGCCATCACTGTGGAAAATCTGCTCGATCTCTGAGATCGCCTCAAAACCAGGGTAGAAATAGTTAATTGCCAAAGTTTTTGATTCTTTCGAAAGTAAAAACTACGCAAACTTCATAAGTTAACCTCAGACAACATAATAATATAATTAAAAATTCACTACCCCTTTAAATGGTTTTGTAAAATGTAATGAAAGGTAGACTATGAATGACAATTTTCAATTATTCACAATTATTCATAACAGTATTTTATAACTTTATTAAGTTTGTTTGTTATAATATTTGAAGTGAAATAATGTACCTGTCCTTCTCCTCCTCCACTGACGATCCTCTTACAGTCATTAGTCGCAGCTATAGTAGTCACTGCCATACTGTGGGCATTATGAATGATCAGCTTTAACTTCCCACTCTCAGGCGTGAACACACGAATCTTCCCATCATTCCAAGCTGACAAAAAAAAAAAGAAAATCATGAAAATGACCAATGAAACATGTTAAATGAGTGAATCAACAAACATGCTTTTGCATTATTTTCCATTAAACATATGTTAGATTATTGTCAATTAATTTTACATGATATATTCTTATGCAGTGGTTCTTTTTGACAAACTTTTTAAGTCCCTATAATGGCTACAACAATATTAAAAGGCCCCAAAAACTGACCAGTTCTTTGCTGTTTACTTGATACAAAATTTTAAAAACATGAACTAAAATATTTTAGAGCTTTGCCTAAATAGACAAAATGTACTGTATAACAATTTAACATACATTAAATATCTTAAAACACATTAAAACTGTTAATTTACAAGACATTTCTAAATTTGGATATCACACTTTTAAAGAAAAATCAGGCTATCTGTAATATTTAAATGTTCTGAGAATAAATATTTTGGAAGAATATTTTTATTATTTGTTGATTTGTTTTTTGTTTTGTTTGGTGTTTGTTTTTAATGCCAGTTAATACACGTTTTAAAATCCGAATAATCTAATTACTTCCAAATAGATAATAACAAAGTAGTCTAAAATAAAAATAAAAATAAATAAATAAATAAAATAATTAGACAATTTTTAAAATCCATACTACAAGTTTGAATACTTGGCAGTATCAAACATCAATGCCAATTAGTGTCATGTTTTGTTTGCGTCTATAGTTAATATACCTAAAACACTTCAAAGAAAAATACATTAAGATCATCCTGTTTGAGACTGACCACTAAAGATGCTTTTTCCGTCTCGCATAAAGCCCAGAGCGTGGCATGTTATGTTGGGCACCGTAATACGCAGAAGCTCCTTGGAGGAATCAGAATGCCACACTCGTATATCATTGTGTGAACAGGTGGCAAAGAGCTCTGATGTCCCACTGTTGAGAGTAACAAAGCTTCAGGAGATTTGAACAAATGTGAGCATGGACAGTCAGTGCAATCAGTGCTTTGTGGCTTATGTCTCCCTCTAGTGGCAGAAGGAAGACGCTCAGAAAGCAGTGAAGTTGTATTACTCACAAAGGAAAGGCCACATCCTTTACGGCACTGTTGTGGTTTGTAGCAGTGAGCTCTGGTTTGAAGTCAGTGTAGCTTAAACTGTACATCTGTGCTGCTTCTGTGCCTACATAGAACTGGTGTCCGTCTCCACGCAAGGTCACTGATGTCACCCCTCCTTCCAACTGAACACTCCTGTCACAAATCATTAGTTAACTATAATTAGTGGGTAACCAGAAGTAGAAGAGGAAAGGGAAAACAAAGAGAAACAGATTTCAAAAATGAAACACGGGTTGTCACATACTTAATGGATTTGAAATTGGCTCCTGAGCACAAAGTCAACATCCCGTCTCCTGATCCAACTAAAATATCACCAGTCTTCAAGACTTTAAGAGTGTTGATTCCCTACAATAAGAAAAAAGAAAAACTGTAAAATGACATTTTAGCTAAAAGCCTTAAAATATATATTTCTTTGCATTTCTTTCTTTGCATTAAATGCTCCAGAACATTTTTGGTATACTGTTTGCATATGTGATATAAAGGCAATTCAAGCTAAAATTATTAGTTGACTGCTCTGTTAAAACCAGCGGTGGACAAACTATCAAAATAAAAATAGTCCAGAATAGTAATAATAATTAAAAAAAGATGCTTCAGCTAAAGTGCTAAATATGTTTAAATATTCTAAAAAAAAAGTAAAAAAGTACTTTTCTTTTTTTTGTTAGGCATTAAAACTAAATAATAATGATGGAATAATATGATTTTTTTTGTCATATGCTGATAACTTCAGAAGAGTAATTATAAAAAAATGTGTAATTCATAAGTAAAAATAACAAAATATACCATTTTGTTGTCATAATTATGCAAGGCACTCTGCCAACCAATCAAAATGTTTCCTGTCGCCAGCATTCTAACCAGCTACACCTGCACTTCAATTAGGATTGTTGCTTAAAGGAACACTTCTTGGAACAAATTTTGTCTGTCCTTGTTTTCTGGTGTTGCTTTTACAAGTTAAGCTCCTTACTTGTGCTGTGCGCTTCACTACATTTACACAGTCGTAGTGCTAAAATTAAATCAAATTGTGCTTCTCTTCACCTGAGGTTTTAAACCTGCCGATAACAAATTTCCACCGTGAACTGATCATGGCCCTCAACTGATTAGTGATAGGAAGTTCAGATCTTTCCTACGAACCAGATTTTTTGGACAGTTTCCTTCAATGAACTGGTTGACAATAACAGATCTCTGTTCTTTATGCTACAAACGTAATGACATCATCTATAATGACCTCCCATGTTGGGACATCAAAATATGTAGTCAGCAATCATAATTGTATTCAGTTAAAACATCACCATGATCTGAAAATTACGTTGTATGAAATATAATTGCTGCAGCTTAATTAGTTGTAATTTGGTTCAGACAGTACTGCTGCTGTGTCCGTCACAGCAGGTTGTCATGTACTATTTGGCTGGATCCAAAATTGCCTACTACTCAGTAGGTATTGCATTTGAGTTTAATGCACAACATATGTCGAGCATGAAAAAAGCTTAGATGTACTACATCTAACATTTGTCATGATCACCTACACGTGCTTCACTTCCATTAATGAATTCTCTCGCGGTGCATTATGGGATAGCGTAGAGCCCATCGGATGCACACTTCAGAAATTTGCCAGAAACAGTAAGTCCTCTGGGTACATCTCGCATATTGTTTTTCGAATTCTATGTACAGTACTATCAAAGACTATTGACCTTATTTTTCAATGCAGAAGAGTGCTCGTTTTTGCAATTGTTTTAGAACTTCCAATTCATTTGCCTATGGGAGAAATGACTAGGAAGAATAAACGGCAGAAAATGGTCAAACAACTTGCGCTACAAAGAAGTGTTTTCATGACTATACAGACAAAATAGAATAATATAATAAGAAAATACCAGTTTGCAACATCAAGAACGAGTTGTTTTTAATGTCTAAAAATGAATGGAAGTGAATGAGACCTGAAGTCTCAAGCCAAAATGATTCAAATGGCTGCGCCTGCTAATACGTGGTAAATAAGGTGAATAGAATACACAAGACATGTCACTCGTATCTTTTTGAATGGGGAAATATGTAACGATCAATATGATAAATAAAGCCCCACCTACTAGTACAGGAGCATATCATCGATCACTATATGGCGAATAAGCCCACCTTCGAGTACAGAAGCCAAAAATTGATCGCTATCCGCTTGTTAAGTCGTGACATATCGGTGACGTTTGGAATACTGTTTCCGGGTCCAAGCCGCTACTCATTTGAATTGAGAAAATATTCGTTTATGAACACTTTTTAGTCCTATGACACATTAAAGTGAATTTTATATATAGTGTATCTTAGTGTACACATCAGTCTCTGGACTTGCTGCATCACAAATACCAAAATTGTAACAATTTATAACAAATGTATCACTTTCTGGCCATCGGATATTAGGCATGGTTTATATATATATATATATATATATATATATATATATATATATATATATATATATATATATATATATGGCGATCATGATTTTCGAAAGTTTTACATCACTTTGTAAACGTTTATTATTACCATTTATTATTACCCATTCAGTTTGATAGAGCGCTTGGACCCGGAAGCCCCTTCGCGTAACATCACACTTAACAAGCAGATAGACTGACGATACTCCGGAGGAGGGGCTTGAACCAGGCATGAGTTTCTGCAGATTTTGTGTGATTTGGATGTTTAGAAATGAAACTAAAGAGAACGTTGTTTAATTTTATTGGTGATTCCTAATATGAAATTCAATGGTAAGCTTGGCAAGCAGTTTTTGAGAATTTGATGTTTCCCCATTCAGACAGAATGCCTGAGAATACTGCCCGAGAGGTGTTTCAAAGATGGCCGCTGATACACTCGCAATACACTCACCTCACTCATCTTTAGGCAATGGACATTCTACACCCAATAACCCCCTTTTAAAAGGATTCCTCGGTTTGACCAACCTGGAAAGACATGGTGATGTTTCATCCAGGGATGGACTGTGTCATGGCTAAAAGTCATAGCTAAAACACTGGAAAGTGTTGTTTTCAGCATTTTTGCACAGAATAGCCAACTGGACTAGTCTCAGTCACTGAAGCCATGCAGAAAGCAGGTTCCAAATCATCAATTCTTCTTTTACTGGACTTATCTGTTGTGTTTAATACAGTGAATCATCTGATTTTCTTATACACCCTCTTTTCAATGGGCATCACTGGAACCCCACTCTGGGTTGAGTCTTGCCTGTAGAGGTGAGCTATCCAAAGCATATCAGCTGGTCACAGGGGTACCTCAGAGATCTGTTCTTGGTCCTCTTCTATTTTCAGTCTATGCCATCATCCAATCACAAGGTTTCTCTTATCATTCGTCTTGCACTGCGTGGAGGATATTTAGTTGGGCTAATCTAATATTATGCTATTTAATTCAGTAAGGAATCCTGGAGTGATCTTTGTTGACCAGTTGTCCTTCAAAGAGCACACTGCAAACACACATGATCCCACAGGACTGCACTTTACAACATCAGAAACATCACACCCTTCCATGATGCACAGCATCTAGCCCAAGCTCTTGTACTTTCTAGTCTGGTCAACTGTAATGCTCTTCTGGCTGGACTCCCATCTTGAACATTTAAGCCTCTACAGTCACTTTGGACAAAAGCTTGTAAATGTTCTAAATGTAAATGTTCTAATTGTAGATAAGTTCTCCAATTCTTGCTGTTTTCTTCCTTTAAGTGGTTTTAGCTATTGGAATTGAAATTGCTGAACTATTGTTCAAAATCTGTCCTCAGATACTATGGAATCCCAGAATAAATTGTGTCCAACATGTGTGGAAAGCCTTTCTCACAGGTATGAGTGTGAGTCTGATCTCAAGATACCATTTATACAAAGGATTCAATCTTTGAATCCTCTGATCCTGGGTGATGCCAAATACATTACCAAATACATCTTGTGATGGTAAACTAGAAAACCAGAAGAATCTTGGTTTCCTAGAGACAACATCCCAAATCCAGCACTCCTCAAAGAATTCAATGAAACTCAACCAGCAGCCCATACCTTCTAGGTTGTTCCTTTGAATTATCTCCAGTGTATCAACTTCTCTTTGACTGCCTGGAGAATTTGAGCAAAAAGCATCAAAATACTTACCAGAAGATGAGGTGTGTGTCACCATCCCCATTCACCTGCCACCCACAATCAAATTGTGTTCACATTTCAATGAGAAAAACATTTAAGAGTACAGTAAAATATTATAATACTTTGCCTAAAATACTTCATAGAGTAATGAAGTAAAAAAAATAGTTTGTCCACCACTGGTGAAAAAAAACCCCACCTTGCTGAATTTCTGTTTAACAGGGCCACAGCTGTTGAGCAACCTAGTCTTCAGGTTCACTTTTAGAATATCTCCACTTGTAGTTCCACAGTAGAAATAACTATCATCATTTGGAATCTGCAAAGAAGAAACCCAACATTTAATGATGTTTTATACTCGTTTTAGCCATTAAATAATTCAGACAGCCATCTATGGTATGAGCTGATAAAGTGAGAGAACCACAACAACACAACCAAAAGTAGTAATGGTTCTCATTCACCTCAAGACATTTGACAATTCTCTTGAGCTGTCCAGTCTGACATTCAGTGGGCCGGATCTTTCTGTTAAGCAAATCAAGTTCCCACACACGCAGAGTTCCACTTGAAAGAAACGTCATAAAAAATATTTACAATTAATTTTTACAGAAAGTGAAAAGCTAGTATTTAACATAAACTACATGTAGGTGTAGGATATATTAACCAACTGATTTCTGAATGTAGAATCTAGAATGTTTAACTAATATTGTTTGAGCACTAAATCAGCATATTAGAACAACTTCTGAATAATCACAATGACAGTGAAGACTAGTGGCTGAAAACTCATCTTTGACATGATCACACAAATAAATTATACATTTTCAAATGTATTTTTCCTTTTTTTAAATGTATGTATATATATATATATATATATATATATATATATATATATATATATATATATATATATATATATATATATATATATATATATATATATATATATATATATATATATATATATATACACACACACACACACACGGTAAATAAAAATGCTCAACTTACTTTCCAGCAGAGACAAAGATTTCATCACTCAAGTTGGTGTACTCTAAGGCGAGGCAGTGACCAGCGCTCTGTGCTGAAGCAGGACTTCCACATATAGCCTCCTTACTTTCAATGTTCCACACTACAATACTGAAAGCATAATACATATTAACATGCTAAAAATGACTTGATGTTATACAAATAAAATTTAAAAAATGAAATCATGTATATACTGATACTGTAATCAATTCACTCTAAGTAGAAGTAAGAAACAACAAAATAAGAAAAATATCTGAAATATAAATTCAAGATCAGTAGTAGTGTAAATTTTACCTGGCATCATCCTGCCCACCCAGTGATACCAAATACTTATCATTTGGGGAGAAGCTGAGATCTTCAACTTTAGCTTTATGAAGCAAAAGACGAGCATAAATCTCCTCCTTATTGTAGTCCCAGATAATAACATCAGCCTAAAGTGAGACATACATACTAAGTTGTATTTCAATAAAGTTATAAGAATGGAAAATAAAAGGGATAGTTCACAAAAATGAAATAAAAATTGCCATCATGTCCTCATGTGCATCCAATTTTTGTGAGTTTCTTCTGTTGAACACAAAAGAAAATATTTGTAGAATGTTGGGAAAATCTAGCAGCCATTGACTTCCACAGTATAGGGGAAATGACCATAGGGTTCTAAAAAGATACTTTAAAATGTTTTATTTTGTGTTCAATGGTAGAAAGAAACTCAAACAAGTAGAGAGTGAGTATATGATGACACCTTAATTTTTGTATGACAACATAATTATCTTTATAAGGAAGCACTTTTAAGGGTGCACTTTTTTTCTGAGACTAAGCATCTACCCATGAAGTTATTACCTTTTTACACATTTATTTATTTATTTATTTTTTTTTTTATTGTTAATTATTATTATTATTATTACTACCATCATTATTATTATTTTTATTGTTGTGGTTGCTTGTTGTTATTTTTTTGCATATGTTCACCTTAAAGCCCATGAACGTAACCTGTCCAGATGCAATATAGCGTCCACTTTTAGACACGGAAATGCAAGAGACGTTGTTTGTGTGGCCATGGAGGAAAGCTTGTTTTCCACTTCTCAGACTCTTAATAATTACAGTGCAGCCAAGAGGATAAATGAGATGTTCTTTGTCTGGATGTACTTTAAGTCCAGAAAACACGTGCCCTGTGTAAACAAATACAGATGCCTCGGTAAAGCACAACGCTACTTGGAGAACGTTAACCAACGTACGGTGAGTAGAATTTATAGTTTAAAATAGCAAATAATAAATAGTTTTTACAATTCACCTACCATTAAAACCTATCACAGCCTCTAATGCTAGTTGAGGGACTTCTTGTGTATCTTCTGCCATTGTGATACTTTCAGCTTCAGAGTATGAATCGAAAACACTTCTGGTTCTGGCTTCGCGAGGCAAACAAATGTATCTAGGTAGCAGTCGCAGTCCCACTCTGTGTTTATGCTCGTTGCTTAGCAGCTGCGTAAGTGATTCATTTTACTGAATCGATTCATTTGAACAGCTCTATAATGTTCAGACCTCATTGGTTCAGACGTCATGTCACACAAGGCTGCAATTTTGTAAGTAAGCGAATTTTTTTGATTCCCCTGGCAATTCTTAAAATCGTTGGATGTAGAAATGCTGAAACATAAACATATGTGTACGCTTTGTGTATTAAATTTTTTTATTTATATTTGTTTTTGTTTTGTTTTTCTTACCATTGTTACATTAGTTTCTTTATGCTTCATCTTTTAAATTGTGTTGTATGTTTGTTCCTGATGGTTTATGCAATCAAATAAAATAAAATAAGTAAGTGACTTTGTTGTCTCTTTATTTTTGTCAGAATAAAGGCAAATTAAATGTGTTTTGGGCCATATTGGAGATCATGCTATACAAATCATATTGTTATATAATGATTTATTTTGTTTTATTATTAAAATTAAGTATGGTCTTACTGGAAATAAAACAGAAATGTATGATTATTGTGGCAAACCATGGTAAAATGTGTTTAATTATTGGATTATTGTAGACATTATTAAACAATTGGTTATTAGTTCTTACTAAAATTGAATAATCCTTTTTTTCCAGCAATGCTCGCTAACAATCTATAGAGTTAAGAAAGAAAGCTCTCTTATGATACTTTCTGATTTGCATGGATGAAATATTATTATTCATTCATTCATTTTCTTTTCGGTTTAGTCCCTTTATTAACATGGGGTCACCACATCGGAATGAACAGCCAGTTTATCTAGCATATGGTTTACGCAGCGGATGCCCTTCCAGCTGCAACCCATCACTGGGAAACATCCATTCACACTCATTGCACCACGAACAATTTAGCTTACCCAATTCACCTATACCACATGTCTTTGGACTTGTGGGGGAAACCAGGGCACCCAGAGGAAACCCACGCTAACCCGGGGAGAACATGCAAGCTCCACATAGAAACATCAACTGACCCAGCTGAGGCTCGAACCAGAGACCTTCTTGCTGTGAAGTGAACTTGCTACCCACTGCGCCACTGTGCAGCCATTATTATTATTATTATTATTATTATTATTATTATTATTATTAGTAGTAGTAGTAGTAGTAGTAGTAGTAGCAGTAGTAGTAGTAGTAGTAGTATTATTATTATTAGTAGTAGTAGTAGTATAACCTTAATTTTACTAAGAAATAAGCACACTGAGATTAAAAATCTATTTTTCGAGAGTGTCCTGGCTAAGATTAATAGTACACAACTGTTTCCTTTATGTCTTTCTATTAATATTTGTGGTGTTTCTTTTCTCTACCTTATGGTGTAGTGATTTTGCTCTTGATCTGACTGCAATTGAGCTCCTAAAATTATCCAATCCTACATCCTCTGTGTCAGCCATAGAAAGACCTTATTTAACTTCTGTCAATGTCAGTATTTCTTATGCGAGATCAAGAGGAGAGCATGCCACACTTTGCTTGCTCTACACACTGTACTTTACCGTCACCGTGTACATTATCAACATATTTGTGGAGCCAAAATGGTAACATTGAGGCCACACCAGTTCATATTACCGAGATTTAAGCAGAAATTATGTTCACAGATGTGTTTCTCATTGTGATGCCCCGAGAGACTTGATGAGCAAGTGCCTGCAATATACTGCAGAAACAGTGGACAGTTTTAGACATCTGTTGATTTCTGACACTTTTACAAAATAGTAAAGTAAAAGGTTTATATATATATATATATATATATATATATATATATATATATATATATATATATATATATATATATATATATATATATATAGTTGAAGTCAGAACTATTAGTCCCCGTTTGAATTTTTTTCTTTTTTTAAATATTTTTCAAATGATGTTTAACAAAGCAAAGACATTTTCACAGTATATCTGATAATAATTTTTTCCTCTGGAGAAAGTCTTATTTGTTTTATTTCGGCTAGAATAATAGCAGTTTTTAATTTTTTAAAATTATTAGCCCCTTATGTTAGCTATATTTTTTCGATAGTCTACAGAACAAACCATCATTATACAATAACTTGCTTAATTACCCTAGGCTACCTAGTTAACCTAATTAACCTTAGCTAACCTAACCTAGTGTTTTGAAAAATATCTATAGTCAAATATTATTATCTGTTATCATGGTAAAGATAAAATAAATCAGTTATTAGAAATGAGTTATTAAAAATATTATGTTTAGAAATGTGCTGAAAAAAATCTCTTCTCCATTAAACAGAAGTTGGGGAAAAATAAACTCCCTGAATTATTAGCCCCCCTTTTTATTTTTATATATATATTATTTAACAAAATATATTTTTTTTCTGTCAACATTGATAAAACATTGTACGAAAAAGTGTACTTAAAAACGTACGTAAAATGTATGTAAAAATATGTAGTAACAACTCTCTGCAATGTGTTTACTGTCTACTGTAACTCCGTCTGTATTTGAAAACAAAGACAAAAACTGTCCTTTTTGAGTGTTGCAGAATGTTTGTACTAGACACATGTTTTTGTTGGGTGTTTTTTCCAGGAAATTCAAACACATTTCAACACATTGTTATTTATTCAAACAATCATTTGTTTGGGTTTAAAACAAAATTGTCATGTTTAAAATGTGGGCTAAAGTGTGTGCTTTCACTCCTCACTTAAAATGTGTTCGATCACTTTGATGGATAAAACCATACTTTACAAGGATCATTTCACTTATATACCATAAGAAGTTTTCGACATGCTACTCCACTCTCATGTTTTGCTAATGAGAATTTACTGCAATGGCAAATGCTGTTTTGAATCCCTTTTATGTGTTGAAGTCAATTTTATTAGATTTTTTTATACATTTTATGTATTTTATGTAACAAGGTTGAGAAGGTAATCAGTCCATCACAGTCAACAAATCAGAGATAACAGAGATTTACTGAAGCTCCAGTGCTCCGGACAGCAGCCAGGTTATGAGTAGTTTTTCAGTCACAGCAATTTTAACTGGTTGTATTTTACAGAAATTACATATTGTAGCGTTTATATTTTTAAGTTAATCAATGAGTTAATAAGTTAATATGTAAAACACATATGTGTAATGTACCCAACATAAATGGACCAACTCCTACTGTAGGTTAAATGTATAACAACGTGCTAAGGTTTGTGCCACTATTGTCCTGTTGTCAAAGCTTAAGAACAGAGTAATTAGGTTAATTATTATTATAACGGGCAGCACTGTGACGCAGTGGGTAGCACAATTGCCTCACAGCAAGAAGGTTGCTGGTTCAAGCTCCCGCTGTGTCAGTTGGCATTTCTGTGTGAAGTTTGCGTGTTCTCCCTGTGTTTGCATGGGTTTCCTCTGGGTGCTCCGGTTTCCCCCACAGTCAGAAGACATGCAGTCTTAAGTGAATTGAATAAGCTAAATTGGTGTAGGGACAAAGCCGAAAAGAAAATGAATGAATGAATGTATTATCAAAACATCTCTCTCTCTTCCTCTCTCTCTCTCTCTCTCTCTCTCTCTCTCTCTCTCTCTCTCTCTCTCTCTTTCTCTCTCTCTCTCTCTCTCTCTCTCTCTCTCTCTCTCTCTCTCTCTATTATAAATGACATACTAACTACACTGTAAAAAATACTGGTTCCACACAATCGATTGTTGAGACAACATTAAATAATTTATTTAGTTAGTTATTAAGTTATTGGAACTTATTACTTTTTACAAATGTAAGTGGATTGAACAATTACTTGTCCCCCTCAAAAAACTCAAGAATAGTGTTGTTTCGGCTCATTTTAAATAAGTAGTTTGAACAAACATCAAGCATAATCTTTTGAGTACAACTGTCAGAAGCAAAACCTAAATTATTTTACAAAAGATTATTAAAATGTATAAAAGGCCATTTACCTATACTAATTCTCATTGCTTTACAACACATCACACACAACCATCAATTGTGATTTATGTACTGTAGGTGAATTCTCTTGTCACATTTTCTACATACCAACAACTATATTTTTGGAAAAAATTATAAAATCGATAAAATATATATAAATTAAGTCACATATTATTTGTGGATTACAAGTATGTATTCTTACTCAAATTAATACATTGGTATTACAATACTATACGGTTTGTCCAAATTTGACCAGTTTGTTTATTGTCTTGATGTCTTCAGTATGCTGTATTTTGGCAACCTATAGATTGTAAAACTATTGGGTAAAATGGCAGTGGGTGGGATCAAACAGACTGAAAAACAAAACAGATATTTCAACACAGACCACAGATGTACACAACGGATGCCCTTCCAGCTGCAACCCATCACTGGGAAACATCCATACACACACAGACTCATAGCCTACACTACGGTCAATTTTTAGCATACCCAATTCACCTGCACCACATGTCTTTTGACTTGTGGTGGAAACCGGAGCACCCACGCGAACACGGGGAAAACATGCAAACTCCACACATAAATGCCAACTGATCCAGCCGAGGCGAACATGCTACCCACCACCGCGTCGCCCATTTGTCAATATTCAGATACATATGCAGATTTTGTGTGGCCCTAGCTATGAGTTAAAGTAACATAAAATGATAATGAAAATACAGATACAAAACATCTATCTTATTTTTTACATAAAACTACTATTATGTCATTAAAATATCAGTCCTTCACATAAAATCTTACAGAAACGAACTTTGAATGCAGATTTCCCATTATCAAAAAATTGTCGATACTTTTGGTTACCGTATGAAGTGTGTCTATGGAAGGCCACCGTATGACGTCACGCCTAAACAGGAAGTGGCATTGCGCAGTTTATGTTGATGTGATTTTTCTGTGAGTTTTTGCTAAAAACGCCTTTTGCAAACTCGAAACTAAAGTACCGCAACATGTCGAAAGACCTCTGGTGAGTGTTTATACTGTTATCGTTTACTATCATGTTATATCTGCATGCCAGGACAGTAGACTTCAGGAAACTGAGTTTGCTGTTTAATTTAGAGCGTCTGTAACAGACAGTCAGATCAGTTGAACGTTAACGCTAGACTAATTAATCTCAGTATTTTTTTTCTACTCTACTCTACCCAGTGCTCTTTTTATCCTATACTTTAATTGATCAATTATGTTTTCGTTCACATATTGCTGTTTTTACGCGTCGTGTAAATGTTGCCAGGCCGGTTAGCTGACATTTGTGTGTCACATGATTGTGTTAATGACAACCTTGCGATTTAAATAACTGGAAAGCCTTATCTCATGATACCTATTGGTTGATTTTGATAAGTGTAATCTGTGTTTTGTTTACAGGTTAGAAAATTATGATGCAGCTTGTAGGCTGGCTCAAGAAATTGCAGAAAACACCCATGAAAGAAACAGACAGCAGAGAACTGGAGGAAACCCAGCCAAGGCAAGGCAGGATTCGATTGTTTACACCAGGGGTCTCAAACTCAATGGTGAGGGGCATATCAGTGACTGACAATTTATAGGAGGGCCGTTTTAACATTCAAGCACAAGAAAAAAGTGGAAACCTGATGTAATTGATATACTCATATTCTTCCCCAGTGTATCAAAGCTCCTTTTTGTTTCTTGTTGTACATATTGAAGGGGTAGTTTAAATTGCTATGAAAATACTACGTCTTAATAATAGGCATAATAATGATAATTATGCCCCAATCAGTTGTTGCTTAACCAAATGTTTAACCGATAGCGTAAGACTGCAGAAAAGAGTTTGAGTAACTTTGTTGACTTTACTGGCAGTTGTTCTTCTCAATATCATTCTTTTTTATGTAAAACTACAACAAAGAGGAGAAAAATATGTGTATATATTTTCCTTTACTTTAACATGTTCAATTTAGCCAGCAGTAAAATTTGACTAATACACATTTTTTATAGAATTCTTAATATGCATATTAGGAAAATCTATTAATGAGGCAATTTGAATCGAATATTAGCAAAATGATCATATTTACACCTCCAGCATAATGTGTATTCCATGAAGAGGCATTTGTACAACAAAATATATGTGGTATAAAATTGATTATAATCAAACTACCCATGAATATTTACAAAAATATATAGCTTTAGTAAAAATAGAGTACTTATGAACATATATTTCAATGTTTAATTCAGCCAATGCTAGTGATTAAAAAATATATGTTTTGTTGGGCCAAATCTCGTTATTTTTTATGTCAATTTCGGGCCAGAGGAAAATGGAGGAGGGGGGACGCAAATGGCTCGCGGGCCAGCAGTTTGAGACCCATGGTTTACATGATATAGTTGACCACTCTTTTACACAATATTATAATCTCTCTTGTTGTTTTTTTAACCATGTAGCTCAACATGACCCTGAGAGCATCATTACAGAAGCTCAAACAGAATATAGCACAACTCAGAGAGACTCTGAATCGAGCAGCTGCTCAACGCCATATGTATCCTTTTATTTACTTTACATTTAGTCATTTAACAGATGCTTTTGTCCAAAGCGACTCACAATTGATGGGGCATTCAGCGATTCAACAAGAAGAGGCAATACACTCAAGGAGTGCCAATAATACAAGTGAACTGTTTGTGCTCAGAGAATTAAGTGCTAGCATTAGGAGAGAGTTTTTCTTTTTTTGTTTTTTGAGAGAGAGCGAAGGGTGTTTTTACAGGTGGTTTGTCAAGCCCACTTACCTGTGTGAGGCACACTTCATGGATGCATAGTGTTTTTTTTTTAAGATATGGAGTGATTGTAAGAATGTGCCTGGTGAAAAAACTGATGCAAGTGTCAGAGAGATGAAAGAGTGTGTTTTCTAAAGGTGGTTTGTCAAGCCCACTCAGAATTGATAATGTTTTGGGGTTGTCCTGTGGTTCCTTTCCTGATACTTAATACTCCTTTAATGCTTCACAAAACCAAGAAAGTAGAATCCAGCAATTAGAATTATAGAGAGTTCTTTATGATTGTTTATTTTGTTGTATCATTGAGAATTAGGATTCTTTAAATTAGTTTCAATCCTATATGCTGTTTTGTTTTCAAGAGATACATAAAATCAGACATTTGAATAAATTATTATTATTATTTTCAAAATGCACATCTAGACAATGGAAGTCCTTTTTTAGTTTAGTGTGAGATAACAACATTATATGAACGCCCCCCTAAAATGCAAAACATATATTTTCTCCAGTGATATCTTCAGTGACATCAAAAGACAAATAAACCCAGTAAACTCCTCAATGGTGATGTGAACTACATATAACTGGAGTGATTTGTCCAGAACATGGTCATAATATTGCATTGGATGCACTTTATTTTACAGTATGTGTTGTCATCTTGTACTTTCAGTGAACTTGCCAAACAAAATACTGGGTTATATAAGTTATCTACATGGGTTAAGGTTAGGTTCAGGAGTACTTTTAGGTGTAGATTCTAGTTATTACCTAGTTTAAGTAATGCTGTGATAAATGAGAAACAGGACTGTTTTAGAAATCAGAAAATGCTTTAGTTTATTCGGAAAATGCTCTAATGCTTTAGAACAAAGTGTGTTCATACTTTAGGCTCATCTGCTTGCTTGTACAAATGATCTATCATCGATGAAGTGTATATTGAATCTGATCTTTTATCATAACTGTCTAAATATATTAAACCATGTTTGTTAGTGATTAAAGTACTGCAGCAGGTTATGTGTAAATTGTAAAAACTTGCCCCTTGCTCACAAATGTTTGCCCATTACTTAAAACTATGATAAAAAAATCCAGTTTGAGTCAATTAGTGAAGCTGTTTTTAGTGAACCAAACGGTTAATGAATCAGGTGTTTAAATTAAGCTTGTTGACTTCATGATCCAATCACAAAGGTTTTCAATCTCTGTTTTTGTTTTAGGGGTTTGTAGTGGCATTCTAAAATCCAATACTATCTGTAATTTTTACATTTTAATTCTACAGAGTAGGTATCAACCCATTGGATTAAATCACATGACTGAGAAAAGCAGAGTCTCCATATTAGGCAGTTAAAGAGGTAGTTCTCGGACAACAATCATTTAATTACTCAGCCTTAAGTGCTTCCAACCCATTATGAGATTTTAAGAAAAGCTGAAAACCTATAAGAACTGACTTCCATGTTAGAAAAAAAAAATACAGTGGAAATCATTGGTTACATGCTTTCATGCAGTCTTCAAAATAGCCTTTTTTTGTGTTTAACAGAAAAAAGAAACTTATAGAAGTAAAAAAACGAGTAAAGGGTGAATAAATGTTGACAGAATTAGCATTTTTGGGTGAATTATCCATTTAATAAGACAAAACGGTAATTTCTCATGAGCACCTGTAGAGGGCAGTGTTTAATAACAAACCCTTTTAAGAATGGTTGAAGTATTCCTTCTTTAGTGATGGTGGATTTGGAATTATAAAGTGTAGTAATTAAAAGTGAATGTTATGTTCATAAGTTGAGGTTTTTATGATGAATAATACAGTCATAAATGTGTCACTTTAAAGCCTTAATGAATAATTCCAGAATGCAAGCTGAAGCAGACAGAAGACAGAGCCTTGTTGATGATCTCGCTACTAGAGAAACAAGACTGAACGCTTCTTTCAAAGGAGACATAACAGAAGCTGAGCCATCAAGGTACATTTGGATATTACGTGAATTTTTACTACTGCATTTTAATGGATATAAATTTATGGAAGAGTAATGTATAAAATGTATTATATATTGTTATTATTATTTCAACCTTTTCAACATCACTTTTTATGTTAAGAGTGGAATTAAAAATATGTTATTTTTGTCTCATATCAGGTAGGGATGAACAATGTATAGTTTGAGCATCGAAATCACAATGCGTGTATCCGCAATAGTCACATCGCAGGATTAGATTATAATAAAGATTAAAAGGTAAATGAAGAGTTTAGATGCAAAAACCTCTAAATGCTGTCTGAAATCTTCCTCTAAAATGAGCACTTTTATTAGGCTCATGTGTGTATGTTCAGTGATATCATGTCCTTTTCCTGGTCTTTAAAGTGAATTATCATAACATAAACAAAGAAGGCTGAGAAAAACGTTCATTTTCAGTGGAAATTTCAGATAGCACTTAGAGGATTTTGCATCTGAACTCTTCAAATATATTATTAAATATTATTATATACTATTGTATACAATTATTTATACAATGATGACCATTTTATTTAGCATTTGATTGTTCAATTTCTATATTTGAATACTGTTAGACTCCTCATTAAATCATAAACCACTGTTTATCTAACTTTTATTTTTGCTCTGTTGTTTTTATAAATGCTTGTAATTGATTATATTTTATGCCAATGCACTCCATACAAAAAGACTTGATCAGTCTAGTCGATCTAAATTAAAGAAGTCTTTCCAAATAGAGCTATTCAAATCATCTGGTGACATTATATTCATGTTGCAATATATATCACAGCAAAACAAAATATCGCAATGTCAGATTTTTCCAACATTTTGCAGCCCTATTACCAGGGCTGATGATTTTTTTTTTTTTTATTGTGGGCAGTTCGCATTTTTACTGGTCTTACCACACATAAATGATTGATTGTTATTAGAAGTTTGTTAGAAGTATTTTTCTCTTGGAATTTCTTTTTAACGTTCTTTCCTAAAAATGCATTTGTTTTCATAAATGCACCAAAATTTGTTCATTCTACATTACTCCACAAAGTTTTAGGGTCAATAAGAATTTTGTAATGTTTTTAAATCTAATTAAAAATCTTTTAGCTCAACACGACTGTTTGTAGATAAAAAAAAAATACTGTAAAACAAGTTAGAATTACTGTTTTATATTGTAAAGTATCTTAAAATATAGTTTATTTCTGTAATGACAAAACTGGCGTTGCTGGAGTCCAGTTCATTTGTTGATCCTTCAGAAATCATTCTGAAATTCTCAACTGATACCCAACAATTACATTATTATTACTGCTAAAAGAGTAGTACTGTATTTTCTTATTTATTTTATTTTATTTTATTAATGCTTGTAATTGATTATATTTTATGCTAATGAACTGCATAGAAAAAGACTTGATCAGCCTAGTCAATCTAAATTAAAGATATATTTTCAAATAGAGTAATTCAAATCATCTGGTGACAGTACATTAATTTTGCAATATATCACAGCAAAACAAAATATCGCAATGTCAGATTTTACCAATATCGTGCAGCCTACCAGGGCTGATGATTTTTTTTTTTAAATTGTGGACAGTTCACATTTTCACTGGTCCTACCACACACGAATGATTGATTGCTATTAGAAGTTAGCTATTTTTTTTCTTAAAACTTCTTTTTAACATCCTTTGCTAAAAATGCATTTTGTTTTCATCAAGGCACCATAATTTGTTCATTCTATATTACCCACAAAGTTTTGGGGTCAATAAGAATTTTATAGTGTTTTTAAATCTAATTTAAGAAATCTTATAGCTCAACATGGCTCTTTGTAGATAAAAAATACAGTAAAACAAGTTAGAATTACTGTTTCACATTATAAAGTATCTTTAAATATAGTTTATTTCTTTGATGACAAAACTGGTGTTGCTGGGGTCTGAATAATAGAACTCTGAATAATAATTTCATTCTTTGCTGAAAACAGTTGTGCTGTAATTTAATTTAAAATATATATTATTATTTAAATTTTTATTTATTTTTCAAACAAACTTTTATTAACACTTGCTAATATCTGCCTACCTAATACTTAAACTACCATACTAACCATTAATAATCAGCTTAGCAATTAGTAGTTTATTGAGCTGAAGTCTTAGTTAATGTTTTGTTAATAGCATGTCTTTTACAATAAAATAAAATGTAAACCAAACTTTTTATTGTTGGAACATTTTTACTACAATTTATGTTCAACTTAGCATTGGATATGTATTCATATTTGTAATGATATTAAATTTAACATTATTGTACCCAATTAAAAATGTTATTTAATTGATAAATCAGCAGTATTTACAACAACAGTGTGGTATGCATGATGGAAAACAGCTGTTTATGTTCACTAGACATAATGGATATACAAGATGATTCATGTAGAATTTGTGATGCAGCAGTGGCCTGAAAAAAGAAGAAGAAATGACTGGGTCAACTGGCCAGAAATTCACCTCAATTAGGTTTAGAAAATCAATGTAGAAACCATGAACTCTGTTAGCCCACCAGACCATAGAGACCTGTGCTTGCCATCATTTCTCCTTGCCCCTCTAGTGTCCCCACGTTGAATAGCTTCATGCCAGAAACAGTGTGACCTTTGGTGAAACGGAAGTCTATACTCACTCTCTGAGGGCTCTGGTTCAGCTTTACTGCTCTGCTGATCAGAGCCGAGCACTGAACATCCACCATCAGGACTGTTTACACTTCCCTACTCTCCACTGCACTCACATCTTCCAAAATACACCAATCAGAGACTTAAATTGTCACCGCCAATCTCCTGTGCGCTTATGAATCTTAATTCAAACGACAGCTCATGAGCCGAAATCTTTTCGAAAAACCTGATGTTCTTTAATCATTTGACCTCCTCCATCCAGGTTACACGAACTAGGATAGGAAATCAAAACAACCTGCTAATATAAAACTTTAATTTTTTTAATCTTAATGCTTCATTTGTCTAAATTACTTTCTTTTCATAGTGCTCTATTTAATAGAAGCCAGAGTTGTAAAAGTGCGCTATAACAAAATCGTTAATTGAAATAAACCTAATACTTATTATAATTCCAAATATTAATACCTACTTGACATTTTTAACAATGAAAATGTGGAATATCTATATTTCAAGAACCAAAATAACTAAAACTGAAATGAAAATAATAAGCAGGAATCTTACTGGAATCTTATGGCATAGTTCACCTGTTAAATAAATAAACTGACAAAAACAAAACTAATCATTCAGTCATCTTCATGCATCTCTGAACATCTATATTGAAAAGATATACTTTGAAAAATGTCCAAGCAGTTTAAGTCAGTGATGACCAAAATGTTTTTTCATGTTACACACAGATTAACAAAGTAACAAAAACTTGTAAGGGCATTAGGATGTCTAAATTATTAAAATATTAAACCTTTTTTGTTTTTTTTTTGCTGGAGTATCAGGGTATCTTCCATCCATTCCATATCCGTTTTCAAAAAAAAAAAAAAAAGGTAAACTAAGAAATGAAGTTCTCTCTTTTGCTCCCAAAAAACTGAAAAAAAACCCCTGAGATTTTGGCATGATTTTCGTTTCTTGGTTTAGGGTATGAAAATGAATAAATGTCTTAAAAATTTATTATACACATGTAGGTGGTGCTGAATAATTCATGATATATATATATATAGGACTATTATTTTGAGGGTGGTGTCACAAGCTCAGATTTGGTTGACCAATCAGCGGAAAAAGGGCGATAGGAGAAAATAAAAATAGGAGTAATTCTATTTTTAATAATATGAGAAAAAAAAAAAAATAAAATGAATGGTACCCTTTGTTATAGCCCGAGGGCCCAATGTGTTCGTATTCTGGTCATGCAAACATCTATTAAAAATAAACTAAACAATAAAAAACACCAAGTAAACAATATTAATTATTGTTATTATTATTATTATTATTATTATTTAGGCCTACAGTAGCTCTGAAACAATCATGCAAACCAGGTGCTGCTCGGAAATGGTTATCTTTGCTCCGCATCCGGTACACAGCAACAAGAAGTTTGGCGGCGAACTATAGGCATATTATTATTATTATTATTCATTCATTCATTTTCTTTTTAGCTTAGTCCCTTTATTAATCTGGGTTCGCCACAGCGGAATGAACTGCAAACTATGACATTATTTTAATGACCAATGTGTAATAATACTGCTAATTTACGTTCTTATTTAATTGATGCAAAGCAAGCCTGCAAACTGATCGAACGATAGAATATGTAAACTTAGTTTGGATATAATTAAATAATAATAATTAAAAGCCTGGACGGACTATTATTTAGAGGGCGACGTCACGAGCTCAGATTTGGTTGACCAATCAGCGGAAAAAGGGCGATTTAGCACCGCCTACATGTGTATAATAAATTTTAAAGTCATTTATCCGTTTTCCTACCCTAAACTAAAAAACCAAAATCGAGCCAAAATCTTGTTTTTTTTTTCTTCCTCGCTTTTTGTAAGACAAACTTTCTTTTCTTAGTTTTCCCTTTTTTGTTTGAACATGGATATGGAATGGATGGAAGATACCCTGATTCTGGAGTCCAGTTTATTTGCTGATCTTTCGGAAATCATTGTAAAATTTTCAACTGATACTCAACAATTGCACGATATCATTGTGCTGCATTTTTAATAATTTAATAAAAAAAAAAACTAAAATGTACTGTCTTAAAACTTCTATAACTTAAAAGTGCATCAGAAACACAACTTAGTTTGTATAAAAAATTATAATTAACATCAAACCATATGCTGTCATGACTTATTGAACATATACTTGTTTTTACAGTGTTTAAATATTATTAAAACACTAATACAGCTTGCCTGAAACCCATGATATCATATATATTGAGCTTTGTTTTTGATTCTATGGGTGGTAAAGTCTAAGAAAAGGTATTTAGTTAATATCTCGGATTAATACAGTTAGGGAAATCATTTATAGGCCTGATCCCTTTTTGCCTCTACACTTCTTTGTAGACTAAATCCTCTAATTCCTCAAAATTACAGGTCTGAACTTTTATCTTAATAGTTCCAATTAACATCACACTGTACTGTGTGCACACTTACCTAAAACGCACTAATAAACTACAGTCATTTGATCAAGTTTTTAAATACGAAAGCAATTTTTTATGAGGGTGTAAGCCTGGCAGGATTTTTAGGGCCTGTATTTTTCATCTCACTGTGTGGTCTTTGTCTGCCACCGGGGTGTTAGTTTTGCTTCAATAATCTGAAATAGCATTTCGTTCTTTTTTTCCATAGACATAAAGCCAGGCTTATGGCACTGGTGAAACAATACCTCTGTTGAAGATTAACCTTTAATCAAGCACAAAATGACAAGCCGCTCATTTGAAGATTCCGAGTTGTCGACCCAGTGCCTCAACCCTCCTCCCCCGGTTTCCTCTCTTTTATATTTGACCGTAATGCACAAAGTTGTAATTAGTTAAATAGGGCCTCTAAGAAACGAGGTCTGCGATGCCTCGTCTGATTAAGTCTGCGGGCTCTGCGGGAGGTTAATTGGATAAGCGTTAATCCTCACACCACCGAGGTGGAGTGAAGGAAGCAGAGAGGGCTTCACGCAAGCTACGAGTTGCCAAACATGTCAGAAAGATTAGTATCCGCCGCTGACCACTTTTCTCGCTGGCCAGAGGATTAATATCAGCTTGGACTTGGACATCTGAGGTGATGCTAGACTGCCTTAGTACATTTGTGGATTAGTTTAAGTTTGGGAAAGGGGGGGAGGTGGAGAAGAAAGAGGTTTTGCTTATTGAGCATGTGAGAAGTAAACTTCCTTGGTGTGAGGGAGGATGTGAAGGAGAGAAACGGATCCAGCTGAAGATTCTTTAGAGGTTAGCGACCCCTCTGAACGCAAATGAAGCTCTAGTGATGCTGAACTAACTGGATGAGAAGAGCCGTTGTCAAAAACAGGGTTTAAAGTGGGAGAAAGTCATTTGGGTTTTATTCAGATAGATTTTTTTCTGACATGCCGTTTCACCTTCAACTACAATGTAAAATATATATTTTTTGTTGAATAAAATTAACTTTTCTAATTGATCAGTCAAACTGAGTAAAAATATTAAGTTAAACTATGCATAACTTAAAGATTAACTTGTTAAGGTAAAACATACACAAACAAAAAAAAAATTGTTTTTGTCATATCATTTTTATAGGGTACATATTGCTGTAAGAAAACATAATAATAATGAAATAAAAATTAGAAAGTATAAAAATTATTCTAAACTAGTCACCTGTGTCTTTTTAGGGTTCATGATTAAGAAAAGGGAAAAAACAAATCTGGTTTAAAACCATGTGTGTCAAGTTAATATTCATGTGGTTTCAAATGGTAATATTTTCAGAAAATGACATCTAAAAAGATATGACCTTTAAGTAAAATTAACTACAAGTTGGTATACACATTTATTTTCCATTTATATTTATTATTATGCACATATTGTAAATAATTAAATCTACTTTTGTAAAAAAATTATTTGTTGGATTTACATAAAAGATATATGCACCATTTTTGCATCACTCTATTTAAGTAAGTTGAACTTGAAGCTAATGTAAAATGTAATAGGGCTGCACGATATTGGAAAAAGCAAACATTGCGTTATTTTGTTTGTTTGCGATATACATTGTGATGAGATATGAATATAACTTTGCAGGATGACTTGTAACTCTCTTTGGAAAGAATCTCTCATTTTAGATTGATTGGGATTATTTTGTAGAAAAATATCAGCATAAAATATAGCAAACAAATTACAAGCATGAATACAATTGAACAAAGATACAAATGAAATAAAATGTGTTTTTTATTTCTTGGTATAGAAATATAATAACAATTATATAATGTAAAATAACAATGTATAGTCTTCATTGTATAAAAAATGTTTATACAATTAATATTTACTAAAGCTTTAAGCATTATAACTTGGAATCTTACAGTCACAGGTCTCAACACATCCAAGTGAAAATGCTTAAGATTAAACGTTATTATTAAACGTGGTTATTATAATTTCAACTAGACATTGCAGATCCCGTGATGTGACAATGGGCTATATGCACACAGACTTTTAATTTTCAGCCAGGTAGACCAAGGGCTTCTGGTGAACCATCTTTCCATTACAAAATTGTCACGTTTAAGATCTGATTTCTTTAAAAATCAGCAATCTTCAATGCTTGTTAGATATACGATATGAAGTGGGTCTCAGATCGGACAAGAAGCAAAGCATTACTTTGCATTTCCCCCCGCCATGTCTTTAAAATATGAGTTTTTTTACCTCAGTATTTTTAATGTAATTTCTGGACTAGCCTGCTACTGACCGAGCTAGCGGTTACAACGGTCTTTCATATCATTTTACACTTGAGCAACTAAATGAATGCTACATGAATCTATTTATCTGAAAAATATATTTATCTATTTAACTGAATGTACACCGATGCTGTAAAAACAACCTTGTGAAATTGAAAATATTTACATTAAGCTTTCACCAGAAGTTTATCGTTGGCTTTAAAACTCTACCTGTGCATAGAGCCAAGTGTGCATTGCAATATCAATGCTGGAACTACATATTATGCAGCCCTAGTATGTCAAATTAACAAGAAAACCTTAGTTTGGCTATATATAATTATACAATTTAATTCAATGTTCTATACTTTAAAAAAAAATCAGATCACCAATTAAATTTACCTAGTAAATCAAAGATCTGTTGATTTAAAATTTGATGTCTGTTTTGTCTTATTTACTAATATAATTAGTAATAAGATGCACAAATGTCTTTCTTTAACTCTCGCAAAAACTATCAAGTAGAGTATTTCCATACACTTACACAAATGTAGTTGTGAACTAGGATGCTAGGAACTAAAAATCTGCTATTTAAATTTTATGTTAGGTTTACTTAATTTCAACCGCAGAAATGTTTCATTCACTGCGCACATACATGTTTGATCACCCTTTAATTTATATATTTGAGTTGAACAAACTAATATATTTAAAGTGAACCTAAAACTGCTCTGAAAAGTATGTATCTTTGTTTTATTAATATATTTTTATTTAAGTTATGATTGTTGAGCCAACAAATCTTTTTTTAGTCTACATTATTTGCATGAAAATATTTTGCATACATGTTTGATCATTTACATCAAAAATTAGTACAATTATTATTGAAACATAACCTTTTTCAACTATTGCTGTTGGAAGCTATAAGATCTTTATAATATGTGCACACATTAGAATGTTTATTAATGAATCAAAATCAAATTTTCAACAGCCATGTCATATCAATTTGGATAGTATTTTATCACTTTATTGTTTTTGAGTCTGGCTAGCTGATGAACATTCTAATGTGTGTGATTATTTTCAGTTAAATGTAGTTAACATAGTAACATACCATGCATGTCTTAAACACATTACAGTTCCGTATCACTACGCTGAGTAATTAAAACACAACAAAAGCCTTTGGACAAGAAACTATTCCCACACACATCAGTGGTTTTAGGACAAACACTTGATAAACATCTGAAGAGTGTCTTTAGGTGTGGTAACTATAGTATAAAAGTTGTCCACTTTGTGACAAGATTCCCATGAGTGAAATTTTTGGAATATCTTGGATTTTTAAAAGGTCTATTTTTTACATTGAAAAGTCAGGGAGTTTTATTTGTACAATCAAGCCCAAAATTGTTTATATTCTTAAATTATTCATATATGTTTTTTTTTCTTGTACAAGTCATGGAAGATCATTTAAAATTTGACTTTGCGTTTGTCAAAAATGTATTTTTTAATATGTTGTGTTTTTATCACATTGTTTCACATGTTTTGCCTATTATTAGAGTTTTTTTCACTGATAATTCCTTCACTTGTCAACTAACAATCAAATGCAGTCACTGGACTGTACCTGTTAAAATACTGTCTGTGGCTGTTTTATGCCTGCTCAGGGCTCAGTTAATTCCTTCTAGACTTTCTGGAAACATTTCTGATTAGCCTAAAATGACTGATTTTGCTGCGACTTTTCTCAAAACTTGCTGTAAAATTTGCTCTTTTTTGCTCTTTTTTTTTTGTTTTGTTAAATATACAGTAAATATATAACATATACACACATATATATAACCATTGGTCTGTATAATTTATATAAAGGGAACCATATAAAGCCTACTACATTGTATTTGCTACATGAAAGACTCTAAATGATCAACATCAACAAAACTCTTAAAATCTGTCCAACATTAGCATTAGAAGAATCATGCAAAAATTTGTAGTGAAATTTAAATTGTTGCGATCGACACTACAAATGTAGCCTTAAATACATTTTTGACTTAATGTGCATTGCAATAATTTCACAACATGTCTAAAGTAGGTCACACAGACCAAAGGAGAACCTCAGCGCAGTGCCATGCCTAGACAACAAGAAATTCAGCTTTTTTGAGCACTTTCTATACAAATGCAATGTTATTTGAAGTAAAACAATGCAGAATTTGAACATATTTATCATGGCTGGCCACCGTCTGCTGCCTTAAATTAATTTAGCAATCACAAAATTCTGGAGGGACTGTTTATCACATGCTTGTCTATTTTTCTATTCATTATAGGTGATTATTATAAATAATCGTAGCTTTTTAGTCAGTGGAAGTCAGGGAATTTTATCATTCCCTGACTTCCAACCCTGCTGTCAATATTTTGTTAAAGAGTTGAATTGAATTGTTTAACATTTAAAAAAAAAAAAAATTTCTTGTTGACGTCAGGACAGTTGTTCCATCCACCAGTTGTTCCATCAAACTGAAACAGTGTTTAGAAACATGTAAGAATTTGTTACAGACATATTCATCTTTAGATATTGATATAAGCTGATACTACTTTGGATGTAGTCTGTAAACCCACAGGAAGCAGGACACCCGTTCATGAGAGTGACCGGCTCATAACTCACTGTACGAAGTTGAGCGCTGATAGCTTTTCCAGGAGAGTCTTTAAACTTGACTTCTCTCTCTGTGAGCTGTCCAGGAGCCTCAGGGGGAACAGGTTTCATACATTAATCAAAGAAAAGTGCAAATGCACAACGCAGTGTCTCCACAGGATAACAGGCCATTTCTCGGTTTGGCACGGCACTTTGAAAGCTTGTATAAAAGCCAGAGGCTGTTCATATGCTTTGTGTCCTTGTAACGTCGGGCATGAAAACTCACTCTCCGGGCTCAACAAAGTGGAACCCATATGAACAAATAAACAGAGGTTCTCTGATCTTACAAGGTCCAAAGTAGGGGATGTTATTTGCTATTTTAGAAGTAAAAAATAGAAAAGTTATTTATTCTGAAGGCACATGAGTGCTACAGATGTGCGTTTGGTAGAAAGAGCCCGTGGCTCTTGAACAACTCACGGACATGCCTCAAAGTTTATTTATATTTGTAAAGTAGATGATGTGTGTCCATTTGATGTGTGCACGTAGCTGTTGATTGACAGTGCATGTGGAATAACTATAATATTACACTATGTATGTAATCTAGTTACTGTGTGTGTATGCAATGAAAAAGTTGACTTTGTATAATACAGCGACGACTGCTAAATAGTTAAAAGCCTACATACATACATTTTTAAAAATTTGTATCAAAACTATAAGCAGTAAGTTCTTTTAGCAAAACTGCTCTTCTGAAAAGCATAATATTGCATTAGTTTTCTGAAAAAAAAAGAAAAAGTTGTGTGCTAAAAAAACATACTCGGAATTTGTGCTCTCTATTTAACCCATCCATGTGCGCACACATAAACAGCATTGCACACACCTAATGAACACACTCGGAGCAGTGGGAAGTTGGGGGATCAGTGCCTTGCTCTGAGGACTCCCTTCAGCTGTGCTATTAAGAGTTGTGAGTGCCCTGGTTATCCACTCCACATATACAGTTGAAGTCAGAATTATTAGTCCCCCCATTTATTTTCAACACATTTCTAATCATAATAATTTTAATAACTCATTTCTAATAGCTGATTTATTTTATCTTTGCCATGATGACGGTAAATAATATTTGACTAGATATTTTTCAAGACACTTCTGTACAGCTTAAAGTGACATTTAAAGGCTTAACTAGGTTAATTAGGTTAACTAGGCAGGTTAGGGTAATTAGGCAAGTTGTATAACGATGGTTTGTTATGTAGACTATCGAGAAAAAAATAGATTTAAGGGGCTAATAATTTTGACCTTAAAATTATTTTTTTTTAATTAAAAACTGCTTTTATTCTAGCCGAAATAAACAAACAAGTCTTTCTCCAAAAGAAAAAATATTATCAGACATACTGTGAAAATTTTCTTAACTCTGTTGAACATCAAAAAGAAGAAAAAAGGGGGGCTAATAACTCTGTAAATACATACATGCATACATACATACATACATACATACATACATACATGCATACCCACATACGGTCAACCACAAAATTATTCTTACCCCTGGAAAATTTTGACTTGGTTACTTTTATTCAACCAGCATGTTTTTAGACTGGAAACGACACGGGCGTCTCCCAAAAGATTATTAGACAACGTAAAAGAGGCATCATTGTGGAAAAAAAAAGTTTCTCAGCTTTTATTCACCTTTGAATAAAAAAATGGCTTGTACAAAATTATTCATACTGTTTGGAAACTGTCAGTCATGGGAAAATCCAAAGTTCTAAACAATTCCTAATAGTCCAAGCTGTTCTAAAGCATCCTAATTACCCTGATTGATTTAATCAACTCAACAGGTGACAAACAGAAGCTCTCTGCTGTTGGTTTTTGAACAGTCATGGCTAAAACAAAGGAGCTCAGTGAGGACCTGCGGCTGTGCGTTGTGGCTGCTCACAAGTCAGGAAAGGGCTATAAGACCAGATCTATACATTTTGATGTTCCAACGGTTACAGTTCAAAGTATTGTTAAAAAATATGAGACATTCCGCACTGTAAACAATCTGATCATAAGCCAAAAGTCAAGGCAGACAGTCCAACTGGCACTGTACACTGCTGGGTTTCATGGATGCAGACCAAGGAGGACACCAATTCTTCAGAGAAGGCACACAAAAAACCATCTGCATTTATATTTATTAGTATATTTTTCCACAATGATGACTCTTGTACATCATATTATTATATTTTGGGAAAGGTCTGTGTCATTTCTGGTCAAAAATATTTTGCAAAAATAAAATGAAAAAATTTTCTGGTTGAATAAAAGTTACTTTAAGTCAGAACTTGCCAGGGGTATTAATAGTTCTGGGCTTGACTATACATTTAATTTAAGCATGTTTGGTGAAGAGAATTGTGGCAAACTATTAGTGATGTTTGTAAATATTTTAGTTTTTTTTATCAAAGAAAATTAATCAAAGATGCATTAAATTTGTATTTTCTGACTCTTACTTGTGTCATGCAGCTTGTCAGCATATTATAATAATTGATATATTCTATTTATATTTACTGTCACAAAAATAAATAACATTGTATATATAAAATGTATCAAAAAGTTACATGTAGAGTTTTTATATTTGTCAATTTGTCAGTTCTCACATTTCTTTTCCGTTTGTTTAGAATTTGTATTATTGAAAAAATGTTTCAAACTTTTAAATATTTTTTTATATTTTTAAAGATAGTTTTATATTATGTTTTTTTTTTCATTTGTAGTTGTTTATAGAAATACATTTCATCACCAAAAATGTTTTACATAAACAATCAAACAGATTTTGGACTGTTTATGTATTAAGAAATGTTTCTGTCGAGCATATCACAAAGTGGACAATGCTAAATACAGTTTAACGCTGTGCCTGAACAACCACAACAGACCCCTTACTCTCCACCTTCTGACCTATTTCTTAAACATTAAGCATGCTAGCCATTCAGGATTTAAAATTTGCTGTCTGAAATTGTACGTTTATTTTGAAGAAAAATTATAATATTTTAAGCAAGAACTGTTTCTAACACAACCCCCATCATTTATTTTGCAGCTATGAGATCAGAAACAAAAGCTACTGCTTTCTTTATTGTTTTCCACTGTCACCTTAAATGTTCGTATGAAAACTGTGTACGTTTACTTTACAGTATTGGTTTGAAACATTCAAAAAAAGGGTCAGAAGTGAAGAAAAAAAACAAAAAAAAAACAGATTGAATGGGAATGTCAATGGGAATGTATCTTCCACTTGTTATTCCATCAAAATGTCAGGTGTAAACTAGGCTAGATTTACAAAAAATAAAAAAAAAAATAAAAGAAAAAAAGAAGAAATTGAAATGTTACAATATGTTGATCTTTATCTTTAGGTCAAGTCTGATGGCAGGTGGAAATGGGTCTGGATCCGCAGTGAATCCATGGCTGATTAATGAATCTGAGGAGACCAAAGGACTAAGCTTTGGAGAAATCAAACACCAACAGCAGCAGATTATTGAAGGTACATTGCTTACAGTTTGAGTTTACTCTGCCGGTCTATCAAGTTTATAATATAGCTTAAAGGGTTAGTTCACCCAAATAAGATAAATAAATTATTTGCCCTCATGTCATTATAAACCCTTGAGACATTAATTCATCTCAGGAACACATATTAACACATTTATATAAATCTGACAGCTCTTTTATCTTCCATTGACAGCAAGGTTCCAGACTCATTCAAAGTCCAGAAAAATACCTAGAATATTCTCTAAACAGACCATATGCCTTCAGCTACAAGCTACAGTAATACATCTGTGCGCACATAAAACTACATTTTATTAATTTATTCAACAGTTTCTTTGTCTCAGTGTTAGTATAAGACACACGGTTAACACTGTGCACAGGGCACACTGTGTAAACAGCGCCCATCCCTGTTACTCTGTTTGGAACAAAACACGAGTTTATACACCAAGGTGTGGCAAGCGAGAGACATGAACGTGCGCCCTATACTGACACTGAGGAGACGAAACTGTTGAATAAAATCATTATTTTAGTTTTATGCTGCACAAAAGTTGAATCACTGAAGGCATATAATCTGTTTTCAGAATGTTTTTCAAGTCGGGAATCTTGCTTGTAATGCAGTGAAACAGTTTCCTCATAGCTGGCTAAGAAGAAGCACGCTATTTTGTTATATAAAAAAATAGATATATGATATAGCTAATCATCGTTTATATCATTGTTTACATTCGGCATGGAATGAGATGTTAAGCAAAGAGAATTGTTCAACCCAATAGTGGAAAAGCTGCTCTAGTTTTCACATTTGGTCTCCCATCCAGGTGTACTAACCCGGCTCAACCCTGCTTAGTTTCAGTGGGTGACCATGTGAGAGCTGGGCAGTGATAGCTGTTGGCATGTGTTTCTATATAAAGTATATATGTTTAAAAAGCTATCAGCGGTTAAAAAGGGGTTGTCATTAATTAAGGATAAAATAGGGGTTACAGTAATTCATAACGAAGGGTGCTGACAATCGATCAGTGTGCACTGAACGATGTCTCTCTCAGACAAACACTCCGAATTCAGTTCTGATGTATTGTGATTGAGCGGTCAGATTGACATAGAGAATTATTCCGTAAGGAAGGAAATAGGGAATCACTTGCAGTTTTGATTTCATTTGCTTTCCCAATTTCTTTATTGAACATTTCTGTAAAAACATGTATTTATTTATTTTGGTGTATTTCCTGTCAGTATAAAAAAAGAACTGTATTATTATTATGGTAATTAGCCGGCAGCTAGCTCTTTGCAACTCTCACATGGTCGCCCACTGAAGCTAAGCAAGGCTGTGCCTGGTTAGTACTTGTTGGGAGACCACATGGCAAAGCTAGGTTGCAGCTGGAAGTGGTGTTAGTGAGTCCAGCAGGGGGCACTCAACCTGCGATCTGTGTGGATCCTAACACCACAGGATATTGAGGGGGACTCTATACTGCAGTGGTCTCCAACCTTTTAATCTCCACGGACCGGTCAACGCTTGACAATTTTACCGCGCACTACAACCATGCTAAACAACCATCAGTAGTTTTCTCAGAGGATGACAAGCTGACAAAACATTGCTGTCACTCTGATACAAGTTTTAGTTATGGAGAAAATTACAAAGCACTGCAGTGTTTGGGTGCTCTGTGTTTGTCTGAGTTGATTAGTCTACCGAAATGTGTATATTTTATACAAAGTACGAAGCTGATCGGTCAGTTTTTGTCACGTGACCCGAGGTGTGCTTGTGGCTGTCATGTATAATTTTGAAGCCGCGAGCACATCACGCCGCTTGCATGCACAAGCCGCGCACCTCCATTTGAAATAACAAATTTGAATCTTCTTGCACAGACATGCTGGTTTTACCTGATTTGTTGACAAATGGGTTGCAGATCCATTCCTTGGCAGTTTGTGGGTCCATTACTGGGCCTTTTTCCACCTCAAGTGACCGAGATGTATGCGAGAGAATACAGTAATTTTTCAAAATAAAAGATCGTTCAGACTCAGATAATAAATAAAACGGAAATAATAACTGATTTCTTGTGTGGTCTGTACCAAGTGATGCACGGACCAATACCGGACCATGAGGACCACTGCTATACTGCTCAGTGAGTGCCGTCTTTCAGATGAGATGTTAAACTGAGGTCCTGACTCTCTGTGGTCTTTAAAAATCCCAGGATGTCCGTTGAAAAAGAGTAGGGGTTTAACCCGGCATCCTGGCCAAATTTGCCCACTGGCCTCTGTTCATCATGGCCTCCTAATTATCCCCATATCATAATTGGCTTCATCACTCTGGCTGTTTCTCAATATGCGTTCTTCAGCGATCTTGCGTCCTCGTGTTCTCGTGTAACATCATCATCAGCTGCCAAAGTTCGGTTCCAAAACTCACGACTACAAGAACAGAGGACGCGTGAAAGTTCCTGGATGTTTTCTTGATATCGAGGATGCACCGATGCAGACTTGAGCACCGAACTCGCTCTAGAAGTCCCAGAATTCATTGCGACTGGAGGTGGGAAGCACAGCATTTTATATAGGTTTATTATTAAAGTTCAGAGACATAACTTTTTTACCTCAGGAGTTTCCCTAAATGAAACAGTGGAAGTAAACATCACCATGAAAATCTTTATAAAGGCATAAACACATTAAGGGTGCTATAAAATTTGTATAATTTTTTTTATTTATATTGTGCAACGTATATTGGTAAAAGTCTTCATGCATAGTATATATTGTGAAAAGGCGAAAACTATAAATTGCTGTATGAATGCTGTAATGTTTCAGGAAGAACCAGGGAAGAACGCAGCATCTAATTTCTCACAGTACGCGTCCTCTGTTCTCGCGGTCTCCCAAGTTCGTACAATATGGCTGCCGTCGCGTCATCCAGGTGGATGCTGCACACTGGTGGTGGATAAGGAGATTCCCCCCCAAAAATGTGTAAAACGCTTTGAGTGTCCATAAAAGCTTTAAATAAACTTAAGGAATTATTATTAATTATTGTTATTATAAATAACATATTTTTAAAAAATGTGTTCAGCATGCTATTTATTGAATTTATTTTTGTTAAAAATAGTTTTACCAACTGTTAAAATTAACTTCTGTTTCTGCAGTGTAAATATGAGCATTATGAATAGGATTTGCACATAGTATGGTTGGACGTAGGACAACCATGTTGTCTTTATTACATGTCTGCATCAGTTGTGTCACTTTACTTCAATTCATACATTCATAATTCTTTGCCCTTTGGTTTTGGTGTGGTGTACATATTTTGTCTGAATATGTCTTTTTTTTGTCTTGTTTTTTAGCCCAGGATGCTGGCCTGGATGCTCTGGCGTCAGTCTTAAGTAGACAAAAACAGATGGGTCAAGAAATCGGCAATGAGCTAGATGAACAAAACGGTGAGTGAAAAGTGCAGTAGCCTATATGTGACAGCTCTGGCTGAACATTCACATGGTTTACTATGAATAACGTCTAATTTGTGGTCAGGTTGGTTTTACTTTGTCACGCTGCTCTCTCGCTAAACTACATATGATGTCATTGGCTTTAAAATTAGCATTTTTTTTCCAAAACTGGGGTTAAAGTGGAAAATGTGGAACAGTACTTGGAAACACACTCTCACCTGGTCTATCACATTTTTTAACTTCCCAATGCAATGTTTCAAACTTGCTAAACATGAGACATTGCACAGAGACATCACATCATTGTGGTGAATCTATTTGAGTTGGAATGTGAGAACATGGAGAAATTACATAGTATGTGATGAAGTCGAAGTCACATGGAGTAGACTGAGCACAGGTCAGTCGTCTGTGACCTCATCTGAAGGTCACAGCTGCTTTTAACTTTTCCCGCACTGCCTTTCCAACCTTTTAATGCTGGAGTGGGGATAACAGATATATATATATATATATATATATATATATATATATATATATATATATATATATATATATATATATATATATAATTAGTATTTTTTTATGATGTGAGATATTTTATCTGCTGAGATCGGTTTGCTGAAATACAATATTTTCTTAAAATAATCAGCTGCGCTGACATCACTAAAGAGTTGCTTTGCTTTAGTTTGACTTGTCAGGGTTACAGCAATTTATAAAGCTAAATAAACCTAAGCTGGAGTTATTGTTTTTATTACATTGACTTATGGAGTCCAATGTTTAAATGTTCTTCTCTGTCAAAAAATATCACATTCAAAGTCATTTTAACTCTTTTAAAAGTCAAGAAGCAGATGTAAAACTTTTGAAGTTGGCAAGGTTTTTAAAATGTTTTTAAAAGATTTTTTTACTTGCCAAGTCTATATTTATTCAAAAATGCAGCAAAAGGAGTTGAGATATTTAATTAGCATTTCAAATAAATGTTTTCTTGGTGTATATACATATTGTCATATAATTCTTGAGAAAGTGATGATTTTAGTGCTCAAGAAACATTTCGTACTATTATCTTTTTAGGTGATTAATATTTTGGGGAAACTATGATGCATTTTTTGCATTGTTATTTTGTCAGGATTTAATGTAAACTTTATCAAACACAGTTTTAGTTTATTAAAAAGATACTAAATAATCATCAAAATCAAGCAAAATATCTATAATAATTGTAGTTTTACCTTTGAAGCAAATACAGTGTGTTATCAAGTAAGAAAAAAGACAAGTCTTTAGATATTGTGCAGTAAAATCAGTAGCTTTTTTTTTTTTTTTTACCTCAAATGTATAATAAAGTATGCAAAAAAACAAACACGTTTGTTATTTTTAACTTCACTGTTTATTGGTCATAATAATTAGAAAATTTGCTTTTTTTTGCTAAAATGAAATCTGTTTCCTTTATATTATATCTGCATAATTAAGGGCTTGGTTACTTGAGTGATAGCTAGGTCTCGCTAGTCGCCGTCATTTCACCTCAGCTGATTCCGGCTGATTAGTCACTGAACTCGGCATATCCATCGTATTTTTGTTTTGTTTTATGTGGATTTACACCATCAATTGCCTTTTGGAATGATTTCTTACAATTATCAGATAATATGGCATGCTGTGTGCACCTAATTGTGCTCACAAACCATTCACGTGGCCTCCATTTGTACATTATATAGTAAAATTATATACTTGTATACCATCTCTATAAATGTATTTGTTTTATTTAAGATAATTTATCATTTATATTTTTCTTCAGACCTGTAATGCGCTCCAGAATCTGACAGATTGATTCGCTGTAGGCTATAAAACATCATCTGAAACATTGTCTCACAGCGTTATGCCTGGATTTCATAAATAGCCTTGCATTTACTAACACAGACTATATTTGAAGTGTTTGGAAGTAATTTGCGTTTTCCTCCTGCAGAAAAATGTTATAAGAACAATTTTTAGTAATTCAATGTATTCCAACAGTGTTTTTAAAAGACTAAACACTTTATTGATATAGTACACAACCAAGTACAAGTGGTCAGAACACAAACTAGTCGCAGGTAGTTAAGTATTAAGCGTTTCTCCCAAAGAAAAGCCTGTCTAAGCAAAATGCTAGCAGGCGTCTATAGCTCCGCTCATGCTCCACCTCTTTGCACTCATTTTGTCACCCCTCGGTCGGTGAGATGGTGCGCGAACAAAATGGCGATGGTTGGCCACGCCTGCTTGTAGCTTCTCTTGTGATCTCCAGAAACCTAGGGGTGACATCACGCATACTACGTCCATGTCTTTTACAGTCTATGGTTCTTCCTAAAGTATTTTTTTTTTCTTTTTTCTAAATGACCTCAAAGTAAACTGAGCAAAAATATAAACATGCAACTTTTACATATAATTTTTATACAAACAACAGGCAGTGCAAAAGATAGATTTTCATTTTCAAACTTGTTAGATGAATCTTAAAAGCTGTGTATTATTTATGGATGTGTATGGCTAATTAGTCTGTCTAGCTTCATTGTATGTTGTGAGAAAGAACATGTTGTCTAACTGCTGGAACATTAAAGGTATCAAGCTCTTCTTTAGTGTACATAAGAAGAGCAGCTTTCAGGAAAGTGAACCGAAACCTTGCAAAAAAAAAAAAATCCACATGACCCTAATGGATAAACATTTGAGTTGAAGTCAGCTCTGTGTCTGTCCAACTTGTGTCTAAAAAAAGAAATCCTGATGCAAGTTCACCCTGTTTTTGTTGGCACAGTGAAGGTTGCCCACAATGCTTTTTCAGGGGGTAGCGTAATTACTGTGGACCACTTCCAGTGTCACTACTCTTTCCTGTCTGCTTCAACAATCGGCAGCTTGATGAAAACACAAAACAGACTCCAAATGTTTCAAAGGTTACATTTGATTCTTGTAATAAACTGAGATGAGCGCATTTATTCATTTACAAGTGTGTCCTGAGCTTAATTATGATGGTTTAACATAAAAGTGCAATAGGAGATTTTGGAAAAAGCTAACATTAGCCTGATAGCATTGAAAGTCACATCCCACCCTGTAAATTGCCATAAAAGACACACCTCCTAAATAGAACAAACCTTATAGTATAGTCCTGGATAAAAAAAACCTTATAGTAGTATAGTTCATTTATTCATTCATTTTCTTTTTATTCCTTTATTTATCAGGGGTCGCTACAGCGGAATGAACGGCCAAATTATCCAGCATATGTTTTACGCTTTATTCCACAACTCAGCATTGGGAAACACCCACACACTCTTGCATTCACACACATACACTAATTTAGCTTATTCAATTCACTTGTACCATATGTCTTTGGACTGTGGGGAAACTGGAGCCCCCGGAGAAAACTCACGCCAACACGGGGAGAACATGCAAGCTCCACACAGAAGCAGACCTAGCTAGGGCTCAAACCATCGACCTTCTTGCTGTGATGCGACAGTGCTGAGCTACTGTGCTGCCCCCAGTTAGTGATTACAGTAAGGTTGTTGATGTTATTGTTTTGAGAGATTGTTACGCTATCATTTGGTTAAAATGGTTAAAGATAAACTCGTGCCTACAAAAATATGGAAGATACTGTTGTTGTAGTACACATTATCTCTAAATCCGATATGACCATAAGAACTTTTTAGATTTCTCGTCAGTGTTCAACACCATAAAAGTGTACATATTAGCTTCAAAACTTGCACACTTGTGTGTTAATCCCTACACTGTAAAACCCAAAAAGTTAAGGAAACTCAAACCATTTGAGGTTTGAAACCGATTGTTACAACCCATTTGAGTTCAAAAACTAAACCTAATGAGTGCTGTGAACTTAATCCATTTGAATAAATGAAGCAGTTTGAGCCCAATAAAACCCAATAAATGAAGAAAACTCTAACCAACTGAGTACTGTAAAAAAACAATAAGTTAAGGCAACTCAAACCGTTTGAGGAAACTGATTGCAACAAATCATTTGAGTTAAAAACTAATCTAATCTATGATTAAATTATATGTTTGGAATCACCAATAAAATGAAACAACAGCCGTCTCATAAGTTTCATTTATAAATGTACGAATCAAAAATCTACATTATTTTATGTTGCCCAAGCTAATAAACATGTGAAAAGAATGAGATCACGACACCAACCTCATTTATAGCTGTTCTACATATTATCATCTTCTGAATAATGCCTCGTCAGATCTTGTTGGTCTTCTGAAGTAATCCACAACTTGGTCTTGATGGCGAGTCTCCTCCAGAAATGAAAGCGACTCTTTGTTTACAATTTTGTGGGGGTTCGAGTAGTTGCTGTCATGTGACATGCATTTGACAGGACAGACTGTACCTCGGATTCATTTCATACAGATTACAAAACCAAAAAAAAATTGTTTTTAAGTGTGGTTGGTCGCTGAGATTCTAGTGTGTTTGTTGACCACAAAAAACTGTCATAAAAGCACACGTCTGGTCCGAGCTTTTCCCCCAGAGAAACATCAGGCTATAGCAGGGGTGTTCAAACTGCTCCCTGGAGGGCCGGTGTCCTGGAGAGTTTAGCTCCAACCGTAATCAAACACACCTGAACCAGCTAATCAAGGTCTTACTATATATACTAGAAACTTTCTGGCAGGTGTGTTGAAGCAAGTTGGAGATGAACTCAGCAAGACACCAGCCCTCCAGGACCATATTTGGACAACCCTGGTCTATAGCGATTGATGATTGGCTCCTGTACAAGTAGACGGTGCTTCATGGGGCTCGCCCTATTGACACATTTCCCCATAAAAAACTATATGAGTGACATGTCTTGTGTATTCTATAGTGTTTGCTAATAATATCATTTCTAATCCTAACCATGTTTGTATTGGACAAACTTTTCTTGGTCCTAAACCTTCCACAGAATATAAAAAACCATACAAATGCATATGGAACACTTCATTTGATGATTGCTGATGTGAAGAGATTTTCAACCAGCTTAACAAAATTTGTTTTTGAAGATCACCTTTTACCAATTTAGGGTTGATTCTTGTTGTGACCATTTGGTTGAAACTGATGGTGGGAATTGTTGGCTCTTGGCTGCTTTTCGTAGTCTCTGCCCCATCTCAGTCTATGCAGGGTTCAGCCTGATTGATTTAGTCTCCGTCTCGCCTCCTCAACTAAACATAGGAGTGAGAACGAATCATTTGAACGGGCCCTCAATCTTTCTCCCTTCTTTTGCTAAAGCATGCAGCGTCAGTGTTTCCTAGAACAGGAGTTTGGCGAGCAGAAACTGAAACTGCATGGTCTCTGTTTCATAGACTCACATTTGAGAGCTGATAGAGTTACGGTGCTGGTCTTCTGTCCAACAAGCCTCCTCTGTAGTTCATCTGCAAAATTCTTTGTGTTACAGATATAAATGTTCTCGCATGTTTGTTTAGAAGGCTTGTTTTTTTCCTGGAAATTAATACGAAAGGCTGTCTCGGGTGAAAAAACAAAACGTGAAAATTTTGTCATTATTTTCTCACCCTTCACTTTCCAGAACGGTTTGAGTTTCTTTATTCTGTTAAGCACAAAATAAGATATTTTGAAGGAAAACTAAAAACCTGCAACCATAGATCTACACAATATTTTTTTTCCTACTGTGGAAGTGAATGTTTACAGGATTTCTGCTTTCTTCAGAACTTTTTCTTTAGTGTTCAACAGAATAAAGGTTTTAGAATTAGTTTAGGATGCTTTTGTGTAAACAAATATTCAGATGTGAATTTAAAGTTTAGAAAAGTTAAAGTGTATAGTGGCTGCGCAGTATATCACTTCAGCATCAAAATCACAAGATGTGCATCTGCAATAGTCGCAATAGTTCAGATTGCATGAGATTTGTGGATTTACTACAGAGTTTAACCATGTTGAAGTAAACTTTTATCATATGCATGTGATTTTAAGGCCTGTGACAGTGCAAGCATTTAAAGAGAGATGAAGACATTCACACACCAGTGTGTACACACAAATGTTGTGTCTGTCACTTTAATAAAGAATCATTTTATTGAATTGTTTATAGAATGAAATCAGTATTACTTTACATTTGATCATTCATTTTATTTCTGTAGCTGAATACTGTTAGACTTCCCAGAAACCCTCTGCATTATCAATGCTTGTAATTTGTTTATTATTATTTTATGCATGATCCAGTCCCCTACAGAATAATCCTAATCTATCTACATTAATTACTTCCTTCCAAACAGAGCTTTTTCAAACATCTGTGGACATTGAATTAATATCACAATATACATTTAAAGAAAATTATTAGCCCCCCTGAATTATTAACCCTCCTGTTTACTTTTTCCCCCAATTTCTGTTTAACAGAGAGATTTTTTTCAGCACATTTCTAAACATATTAGTTTTAATAACTCGTTTTTAATAAATGATTTATTATCTTTCCCATGATGACAGTACATAATATTTTACTAGATATTTTTCAAGACACTTCTATACATCTTAAAGGAATAATTAGGTTAATTAGGTTAACTAGGCAGGTTAGGGTTAGACTGTCTCCAATATCATGCAGCCTGAAAATAAATTCTAAATATTTTATATATATATATATTGAAAAAAAGTGTGTGGTTAAACTAAAATGTGTGGGTAAATGTCAAAGTATATTATGTAAAAGAAAATAATGTGGTAGATTTCTTCTTACAATCTTTATGATAACATACCTACACAGCAAAATTAAGATTGGTATGTATGATTGTGATGTGATTTTACTTATGCAAACATTCAAATCACTGTTTTCAGATACTTTCTCACTGATGCAATTGTATGTTTATTGTCACTGCTCAGGTATGTCAGACTTCTTATGCCTAAACAAAGACCAAAACAACTGCTTTGTCAAAATAGAGATATCTGTGGAAATCGGAATGTGTCACTATATATTAAAATGAGGTTTTGTATTGATGTCACACATCATTTAAATGTCATTAAACACATCACATACACTCACCGGCCACTTAATTTGGTACAAACTGTCCAACTGCTTGTTAACACAAATTTCTAATCATCCAATCACATGGCATCAGCCCACTGCATTTAGGCACGTAGACATGGTCAAAATGATCTTCTGCAGTTCAAACCGAGCATCAGAATGGGGAAGAAAGGTGATTTAAGTGATTTTGAACGTGGCATGGTTGTTGGTGCCAAACAGGCTGGTCTGAGTATTTCAGAAATTCAATTCAATTCACCTTTATTTGTATAGCGCTTATACAATGTAGATTGTGTCAAAGCAACTTCACATAAAAGGTCATAGTAAATTGCAACAGTGTAGTTCAGTTTGTAGTGTTTAAGTTCAGTTCAGTTTAGCTCAGTTCAGCGTGGTTTAAAAATCACTACTGAGAGTCCAAACTCTGAAGAGCAAATCCAACGATGCGTAGCTCTACAGATCCTGAACCATGCAAGCTAGAGGCGACAGCGGAGAGGGAAAAAAACTTCACTAGTTGGCGAAGTAAAGAAAAAAAACCTTGAGAAACTGCTGATCTTCTAGGATTTTCACGCACAACCATCTCTAGGGTTTACAGAGAATGCTCAGAAAAAGAGAAAATATCCGGTGAGTGGCAATTATGTTGGCGCAAATGCCTTGTTGATGTCAGAGGAGAATGACCAGACTGGTTCAAGCTGATAGAAAGGCAACAGTAATTGAAATAACCACTGAGTTATGCAGAAGAGCATCTCTCTACAGCAGCAGAAGACCACACCGGGTGCCACTCCTGTCAGCTAAGAACAGGAATCTAAGGCTACAATTCACACCAAAATTGGACAATAGAAGATTGGAAAAACGTTGACTGGTCTGATGAGTCTCGATTTCTGCTGCAACAGTTGGATCGTAGGGTCAGAATTTGGCATCAACAACATGAAAGCATGAATCCATTCTGCCTTGTATCAATAGTTCAGACTGGTGATGGTGGTGTAATGTGGGGGATATTTTCTTGGCACACTTTGGAACTCCAATTGAGCATAGTGTTAATGCCACAGCCTGCTGACCATGTTCATCCCTTTATGACCACAGTGTACCCATATTCTGATGGCTACTTCCAGCAGGATAATATGCCATGTCATACACACGAATCATCTTAGACTGGTTTCTTGAACCTGACATTGAGTTCACTGTACTCAAATGGCCTCCACAGTCACCAGATCTTAATAGAGCACCTTTGGGATGTGATGGAACAGGAGTTTCGCATCATGGATGTGCAGCCGACAAATCTGCAGCAACTGCGTGATGCTATCATGTCAATATGGACCAAAATCTCTGAGGAATATTTCCAGCACCTTGTTGAATCTATGCCATGAAGGATTATATTAGTTCTGAAGGCAAAAGGGGGTCCAACCTGGTAATAGTAAGGTGTACCTAATAAAGTGGCCGGTGAGTGTATTTAAATATTTAAAATATACTTTTATGCTAATTCTTAGTTTGTGGTTTTACTTTTAATGTTTGTATTTGGTGATGGTAAAACACATCACACACAGAGACAACAAGTGGATTTTTAAGTCGTTTATTTTCACAATGTATTGTCATAGTAAGACTTTTTGGTACTTCATAATTGTTTTTTTTTTTTATTCAAGAACATTGTGAGATTTGGGAGTTTTCTATGATCTTCGTGTACTGGAATTTTAAACTCTACAAAATTAGCATTTGTACAATATACTTTTCCGATCGTTCCATAGTCTGGGCTTCAACTGGGTCATTCCAGAACTACTACCTTCTTTTTTCCAAACTATCCTTTTATAGCTGTGTGCTCCTAATTATTGTTGCCCTGGAAAATGAATCTCCCTTTAAAATGCAGATCTTTGACTGACTCAAACAGCTACTCACTCCAACAGTATTTACTGTACCTGTGCTTGGCTCTGTTCAAGTTGCTCTTGATGCCAACAAGGCTTTCAGTGCCCTAGAGCACAATGCTGTCTCAACCTGACTTGATGGAAGGGATGGTGATGCCTTGGTCGTGGTCCACATTTGATTTGGGCCAAGCATTCTTTTTTGCTTTAGAATCGACTCAACCTTGGACTAATCAGACCACAAAATTCTTCCAGAAGGTTTGGAGTGACTTAAAAGTTTTGTCACATTGCTTCTAGCGAAATATAGCTATGATGTAATGTTGGCTTTTTCTCAAAATTGGCATTCTTATTGCCATTTTTGTGAATAGAGGCAGCATCAGTGAAGTAATAAAGGAATTGTTGATGCCCACATAGTTTTCCCTATTTAATCCAAAAAACTGAACTCTTTTCATTGTTGTTATTATTATTATACAGTTGACCTTCTGGCCTTTATTGGTCAGCCGTAATTTAGTAATGTTTGTATTCTGCCATGAATTTCCATTTGCTTGCAACAAGCATTACAGTGTTTCTTAGCAAACATGTGATGCTTTTAGAGTTTTAATAAGCTTGTGTTATTAAACTATTAATCCACATAGTTTCATTCAGTTCTCCAGATTTTTCCGTGATTATATTAGACGCATAAGTAATCTGATTTATTTTAGATATGAGATGTGAGAATAAAATTTCAAGGGTCAATAAAGTTGGTGGATCTGCTACTTTTAAAGTTGATACATAACCTTAATAACCCCTTCTACAGAGACTTAAACAACAACAACAACAAAATAAATGTCAATAGTCACATTTTTAGAAATGTTTTAAAAGTTATTTTTATACATTTTTAAATATAGGAAAACATATGGTTAAGGTGACCCATGCATGAGGTCATCAACTCCAACATCTAAAATAATTTTTAAGAAATTGTATGATTTGGAAAAAACAAATACTGTTAATTAAACCATTTTAGTATTTTGTGTTTTTTCCCTTTATTTATGGTTGTGAATTGCATTATGGGATGTTGATCTCTGCTTTGTCAACTTTTGATGTTGAAAATTCAACTCTGCTATTTATCAAAGTGATTTTTATTAACATTTTTAAAAGTAAGAATTAATTTATTAAGAACTAACTTTGTAAAAAACAGAAAATGCACTGCCAGCTTATTACCAGGTTTTTGCAGCATAATATACAACACCAATCTAGACAATATATCACTTCAAACTATTAACCCTTTGACTCAACCAACCCTACCAAATGGTATTTACCATGTTTTGGCTTTTTAAAATAATAACTTTGAAAGTAATTTAAACAATGACTGTTTAAAATAATGGTTTACACACACAGCATTGTTGTGCACTACTACACTTAATATAGGAAAGTATGATAAATGAGAATCTGAAATATTTTTATAGCAAACTTCAAAAAATGAAAGTGTTTTATAGTGTTTTTTAAAATAAATTGGTCTTGCACTCGATATTTTCAGATTTTTCATAGTATATGTATAAATTCCAGTACTTTTACCATAAACCGACATATCTACCGTTTGGTAGAGGTTGATATTTTAGATATTATGGGATGTGTTTGCAAAAAAAAAAAATGTATTGTGTGTGTTAACTAGTGAAATTAGATGCTAAGAAATGCAATCCAAAAATGTTTTCTTGTTGGGGAAAAAGGGTTAAAAAATTTTCATAAAAGTCACATTTTCAAATGTTTCAAGGTGAAAAATTGTTAGAAGAAGACCAAGGTCCCATAATGCAATTCAAAAGCCTCAATAAGTGAAAAAAATAAATGAATCTCAAAATACGGTAAAACTGTATACTATCATATTGTGTACTATTATACAGTGTATATATATTTTCAGTGAATATGTGTGGGTCAAAAGAGGGTTTCGAGCATAAAAAAATTGTTTTTCATAAGCAAACAAACGTATTCCTACTTTTTCATAATGTTTCAATAAAATTGTTTAATTAATGTAATACAATGTTTGATACAAAGAAATCAGTTAAAATATATCCTTATGTAGATAAAATCCTTTATTGGATCTTGTTTGATTCCAACACCAATAGGAGACATCTCGTCTCTTTTTACTAATATTTTAATAATTATGTCAATTGAAGAAACATGCACTGTTCGCCAACCAACGGCAAACAATCCCAGCATCTTGTATAATGTCAAGTGACCTGCAGGCACTGCATGTGTGGCTTTACATCTTCTCTTTTTTGTTTATCAATTTTATTATACAGTTATCAGTTACTTCTGGCTCATAATGTCACAGTTAGAAGTGATAAAGAGGTCTGTTTCTGTACTCTAGAAGGTCATCTTCATAGGAAGTCATTCACTGGAAGTCTTCATCATATATTTAAAATCCAGTTTTCTTAGTCCAGGAGTTAAGAAACATATTTACTGCTTTTTTGTTGTTTATCCATGAGTTGCATCTATAAATCCAAAACAGATTTATTTTAGAAGCATGATAGGGGTTTTGGTGTGCATTATTTGTGAGTGATCATCTGAATATTACTATACAGCAAGATTAAGGGGCCGACAGCATGTTTTAGCTGCTCCATTACACTCTTGTATTATGTGACATAATCGACAATGTAAAAAGTAATAAGATAGTTTAATGCCCTAAAAGAGACAGCAGAAAATGGATCACTTTTACAAAAGAGCACAAGAAAAAAAAAAGCTTCTTCCTGTTGCCGTATGACCTTCTTGTCCTCTCGCATGATCTTTTTCTTTGAATTATTATTTTTGTGTCTGCCAAAAACATTCTAGTTCTGTAATAGTGTTTTACTGTAAATAGATTAAACATTTAATGTAGGAAATGAGGACCAGCTCTGTTCTCCTTTTAAGGCCAGGGCAGTGAAGATTGGTCAGTATTTAACATGACTCTGAAGCTTCCTGCTGACTCTTAAGTACTGTCAACATACTGACAAAACTGGCCTGGTGCAGACATCCAGATATCCTGGATCTTCTAACCATTTAATTAGAGATGGAAGGTCAAAAGAACGTTTTTACAGGCCCTGTTTGGCTATTTTAAGGACAAGATTACTTTATTTAAATGCTTATGAGTCCAAGATGAAAAGGAATTTCTAGCATAAAGTAGATTTAGGATTTGGTTGTCAAATGTGAAGAGTTATCAATTTTATTTATTCTCGCTCATGTAGTTCCAAACCTGATCTTTTAATATATATAAAGTTAAAGTTTAAGTCAGAATTATTAGCCCCCTAAATTATTAGACCCCAATTTTTTCACCAATTTCTGTTTAACGGAGATAAGATTTTTTTAACACATTTCTAAATATAATAGTTTTAATAACTCATTTCTGATAACTGATTTATTTTTATTTATTTAATTATTTAGTTCTGATTTATTTATTTGTATTTCTCAAGACATTTCTATACAGCTTAAAGTGACTTTTAAAGGCTTAACTAGGTTAATTAGGTTAACTAGGCAGGTTAGGGTAATTTGGCAAGTTATTGTATAACGATGGTTTGTTCTGTAGACTATCAAAAAAATATATAGCTTAAAGGGGCTAATAATTTTGACCTTAAAATGGTTTTAAAAAATGTAAAAACTGCTTTTATTCTAGCCAAAATAAAACAAAAAAGACTCTCTACAGAAGAAAAAATATTATCAGAAGTACTGTGAAAATTCCCTTGCTTTGTTAAACATCATTTGGGAAATAATTAAAAAATAAAATAAAATTCAAAGGGGGGCTAATAATTCTGACTTCAACTATATATATATCAATATATATATAGAGAGATAGATAGATAGATAGATAGATAGAATATATATATATATATATATATATATATATATATATGTATATATATATATATATATATATATGTATATATATATATATATATATATATGTATATATATATATATATATATATATAGAATCACATACAAAAAAAAATAAACAAAAAATTTCTACACACATTTGTATGAAGCATTGTGAGTTCTTAAACACTTGAAAACAACATGTTTAATGCATGAACAGAGTGCGAGAGAGATATTAAGGAAAGTAGTAATTGTGAGCTTGTGTTCTTAAGTCTTCAGTGACATGAAAAATGAGGAAATGGTGACATACTTTTTGTTTCTGGCTGTTAATCATCAGTGAGCGGTCAGATTTACAAAAGTCCTATTTCATGTTTGTTCTTTAACTGGTGGGGTCCATGGAGATCAGAAATACTGGAAAAGTGTGTGTGTGTGAAAGAGAGAGAACATGTACTGACATGAGCTATGGAGCGCCAGAACAGATATCATTCATTTTCATAATCGTTCCAAATATGGTCAAAACCAAACTTTTGATTCCAGGGGTAGTTTCAGGGGTCATAAATGTGCAGTGGCTCAGTGGTACACAGCAACATTTCAAAAAGCACACATTAATCTCACAACACGACATTACGATCACAAAGCAGCAGCATTTCAAAACGCAAATATTAAGCTCTCAACACAATGACATTTCAGAAAGCAAACACAAAAGAGCTCACAACACAATGGAAGTCCTGCCAACCACTAGGTGGCAGTTGGTCTACAAACAGGCAATTGTGTGCACATATCAATAGTATGTGTTCTTTTCGCGGATGTTGCAGACAGGCATACCTAGAGGTAAAACACACTTCTTGCTCCTTGGTAGCAATGTATTGTGAAAATTTTTTTGTGTCATTTAGAGGTAATCGCTGTTTCGCTGTAACTCACCATTTAACCAGAAAAAGTAATTGGTGTTTCAATACTACTAAGTAGTTGGGAGAGTTTCCTTTGTGTTGTGATTTAATGTTTGCTTTTGGGAATGTAGTTGCGTTGTGATCTTAAAGGTGCCATATACTGCATTGGTTTAATAAGTTAAATTGTTCACTGACATGTACATAGAAGCTTTATGGCTTCGGTAAGTTCAAAAAATCTCCAGAAACAGTTTAACAAGCTCCTGCATTACTCCATAAAATACTCCTAGAATCAGAAGGTCTATGATTGACCATATATGGTTTGTGTTGTGAATATTTATGAGCTCTGTTTTGTCGTGCCACTCTTACAGACACAAACAGAGAGCAGAGACAAATATAAACCCAATCAGAGTAACGTTAACCTATTTCGGTCACCAGATCTGTTGTGGATAAAGGCTAAAAGATGTGTCCCGTTGTATTTTGAAGCTATATTGTAAAAGAAAACAGTCAGGACTTAGTATCAACCTCTGCATAAACATATGACAGTTAAGCTGAGTGATTTGACATGATTCAGCAGTCTACATGTGTTTGTTGAAACATACACATCAAATTTCACAGTAAACACAATATTATCAAAAAATGTAACTAAAAATACCTTATGCCTCTTCGCAATGGAGAATACCTTATGCCTTTTCGCAATGGAGAATACCTTATGCCTTTTCGCAATGGAGAATACCTTATGCCTTTTCGCATTTTGCATTCTGAAGCAATTTTGAACATGTCTCTTGCTGTCATTGCCCAGTAATGCATAGTAAGCAATCTGGGGCTTGTATTTTCAAAATTAAAGTCCCACATACAAAGAAAGTGAAATATACACTTAAAATAACTAAAGGAGGAAAATTACCATTGTTTTCTCACTAGAAAACGTTTGGCTTATCAAATGCAGACGGAGGCATGCATATTAAGGATTTCAGAGCTTTTTTAAAATCTCAGAGCTGCAAATGTGTTTGTGCACTCTGTATGACGTGGCTGCTTGTCAGTGTAATGGAGTTAAGCTGCTTTTTAGGTGAATTTGGCTGTCGCCATGGAGTGCCGGTAAGGACACTGAGATTTGAACCCCATTTAAATTACTTTAATGTCCATCACACTTGAATAGGTTCACAGCACTTTACATGTGGGCATGGGTGAGTGTGTGTGGTCTAAACAAATTGAAGAAAATATACATGAATAAGTAAATTTAGAAAATAAGGATAACAGTTAACAAGTTGAAATATTTATACACAACACTAAACTACAATATACATATATAACTAACATCCATATGCAAATCAGATAAAGCAAAGCAGATAAACTTATACAAAAAGAATAATTTTCACTATCAACAAGCTTTTAACTTAGGCGGAAACATAGCAAAAATCAGGGGTCAACTAGATGATGTATGTTTTCTCACTTGAAGCAATTAGGTTTACATAAAAGATAGCTAAATCTAGCCACGGTTGTCTTAATACAATAGTATAATGATGAAACAGTAGGAACAGTTATGTAAATAATGCATAAACACTTACTTCTCATCATTGATGCACACAAATCTGACTGGCATTAGGTAGAAAGCAAAGCATGCGACCTTTCTCTCTATCTGAACAGAATGAAACTTCAGTCAATAGACTCAATGTACCGCAAACCTAAGCTGAGTTTTGTTTAGCTGCCTGTACTCGTGGTCAGCGCATGATCAAGTGTGAGCTTTATAGGAGTCTGCTTGCGATGTCACAGCCTGCATGCGTGAGGAGAGAGCACAGATCGTGTCCAGCATGGCCCATGAGTCTCATCAGAGTTTGTTTTGTCTTCTGATTGGCCCGTTGTCCACCTGGGTTTTACACTTGTGGAATTGACATGAAAACAAGGAAACCATGGTGTATGATGCTTACAGTATGCCCGTTTCCATATACTGATCTTTCAATACTCTACTACGCCTAAGTATCCCCAGATTGTCATAATAGGGTACCTTTGATGTTGTTGTGTTGTGAGATTGTTTACTTTTTGAAATGTGGATGTGTTGTGCACCAGTGGGCCACCGGATAAATGAACATCTAAAATAATTTATTGAGACTTTTTAAACTTGCTTAAGCCACACATCTACTATGTAGATTTTAGAGAACAATTTAACTCCTTGAATCAAAGCACTTTTAAATGCAAATGAGAGACAGAAAATAAAGCATCTAAGTTGCCACTGGCTTGCTTGGCTTAGGATTTGTGGAGCAGTGCATCAATAGATTTGATCTTTAGTGTTTGGACTTTTCAGCAGTGAAAATTAAACCACGCTGAACTGAGCTAAACTTTCAATTTCAATGTACTAGAACCTCTATGTTAAGCTGTTTTGACACAATCTACCTTGTAAAAGAGCAATAAAAATAAAAATAAATCGAATTGAATAATTAATATTCAAATAGTATTCACTATGATGACAGGTCTATAATTTTAGGACAAATCACAGATGGAAGAATTTTCTCCGGATGTTTAAACCCACTATTTATGTACACTTTGCTTATTTGCTGAGCTAATCAGCCTGTAAGTTCACTCAGAATCTTCATAAAGGGCTTCATGGAATGAACTTTATATGTGACCTGCAGTATACAGTCTAACTGCACACCCAACCCCCCCACCCCCAAGAAAAAAAAATAAAGAGTTAATTTGGCTTCCAAATACAACATGGCAGCAATTATTCCTCAGTGTGTTACAAAAAAAGTCCTATATCAACAGAGTGCTACTTTTTTTGTGCGTCGAAAGTCAACATCATTCGAGTTTATTGGTGTGGATGTTTCTCAGATATTTGGCCTGGAACTATGACATCAGCGCGTGTCATTGACGGGTGAATTAGTGTGGTTATTTGTGATGACTGTGCAGAAGAACCTTTTTTTTTCCTTAGAGGGCAAATTAAGTTGAAGTTTGCTGGGTCAGAACAAGGTGCCTCGTGTTACTGGCAATGCAAGGGTCATGGTGGAATGCCAAAAGTTTGCTCTTTACACATTCGTTGGTTTTTGAGAGATGCAATTTTGCTATTCCTTTTTTATTGGGATGGTTTATTTTAACCTGAATCGACACATTCATTTATACTCTAGACTTCTTTTAGCATTGTTTAATCTACATTTTCTTTGTTGGACATTCCATCCTTAAAAGTGTATCCTTCTATCAGAAGAATTAGTCCCCGCTGTTTGGTTTGTCGTCCACCTTGACCTCTCCTCATATTTTATAAACAAACCCTTCTGAAGTAAATGCAGTCATGTGCTGAATATTTCTCAGACGGTCCTCACACTCCGTGCCTTTTTCTCATTTAGCTAATAACACTCATCTCAGTGTTACATCTGAATGAACACTGCTGTGCCAGTATTTGGACTAAAGTGACTTGTATAGGAAAGAAACGGCACTTCTTGTTGAGGCAAGCTTGGGTAATCTCCAAAAGCGACGTGTTGCGGTGATCCTCTGTCAAGTCTATGATCAGTCCTTGAGGATGGAGCTATTGTGAGCGTTGTTTGTGTTGAGGAGCTGAATGCTACGTGATTTATATGCTGAGGTTATGAAGGGCCTTTCCTGTGTATTTCATATATAACAAGCACTCTTTGTGCTGATAGATATGTCACATTTTAGTGAGGAGAGGAAGCCAAAAAGCATAAAGCAGTCATGCAGATAAAAACTGAGTTGGAGGTTCAAGAGCAGAGTGAATCTTAAACATGCCATTAATTTGTTAAATATGGCTTTGTTATGTGGAGATATGAAATGCTGTCACTGAGTCAGCATTTGGAAAGAAGTAAAAGTTACTGCTTACCTCATGCCTCAAGTGCACAAGCTGTTTGAGGTGAGGAAAAATAAATCTGCTCAACCATTTTATTTATTGTTATTATTATTCACACACCATCAACCAATTTAACAAATTAAAATCCTATTAAAAGCAAATAAAAATAAAAATACTCCGCATGGGCAATATTGACAAAATTATATATCAATAAAATATACAATGTAATAGAGATGGCCATTGATGAATACAGATTAACAAGATAGTTTGAATGGCACTATATGAGTTTTCTGGGGAGTCTAACAGTATTCGGTACAAAAATTGAACAATCACAATTCAAAAAACTGCTTTTCTTACTTTGCTTTGTCTCATTTCTAGTCCAAATATCAAAAAATTCTTAGATCAAGTAAAAATATTGTTTGTTTTTTTTAACTTCAGAAGAAATAAGTAAAAATTAAGTGTTTTTTCTTAAAACTGGTAAAGTTATCTACCAGTGGGGTAAGTAAAAAACTAATTGTGTCTTCACTTTGAAATGTAGATATTTGGATTAGTAGGGATGTCCACGTGATGATCTAATCACGTGATTGGAAATCGAGCCAGATATATATTATATCTGGACATCCCTGAATTATCAGCTCCCCTGTTTATTTCCCCCCCCCCAATGTTTGTTAAACGGACAGAAGATTTTTTTCAACACATTTCTAAACAAAATAGTTTTAACAACTAATTTCTAATAACTGATTTATTTTATCTTTGCCATGATGACAGTAAATAATATTTTACTAGATATTTTCTAGACACTTCTATACAGCTAAATGTGGCATTTAAAGGCTCAACTAGGTTAATTACCTAGTTAGGATAGACTAATTAGGCAAATTATTGTAAACCGATGGTTTGTTTTGTAGACTATCGAAAAAATATATAGCTTAAAGAGGCTAAAAATTTTTAACGTAAAATGTTTTTTAAAAAATTTAAAACAGCTTTTATTCTAACTGAAATAAAACAAATAAGACTTTCTCAAGAAGAACAAATATTATCAGATATACTGTGAAAATTTCCTTCCTCTGTTAAACATCATTTGGCAAATATTTAAAACAAAAAAATATATATAAATATATATGTTCTCTTTATTTTTAACACATATATAGTTATGTGGTGGCACAGAGTTTGACCTCTTTCTTGACTTCACACAGAAAAGACAACGTGTGTGGCTTGATATCACTTTGCTGCAGAGATGCTATTGGTTAAATGTCGGCAAAGTAGAACACGGAAGCAGCTTGAAGCAGAAAGGGTGAGCATGTCTGCTAGCTGGAGGTATTATAAAGTAGATGCCATTGCAAATGTGCATTGCAATAGCAAACTGTGAGATATGTAAACTTGGGATAGCCTGCTGAGTATTTGTGAGGTGCTATTTATTTTTATAATAGTTTTTTATTTATTTAATGTTGCACTTAAGTCCAAATGTGAAGAATTTATGTCATTTATTCCTTGATTGTTCAAGCTACCTCACAGAAGTGCTCTGTTTGTTAATAGAGTTGTTAAATGTTAAAATAAGGTAAATAAAACAAAAAGGAACATACTGGATCTGTTTTATCACTCTACTTTATTCTTTTTTTTATGTGTTATAGAAGTATCGGATCGGGTTTCAGTATCAGTAGATACTCAAAATCAAATAACTTGAAGTCGAGTGCAAAAAAATCTGATCGGGACATCCCTAGAAATAAGACAAAATATCTTTGCAAGAATTTTTTTTCACTAATTAAACTCTGTTGCTCCTGGTCAACTATAATTCAGACTCAAGATTGCATGTCTTGCAATGTGACTATTGTGGGTGCGCACATTTAGATATCGATGCTGAAAAAATATATATCGTGCAGCTCTACATTCAACACAGTTTTCAGCTGTCTAATGCATAGACTTTATAAGGGTATAGTGTCTGAAACAGACTATAGGTTTTAGAGTCCCCACCACCTATATAGATAAATCTGCAAAAATGAGTGCGAGATGAGTATAAAAACTTGTTTATCATTAACTTTTTTGCATGAAATTCATAATAGAAACACTATTTTGTGGGTTTGAAACATGAGAGTCTCCATGGTTAGTGGGATGTGCTTTTCGTGTGGCTTCAGCTACAATTGCTAATTCTCAACTATAAATGCATTTTGCATACATATCAATAATAAAACAACCAAATGTAAGCATTTCAAATATTTATCAAAATCAAAAGAAACATTTTTGTGGGGTTTTCATTTCATTATATTATATTTGTAATATTTCTGGCACCAAGACACCTTTAGTAATCTAATAATCTTAATACTATAGTATTATACTAGAATAACATAATACTTTCATAAAAAAGAGTAGTGAGACTTTCAGTTGTTTAAGGCAGTGCACATTTTATATTAAGTCAGGGTGCAGCAAATAATCTTGTGCTATGTAACTTGGTAACAGTAACAAAACAGACAGAAACTATATGATTTTTGCAGATACAGTTTACTGGCTTCAGGCTTATAGATTCCTTATTATCTGTTTAAATATTTCAAGGTTTGAAGTATCCATGTTCTATTTCACTATCTTTTTTAACATCCCTATTAAAGACATATCAGTTTTTCCAACTCTGACAGATCTGACATCTGCACAAAGGCCAAGGCGAATAACAGTAAAATGTTGAAAGATGTTGTCGTTGCTGGCTTCTGTTGCTATCCTGACTTGAAGGAGGAATAAAGGAACGGAGACAAGACGGTGGGAAGGTTTCTCCATCTGCAGCTCTGGGACAGACCTCTATCCATCACATCTCATCTCATTCTTTCTTCTTCTTTACTTTCTCTCCTCTGCTTGGCCTCAGTGTCAGCCTGTACAGAGTGACTTACAATAAGATTAGGCTTCTGAGCCAGGCCTCCCAGCAGAGACCCATGAATAGAGCGTGTTTGGGACCGCTGACAACATTTTAAAGGTAGCATTATCAATCACAGCTCTTTTTATCCTCCATAGATTGATTCATTCATTCAGATCTTTTCTTTTCTTCTTCCCATGGCTATCCTATGTGAAAAAATACAGCAAAGACATTTTTTGTCAAGAAAACAAGTCACAAGGAAATTCTGATGTGTGTAATCGCATGTAGTTAAGATGAACATGAGTTGTGGCTTTATCCTGACAGATATAAGAGAGATGGGATATGATATTTATGACTCAGTCATCCTGGAAACACAAACTGGCCACAATCCGCATTCACATGAAATGGAGGCCTAGATTTATTATGTTCGTCAATGCTGATTACGCCATGTCGTTTTGGTTAGAGTCATGGGTCTGGAAATGTTTGTCATGGTCATGTCTTTCAACTCACAAAACATGTCATTTTATGTGATGCTGAGGGTCAGGCCTCGTGGATGTTGCCAGTTGTGGTTATACGGTGAAGCCGTACACCAAAATGATTTAAATGTTTCCTCATGTGAATGAACTTGATGTTGGCCATTTAACTGGTACGCAGTTTCTTGCTGTTTGGCAGACTTTGTATGCTCATGATAGTTGGATTTGATGTGTGAGTACATCATCAAAATGTTCCAATTTTTCCCTTTATTGTCAAAGAGTGAGTATTTCAGCTTTTATCTGTGAATAATTGTTTTTATATTTACTTATATAACATACAATAGCTATGTTTCCATCCAAAAATGCGAATGAACTTGATTATCGCATTAAAGACGTGCAAATAAATCAGCGTTTCCAGCCAGTGGGTCAAAGCGAACAAAATCGTCACTTCCTGATTAACTGGCGCCAAATATCAACAGTAAAAACTGAATTTGCTGCAGTAGGAGAAGCTGTGTCAATTTTTTCTTCATTTAATAAATGACTTGCGCCTCAGAAGGCAACCCTGACACGCAGTGAACGCGCGGTGGCATTTGAAGGTGTCAGACGCGGAGCACAGACGCTCTTGATTCTGGAGGTCATTAATAATATAACACTTATACTTAAACAGTAAGGCATTTTAGAATGACCAAAACAACAGTTCAGATGTTTTACAGTGAGCTCAGCCTGCTGGTTTGTCCATTTACACACATTTTCCTCATCACATGATCTCTTATAACCAAATCACATGACCTTTTTTAATGTGCATACTGAAATTTGTGCGGTAAAAGTGTTTGCATCGTAGTTTACGTGCATCTTTTCTTATCGAATAAAAAGTTTATCCTACTCAGTTATGCACATAAGTTTTTTTTATGCGCATTTTCAAAATTTATGCGCATCATGACGTTTCCATCAACCGTTTTTTATGCGTATATCCAAAATGCGCATAAAAATAGGTGGATGGAAACATAGTAATGATTGCTTTTTATAATTACTTTTTTAAAGTTGCTCACTTGTTGTTTGCAAAATGACACTTAATGCAGACATAATGCAGAACTACTATGTGCACACTAAAACAAATCCATCACATTTACGGTAAAAAACAAAAAAAATCTGGCAGCTGTGTTTGTCAGAATTTTACAGTTTAATATAGGATAGAAAAAAACTAATTCAACATTTTACAGTAAACTACTGGATTTCATTTATTTATTTTTATACACTAATGTTTTAAAGTACTAACTACACATTGTACCTTATATAGACAAAAACAACCAATGCATGTAGGTATGAGAAAGTCATATGATAAGTTAATGCTCATTATAAACAGCGCAAGACCACTCTTTGGGAGCGAAGCCATCCAAGACAAAAGGACTTTGATGATGGACTTTGGCTAAAGAATTTCCATATGACTAAACAAGTATCTGTACAATTTGGCCAGTCTTCTGGTTTGTCCATTAATGCCATCCCATCATGTCCATTTTTGTTTTAACATGATCTGGGGACCAGCAACTGTTGGTAAAATGGATTTTTTTCCTCCATTTTACAGTATGTTAATAAACAACAAAACATTATTTTTTTTATATTTGTCAATTTTTTAAATGCTACTGCTAAATAAACTTACTGTATAGATAAATGACTTTTTGTTGTATTTGTAAATTGTGTATATGAATATGAATCTTTGTTTTATTAATTTTATTTAAAAGAAATTTATCTACACACACTTTGTCTACCATTCTGTTTTTTTAATTGAATGTTTTGTTACTTTGTAATAAGGCTGCACAATACATTGTTTCAGCATCGATATCGCAATAGTCACATTGCATAGCTATGCAATGCTGAGTTAACTTTGCACTGTAATTTTTAAATTTACACATACAAAACTATAAAGCATGCACTGTTCATTTCACATTTATCTTCGTTTTGTTGCATTTATCTATGCTTGTAGTTTGTTTATTGCATGTTATGCATGATTCACTGCCCAACAGAATCACCCTAATCATTCAAAGTTACATTTGAAAACGCTTAAGGGATCAGTTCTCTCTTACTTATTAGCATGAATGTTATTCAGATATTGGATGCTTATTAGTACTTATTAAGCACATATAATGCATGGTCTAATTCTACATCCCTAATCCTACCCAATACCTAAACTACCTTAATAACTATTAATAAGGAGCAAATTACAACCCCAAATCAGAAAAAAGTTGGGACAATTTCAAAAACGCAAATAAAAAAGTAGTGATTTCTAAATTTACTTTGACTTGTATTTCATTGCAGACAATTCAACAAACATTATTTAATGTGTTCCTCGTTATTTTCATTTTAAATTTTGTTATTTATGTATTTAAAAATAAACCTGTCTTTTTAACACATTTAAAAAAAAAATTGCTGAAACGGTAAAGCATTTACCACTTTGTAACGTTGCCATTCCTTTTGATGAAAAGATGTTTAGGGACTGAAGACATCAAGTCTTGAAGTGTTTCAGGTGCAGTTTTGTCCCATTCTTCAAGTCTTAAGGTGGGCAACAGTTCGGGGTCTTCATTGTTACATTTTGCACTTCAAAATGTGCCACACGTTCCCTATTGGAGACAGGTCAGGATTGTAGGCATGCCAGTCAAGTACCTGTATCGTCTTCCTCTAGAGCTAGGACTTTGTAGTGTGTGCAGAATGTGGTTTTGCATTGTTTTGTTTTGCATTGTCTCACCTTTTTTCGATTTGGGGTTGTAGGAGATTATTGAGACAAAAGACATAATGGTTTGCTAAATGCGGGAATTGAACTTTAAAATAAAGTGTGACCAAAAAAATTATTCCCAAATAGTGCCATTTGATCATTTTACAGAATTATACAGATACAGCATGTCACTATATATATATATATATATATAAAATACAAAATATTGCAATGTCAGATTTTTCCAATATCATGCAGCCCTTACCTTGTAGGGCTTTGTTTGTAAAATAAGGGAATTATTTTGCTTGAATTATTAAAAATTATTATATAATATTGAATTATTATACTGCTCAGACAACTTGCAGAATAGTACAATTCATTCATTCATTTTCCTTTGGCTTAGTCTCTATTTCAAAGGTCGCCACAGCGGAATAAACCGCAACCTATTCCAGAAAATGTTTTATGCAGCGAATGCCCTTCTAGCCGCAACCCAGTACTGAGAAACACCCATACACTCACACACACTCATACACTATGGACAATTTAGTTTATTCAATTCACCTATAGCACATGTTTTTGGACTGTGGGTGAAACTGGAGCACCCAGAGGAAACCCACACGAACATGAGAAGAACATGCAAACTCCACAAAGAAATGCCAACTGGTCTAGCCAGGACTCGAACCACCTTCTTGCTGTGAGGTGACAGTGCTAACCACTGAGCCACCTTGCTGCCCTAGTAAAATCAACATCAGAAAGAATTGTGATGAAGTACTGAATTGTGATTTCCCTGAAAAATGTATTATATTAAATAGAAATTAAATATAATGTCTTCTAATTTCTGCAGATTTTGGAGAAATAAGTGTCTGTTGAATTATTAAATGGGCATTTAAAAGTAAAAGATGTTTACATTGTAATTGAGATGTTTAGGGGTCTAAACATTTGGGCTTGAAAAATTACATTTAAAAAAAAAATAAGACATGAGAGATTCCATGAGGTACGATGCTGATATGAAAAAAGAAAAGCTTCCCACCAGGGTCTGTCAGTGAAGTGAATCTTACCCCTCCAGTTTCACAAGTTCTTGGTTCTTTATCACTCAACACATCACGCATGTGTTCCCCTGACATAAAAACCTCCATCTTGGACAGCATGCAGAGAGCTGATCTCACTTTCATGGACCAAGCATAGCAAATATTTTCTTTGAGCAGAGGAACCCTCACGGTTACCTTCGAAAATGAAGCCACAATATTGCAGTGGAAGCTGAAAGACCCCTTTAAGAGGCCGAGAGTGCTGTTTTCAGATTTCAGATTTCTTTCTTTTGTTTTTTATAGATGCCATAAAGCATCTAATCGGTATTCCCGTCGCCCAGGCCGCAGTGCTGCTTAGTGGATCTTGGCTTTGATATGGTGTGATACATCTGGAATAAATGTGCACTTGTGACAGTCGTTAGATGCATGGCCCCACATTAAACATCGGTGGCAGGAATTCCCAGACGACAGGAAGAAGTGATCTAGAGCTCTGCAAACCGTGTGACCAAGATGAGCGCTGAGCGTTTTACACCTCTTGCTGCATTCTAGATCGTTTTGGCATGTCAAGACACGAGACGGATTTGTTTTGAGAAAAATATGCTTTGAGTATGTCTTTGTTTTGAAAAGGAAGGAAGTTGCATTTACAGACACAAATTGATGTCAGTGCGCTCATGTGTTATGAATGATGGCAAGCCCGAGAACTCGATAATTTTTGACAGCGTATCGAAGGAGACGACAGATTGAGCACATGGTGTTTTCACAACACTCAGGAATTTAGCGCATTAAAATTGAGATCCGATGTAATTGAACTTTAATGGTAGTCCAGAGCGTTCGAAAAGCACGTTATCCATCACTATGGTCTCATTATCTGGAAGAGAATGTACACTCATCTTACAAGTGAAGCTGTAATTGAGTTGTTTGGTTGTTTTGGGAAGAGCTTTAAAGTTCAAGTTAGTAACTTTATACTCAGAACAGCTTTAGATGTGCTTTTTACGCCCTTTTCTTTATTTCAGTCACTGTATACAGATCTTGCTGTATAAATTTAACACCAGACTCTGATCCAGGATCAGATTGCTTCCTAATGTATCTTTGTCACTTGATTTCATGACTGTAAAATGAGATACACTTCTAATATACTCTATTAAATCAAGTTTCTTGACTTTTTAATATATCTACTAAAAGACAGAAAATATTATTGTACACACTGCATTGTACATAAATCAGATGAACATTTTCATATTAATCAATAATATTACTGTAATTAATGAAAAAACTGAATAAATATAGATTTACACACATTTACTGTGGAAATCTAAAATCTGTGGAAAATCTGCAGAATTCTGCGTGTGCAGATTCTGTGTGGGCCTAATCATAACCAATCAAATGCTCTTTCTAACATTTAAGATGCTTCTCATTTGCTTTTCATTTGATGCGCTTGAGCTCAGGTACTCTCACTGGCAGAGCTGTGATAAAGCACTATTGGCTGTTTTTTTTAAAGGGGAGTAGCTACACTATGTCTCACCCTCTTCGTGTTTTGGTTAAAATTAATAGAAAACATTTAATAAAAATGCATATTTTAAAGCACTTCACGGGACCTTTAAATTAGAACCAGGTGAGAATCACTTTTAGTGATGAACAGTGTTGAAAATGCACATTTGAACAAAGAAGTTGTGTTTAAAATTAATTGTTTTTACTTTCATTTTGACATATTCACACATGGAAATGTTGTTACTAAAAAATTAGTTGTGTGTCACTTGTGCTCCATGTTTTTCCGATCAAAGTTGTTTACCTTATATAAGGGTCTAATCTTATATAAGACCGTTAAGTAAAATTCTCAGATTTGTTACAGTCACCAGCAATCTAGATACTGCAGATCACTGGAAAACTACAACTCTGCCACCAAATGGACAACAAATCCCAGCATGCACCATGCACACACACACCAGTTCCTGATCCTGTTTGATTGCAAACACTCACAGCTGAAGCTGCTCAAGGACTCATTACACAGACTGTTTATGCACCACATTTGCTCACACACATTGCTGAGTGTTATTTGTTTGTTTTGTTAGTCAAACAAACCTGCAACTTTATAAAATGTTACATTTCTATGTCTAGCCATGTTCTTTGATCCTTGTCGTGTTTTATGTAATCTATTCCTTGCCTTGTTCCTTGTTTATCTTGCCTTTCTCCGGTTTTGACCATTTGCCTGTTCATCGACAATGACTTCTAGATTATCTGTATAAACCTGATTGCTCCTGTGTTGACCGTTGCCTGCCTGACCATTCTATTGAGTAAACTTGCATTTGGATTTGCTCCTCTGTGAAAGCCTCCCTCAGTTACACTCGTGTAACACACAAAATTGTGACATCCTCAAGATGCTCTTGTCATTGTTGTCGTTAGATGATTTCTTTGGCTGCAAAGAAATATGAAAAATATGAACTAAATTTAGTCGCTAAACAGGAATAAGCATAAAAGTTTCTATCCAATGAGTCAAACAGAACAAAATAGTTACTTACTAATTAACTGGCACCAAATATAAAAAGTAAAATCGGAATTTGCTGTGCCAAAGGAAGCTGCGTGAATCTTTTCTTCATTTAATAAATTACTTGCGCCTCAGAAGACAAATGCCGATATGCAATGAAGGCATTGTGGCGTCTGAAGGCATGAGACACTAAAACTGAAATGGTTAAGGTGTTTTAGAATGAAAAAAACAACATTTCAGATGTTTTACAGTGTGCTCAGTCTATTCACACGCATTTTTATCATCACATGATCTCTTTTAACAATACTAGAATTCGCTTGGTAAATGTGTTTCCATCGTAGTTCATGCACATCTTTTTTTATCGAATAAAAAGTTTATCCTAATCAGATATGCACATACATTTTTTATATGCATTTTTAAAACTTATGGACATCTTGGCGTTTCCATCAACCGTTTTTTATGCGCATATCCAAAATGTGTATAAAAATAGATGGATAGTAATGGTAATATAACATATTGTGTATGACGTAAAATGAGACGTAAAAATTTTTCCTTTGGGCTTGAATGATTTTTGGCTTATATTCGTGTAAATAAAAGCAGAGAAATCGTTTGCCTTACCACCTTACCTTTCCTGTGGATTAGATCCTATCAAGTTATGAGAGTCCATCCCCCCAAACACCCCCCATGACTTCAGATCGTATCCAGATGTTTACATAGACTCTCCATCAGAATGGAATCAATGTTCAAACAATGACATCCAGATTGTCTGGCATTCCCAGGTTTTGTGCTTACTAGGCTTGTGCCGGTATTCGGTAATGCGATAAATCACGGTAATGAATATGCACGATATTGTTATCGCGGGCACTTCAAAATACCGTGAAAAATAATAGATCCGAATTTATATTCTTAGAACGCGCCTTAGCTTATTTTCCATCAACCGCTTGAAGAAACACTGCGTATATGCTGCGCAGAACTGATGCGCACTCTGATGTAAACAATCCCCGCATGTAGAAGCCCTGTGTGCGCAGTGCGCGCCGCCGCTGCCACCGCACTATAATCCTCATACGCAGGCCATCTGGCAGACTGGGCACTTTCCCGGTGGGCCGACGTACTTTTTGGGCCTGGCTGATCATCGTCTTATGATCTGATCGGCCCATAAAAGGCTTAGCAGCCTATCGTTTTTTTCTGCCTTATTGATTGACGCTGCTGTGATCTGTGACTCTCTGAAAGTAGATGCTTTTTTTCCCGGACAGACAGACCGGGCCGGCCCATGTGACACCCTGCAGCCCATTGGCGCTTTTCTATGAAGGTAAATCAGTTGCAAAACTCGAGAGCTTGCAAATGTAAATGTGAGCACTTGTGATAATAATATTTGTATGTGTATGTTGAAATGTACACTCACAGCTCTGATGTGAACAGCTGAATCCCTCGATTTGCACACACACACAACAATCCACACACTTGTGTTTTGAATTGGAAGTTGCAGATTAATAGTTGTGTATTTGTAAAATGTCATTCACAAATACAAAATGACAGACACACGTGTGCACGGCAAATTTGATTGCATCTTTGCTCTACAACCACAGGTCGGCAATCACAACCTCTCAGATTCGTCAGTACAACTACAAATCTCCCGCGCTCTGACTTTTGCTACACATCTCCCGCTATCTCTGTAGCAGAACTCATCTGTGCACTTGCAAATGCAGATGCGCGAGCAGCGCGGGGCGGGGGAGGGGCGGGGCAGGTGTAAAGCTGTTTGATTGGCTGATGCCTGACCAATGAACAATGCCAGCAGCCAACAGGACTGAGGTGCAAAAGAATCATTTCCCACGATTATTTTATTATTTAGGGTTTATTTCAATTCTTTTCTGAAGAGATTCTTGTTAAAAATCATTAATCTGCGGAAATGTACATACCAGTAAAAGAGCAGCAAAGCCAGTTTATTGGCTAGAGCCAGCCAATAAGATGGGGCGTTTCTGTTTGTCAGGACACAGGGCAGCTCACGTTGTTGGAGGCCTCGAGCAATCAGAGGGTAAGTTATGATTTTTAATAATCATCTATATGTTCAATACTGTTAGCTAAGCTAAGGACTGTGCTAGGTGCTTCTCTAGTTTGTTTTTTATATAAGAAACAGTTATGAGTTATGTAGGAGTTGCTTTCAGTCATGTTATATGGTTCTAAAAAGATACGATTCAACCCACATGAAATAAGAAGTTGTAATAGTATTTATAGTAAATAATATTACGTTTTTGAACCATACTAACTATAGTAAACTGTATTATACTGTATATATTGCAACTTTGTTAATGAATGCAACAGCACACTGTAGTATAAACTAGCATGAACTTTAATAAATTGAAGTATACTTCAAAAAATAAAATATATATATATAGCTTAAATTTGATAAAATTGAAATATAGCTATCTGTTTAAAACTAAACATTCTAATGTCATTTATTATGCAAATATCAAGTTGAAACAAATCTGTTAAGAACACATATTTATATGTAAAACCTAATACATTTTAAAGCAGTTTCATTTCTTTCTGATTTACACATCTACATGCATTACATCTGATTTAGGTCCACAACTTGCATCCTTCAACATGATGTGTGTTCAAAGGAAGAGCAACTAGGTGAGGGAGACAGTGTCCATCGCTCGGCTGAGGGTCCACTTTGAGCATCCCGATTCAACCCACATGAAATAAGAAGTTGTAATAGTATTTATAGTAAATAATATTACGTTTTTGAACCATACTAACTATAGTAAACTGTATTATACTGTATATATTGCAGTATCTGCAACTTTGTTAATGAATGCAACAGCACACTGTAGTATAAACTAGCATGAACTTTAATAAATTGAAGTATATTCACACACACACACACACACACACACACACACACACACACACACACCACTCACACTCATTAATAGCAATTAAAAATAACACTAGGCGTTTCAGTTTCTCACAGATCATACCGGTTTTTGTTATAATAACCTGCATCATATCTGTCTATCCATCTATCTATTTACATGTTTGTGTACAGTGTGTCCTTTATATCACTTTTTTAATTATGAACGTTACTAACTATAGGTTATTTCTCAGTTTCCTGTAAGGATGGAGTGACAGGAGAGATCAGCCTGTTTCAAGTCGATGACTAACTCAGAGAAGCTGCATAGCTTGAATAGGATGTTGTTTATGCTAAAGATGACATGATGATCTAGCTCATCTACAAACACTTCAAAATGATTCAGATCATTCAAGAGGAAGCCAACCATTTATTTTCTCTTTTTACCTGCCAAGATGACTACAGATTTGAACAAAACACACACTCACCCACACACACACAACTTTTATTTTGATAATTGTTTAATGTAGTATTTTTACACTTTACTGTAAGGCAGGGGTGTCAAACTCACTTCCTGGAGGGCCGTAAGCCTGCATGTTTTTAGTTTCAACCCTGCTTCTACACACTTAAGTGAAAGTTTCAAACAAACCTGAAGGACTCAATTAGTTTGATCAGGTGTGTTTAATTAGGGTTAGAACTAAACTTTGCATAGCTGCAGCCCTCCAGGAACTGAGTTTGACACCTGTGCTGTAAGGGAAATGTTTAACATTAATTTGTCAAATAAAATTTACAGTGCAAATAAGTGCAGTGCAAATATCTAGTTACTTGTATTTAAATATTTCAGGGTTTTTCCTTGTTCATAATGAGATGGAGGTGGTAAATCCAACTTCATCATTACCCATCAAATGTTATCTCCTCTTTAATCCTTTGCTCAAGCCTTTACTAATGGTCAGAAAGCAAGCCATTGTGTAAAGCTGGTTGATGCTCGCTGTAATAGAGAGAGACGATGACTGTTCAGCTTATGTTGCTTAACCCTGCAGATGAGATGCTTAAAGTGGACCCTCAGCCGAGCGATGGACACTGTCTCCCTCACCTAGTTGCTCTTCCTTTGAACACACATCATGTTGAAGGATGCAAGTTGTGGACCTAAATCAGATGTAATGCATGTAGATGTGTAAATCAGAAAGAAATGAAACTGCTTTAAAATGTATTAGGTTTTACATATAAATATGTGTTCTTAACAGATTTGTTTCAACTTGATATTTGCATAATAAATGACATTAGAATGTTTAGTTTTAAACAGATAGCTATATTTCAATTTTATCAAATTTAAGCTATATATATATATTTTATTTTTTGAAGTATACTTCAATTTATTAAAGTTCATGCTAGTTTATACTACAGTGTGCTGTTGCATTCATTAACAAAGTTGCAGATACTGCAATATATACAGTATAATACAGTTTACTATAGTTAGTATGGTTCAAAAACGTAATATTATTTACTATAAATACTATTACAACTTCTTATTTCATGTGGGTTGAATCGGGATGCTCAAAGTGGACCCTCAGCCGAGCGATGGACACTGTCTCCCTCACCTAGTTGCTCTTCCTTTGAACACACATCATGTTGAAGGATGCAAGTTGTGGACCTAAATCAGATGTAATGCATGTAGATGTGTAAATCAGAAAGAAATGAAACTGCTTTAAAATGTATTAGGTTTTACATATAAATATGTGTTCTTAACAGATTTGTTTCAACTTGATATTTGCATAATAAATGACATTAGAATGTTTAGTTTTAAACAGATAGCTATATTTCAATTTTATCAAATTTAAGCTATATATATATATTTTATTTTTTGAAGTATACTTCAATTTATTAAAGTTCATGCTAGTTTATACTACAGTGTGCTGTTGCATTCATTAACAAAGTTGCAGATACTGCAATATATACAGTATAATACAGTTTACTATAGTTAGTATGGTTCAAAAACGTAATATTATTTACTATAAATACTATTACAACTTCTTATTTCATGTGGGTTGAATCGTATCTTTTTAGAACCATATAACATGACTGAAAGCAACTCCTACATAACTCATAACTGTTTCTTATATAAAAAACAAACTAGAGAAGCACCTAGCACAGTCCTTAGCTTAGCTAACAGTATTGAACATATAGATGATTATTAAAAATCATAACTTACCCTCTGATTGCTCGAGGCCTCCAACAACGTGAGCTGCCCTGTGTCCTGACAAACAGAAACGCCCCATCTTATTGGCTGGCTCTAGCCAATAAACTGGCTTTGCTGCTCTTTTACTGGTATGTACATTTCCGCAGATTAATGATTTTTAACAAGAATCTCTTCAGAAAAGAATTGAAATAAACCCTAAATAATAAAATAATCGTGGGAAATGATTCTTTTGCACCTCAGTCCTGTTGGCTGCTGGCATTGTTCATTGGTCAGGCATCAGCCAATCAAACAGCTTTACACCTGCCCCGCCCCTCCCCCGCCCCGCGCTGCTCGCGCATCTGCATTTGCAAGTGCACAGATGAGTTCTGCTACAGAGATAGCGGGAGATGTGTAGCAAAAGTCAGAGCGCGGGAGATTTGTAGTTGTACTGACGAATCTGAGAGGTTGTGATTGCCGACCTGTGGTTGTAGAGCAAAGATGCAATCAAATTTGCCGTGCACACGTGTGTCTGTCATTTTGTATTTGTGAATGACATTTTACAAATACACAACTATTAATCTGCAACTTCCAATTCAAAACACAAGTGTGTGGATTGTTGTGTGTGTGTGCAAATCGAGGGATTCAGCTGTTCACATCAGAGCTGTGAGTGTACATTTCAACATACACATACAAATATTATTATCACAAGTGCTCACATTTACATTTGCAAGCTCTCGAGTTTTGCAACTGATTTACCTTCATACTTTTCGGTATTGACATTGGGCTGGCCCAATCACAAACTCCTATTTTGGACTCCGTGTGAGCGTGCGTCGTCTGTGTGTATTTGTCAAAATAGTCGAGAGTCAGAGAGAAGAAACGCAAGGGAGGCGGGAAATACACCGGCGTTTCATTTAGCGATTCTGAAAAGTTCTCTGTTCATTCTAGTACATGGCTAAAAACGCAAATCACGTGACCACACACTCTCTGCCCAGAGCTGCAGCCACTAGTTCAGCGGGTAAGCATCAACCCCAGGTCAGAGTATAGTGCATGTCAGACAGTCATCTGCTGGGTGATCTCATCTCACTATAGTTGTTAAACGTGATATTGAATTCATCTTGTGGTCTCTATCTAACAATTCTTATGTCTTTTGAATCACTTGTTCTCAGTTAACTGTTTTGGCTGAGTGCAAAGATAAGCTAATATATTAATTTATGTAACCACATACACTGATTCTGCACATTGACTGATTGCTAACCTTTATCGTTTAAATTTAATGTACGTTATACTATTATAATGGCCATTATTGGTTATTAAAACTGATATTCTGCAAAAGAGACAGGGTAAAGTTCATTCTTTTCAATGGAAATGAAAGGAGACAGTTATATTTAAGCCCTGTTTTGTTATAAATATGCAGTGTGAAGATGATGCTCATAAAAATATGCAGCTACACGAGGCTGTTTGGTGTCTGTTAATCATAATATCAAAATGAAACAAATTTGACTTATATTATGTTTTCATTGTTTAGATAGTGAAACAGCAAGCAGGATGAGGTGAAAGAGGTTAAAATGTAACACTGTTCCCTTTGAAGATTTACCCATGCATTAGCAGGCAGTTTTTGTTATGTTTATTATTGAATATAGGCTGAGTCAATAGTGTATTGAATAAGCTAAATTGGCTGTAGTGTATGAGTGTGTGTGAATGAGTGTGTATGGGTGGTTTCCAATATTGGGTTGTGGCTGGAAAGGCATCTGCTGCATAAAACATGCTGGAATAGTTGGCAGTTCATTCCACTGTGGCAACCCCTGATAAATAAGGGACTTATGCGAAGAAAATAAAATGAATGAATAGTGTATTTTTTTAGAACTCAACAAATATCTTTATGGACAGCATACAGAAATTAAATTGAGATTAAAGTTTGTATTTATTTATTTATTTCATATATATGGCTTTTGTGTTTTATAGAATATGAGTTGATAAAAATATTCGACATGCATAGATAGATAGCATTTTGATTGAATTTAGTGGGCCGCTCTGGCCCAAAATGCCAGGGCCGATTTTTTGCCCCAGTCCAGCCCTGCTCACACGAAGAAGAAGCATGGCGGAAGGAGGAACGCTGCCGACAATTTATCCCCCTTCAAAAAGGTTAAAGTCAGAAGTTTGGAAATATTTTGGGTTCCAAAAAAATGCAGAGGGATTACGAAGACGGTTTCCCTTTTGCACATTCACTTTGATACAATTGCTCAAGTTTACTTTTAAATTGTGTATTGTTTTATTTATATTTATTTGTATTCAAATGTTTGAAGTACTTCTAGTTAATTAAAAAGTTATTAAAGTTTTGTTATTGAAGTTTTTTGTGTTTTTTTACCTGTTTCTCTAGTAAAATTACAATATCGTGATAATACCGTATACCGTGATAAAAGCTCAATCAATTAATCGCAGCATGAAAATGTGATACCGGCACATGCCTAGTGCTTACACTTGTTTGTAGATTTTGGCAAGGAAAAAATGCTAACTAATGAGATATTTCATTAAATAATAAAATATGTAAGATGAAAGAAAAAGCAGGTCCAGGATTTATTAAAAAAAAAAAAAAAATATATATATATATATATATATATATATATATATATATATATATATATATAAGTTTCAGACTTGTCCTTGGATATGTTGCGTGATTAAACTCCCAATAGTCAATGGGGGCTATATAGAGTCTTATAGAATCTAACTTACAGTGAAGCATTATTTAATGGTCGAGCCTACTCTCACTTGCCGGAGATGTGTTGACCCACCTGCCATGTTTTCATGACTTTTAATGGCCGAGTTCTTAAAAGGGTGAAAATATCATTCCTTCACACACACATTCTCAAGCCCTCAGTATTACTTTTAAAGCAGTGTTGCCTAAGCTTGCAGGAATGTGTATGGTCTGCCTGTAAACTTCTCTTAACGTCTTCATGCAGGCAGTAATATTTCCCTGGAGCTCTCTCCACATTATGGGGAAAGTGAGTTTGCCATGTGGCGAGAGGCTGCGATTTCAACTGGCAGTTCCCTGTTCTAACCCCCCTGAATCTGTTTTTAAGGGTGAAAGGATTCCCTCCTATCGTATTTTACCTCCGCACACGTTGCCCTGTCATTGTGGGTGACATTAAGCTCAAATTGGAGTTCTGTTAGTGCAGGGCTAATTGCTAACTTGCTAACCACATGGTTTGGAATATGAATCCTCTGTGCTGGACTAATGGAAGGAAGATTAACTTTTGCCCCAGGGCAGTCCATAGTGTGAGTAGGTAACAAGCGCATTGTGCTGCAGCATGTGGTTCCCATTCTGAGCCAGAGGAAGCAGAGAGGTTTAGAAGATCCTTAGTCCGTCCACACTTTACACACACATTGGATTCAGGCTCTTGATGTAGTACTGTGTGAAGCCTGTCTTGGGATTCTTTTAGTAAAGGTTTTATGGGATGTTGCACCTCAGGTTAAAGCAAAACAGGGCTTTCCTTTCCTTTCTTGTTAAAAATGATGAGGTACTCTGGGGTCTGTATTTGGGGATAGAACATTTTAGTTATGTATATAAAGATCAAGATGGTGCGGGAATAGTTCTTCAGCATCTTGGAAGAGAAAGAGTAAGTGGGTCAATGACATACACAATTGTTTAGGGGAACAATAATTGTAACAATTCTTTAAAAAATGAAGAATTATATATATTTAAAACAAGAAAGCGAGGCTACAATGGGAAGAAACCCAGAAGTGTAGGATCAGCACTGTAAACATTGCAACAACATGCTGTGGACTATAATTGTCGTGATTTCAATGTGCAGATATGGTGTAAACATCACTTTAATGTAATTCAGTTAAGTTTAATTTCATTTAAACAATTAGAAGCATATTAGGCATCAAACAAAATCACAATCTCTTTACGAGTAATACACTTTAGTGTCCTCCTAGGCCTCAGTTCATGGCACCAGGTAAACACTGTGGGGACGCTTTCCTGCTTCTGCCTATGTAAAGCTGATTTATACTTCTGCGTCAAGCGCATGCTTATACTCAGGCGCAGCCTACACGTGGTTGCATAGCCCTCACCATGGACGTTGGCGACGCTGACGCGCACCTCTCCAAAAAATGTACACATCGCAATAACGCGTAGCGCAAGTTCTGTGATTGGTCGGCTTGGTAGCACTGGCAAGTGTGGGCGGAAGTGAGAGCTGCGCGAGCCCAATGGACCGAGTGTTCACAAGTGTTGAGTACCATGAAGGAGCTCTAGATGGAAACTGTTGTTTTGTGTTTACCTTCTGATTAAAGTTGTTGCATGTCTGCCGATTCCCGCCTCAAAATGAGCGAGTTTGTGCCACTTGTACATTAAGGTAGCGTTTAGAAAAAACAAAATAACAGACGAACATAAACACCTACTGCCAGCTAGCATTTCTGAAGTGTTATTGCAGAGCAACTAGGCATGGGACGATAACCGTTTTCAAGGTATACCATGGTTTGGAAAAGTCAAGGTTTTAAAACCGTCACAATTTTCTGCAACACCGTTCCTAAGGTATGTGTAAGATATTTTATTTACGTTTTCTTTAGGACAACAGTATCTTCAGCAAAAAAAAAATATCTAAATATGCCGTTTTAAATTGTTAAAATTGTTAAAAAATCTGTTTTTGAATCAAATGAAGACAGCAGAAGTCAATAACTTATTTAGCTTGACATGTTTACTCTTACAAAATATTTTAAATCTTTCTCAAAATAAAATATATTGTGTTCAAAAGGGAAAAAGGTTTTGTATTTAACCCAGACATTTAAAAAGAATATATTTTAGAGCAGTAATCACAATGCCATGATACTATGAAACTGTGATATTTTTATTCAAGGTTATGATACTGTTAGAATCTTCTACCCGCTCATGCCTAAGTGCACCTCAAAACAGCGCGCAGAATATAAATATAAAAGACAGTAAAAAAAAAAGTTAAAAAACAGAGTGCAAACACAGATACACTGGAGCATTTTGAAGCTGCGAAGATCAATCGATTCATCAGCGGATTGCTCGTCTAGGTTTGCACTCTGTAAACATCGGTGAAGTGCAGTCAACTGATGACCTTCACGGCCAAACACAGTCTTTTCTGTTAAGCACTGGTGAATACTGTGGCAAATCAGTTCTGTTTACGAATGTGCTCAACAGTGCTTAAATGTTAGCAGGAATTTGGCGTTTTTTTAATATAAATTTCAGTAACGAAATTTCCAATGTGACTCAGGCGTTACTTCCGGGTTTCTTCCCACCACAACCTCGATTTCACCTTTGAAATGGACGTGAACATGAAATCAGTCTATTTGCACTGCATAAGTAATAGTATTAGACCTTTTGTGTCAGGATTCTGCCACTTCGGTCTTGTTAATTCTTTATTTTGGTGGAGTCCAGACACTAGTTCTGTCTTGTTTTGGATGGTGTGCTCAGCTTGAGTTTTCTTGGGTTGAGCACTCATATTTTTAGATCATTGTCTGTCTTTGTCATTGTATCAGCGCCGTCTTAGCCGTGCTCGGGTCGTGTGACCTCCCGCTTGATACGGGCGTGCGAGGTCAGGGTGTGCTTGGGATGCGCACTCTCATCCTAGTGTTTGTGTTTGTTCTGTCTGCAGCATGCTGTTTCTTTCTCAGCGTCTCAGTCTTTGGTTTCGGTTTTGGTTGGCACTGGGATGGAACATGCTCGTTGCATGTGTGAGTGCACAGTGTTTTTCTTTATCGCGTACTCGTGTCTTGCACTCTGTTTGTGTTGGTGTTGTTTAAGCACGTGACCTGGTGTTTGCATTGTGGCCACATGCTTTATGGTTAATGAGTTTGCTCATTGGCTGCGTGTTCTAGTCCCATTTACGTCAGCAGATGGCTTGTGTTGTTTCTTTGTGTCATGTGCTTCCCTGTCTGTTGTCTAGTCCCATTCTCCTTGTTAACCCATTATTCGTTTATTTTGTTCACCGGTTTGTTTAATTATTTCTCTTTTATAGTCTCCTCATGTCTGCTGGCCTGTGCCAATTTGTCATCCATCTTTCCAGTATCGAGTCTTGTCTTGTCTTGTCTTGTCTAGTCGTGTCCAGTCCTTTCCAGCCCTGCACTTTCCTGCCAGCCCAGTCAAGTTTGTTTTTTGTGTTTTAGTTATGTTTTTCCCCCTGGTAGTAGTTTTTGTCGCTTTATGTTTTATTTTATAATTAATAAACCCATGTTTTTGTCCCTGTGATCCTCATCTTTCCCCAACCTCCACCTTGACACTTTTGTGTCTCAGAAATTTAACAAACGGAATTGAGAGTTGCAGTATCTTGAGATTGAATTAGGAATACAGATGCTGAACAACATTAACAGAACAGTTGCAAATGTAAAAAATACTACCACTGACTCCATTTAAAAAAAGAAAATTATTTATACATCATAATCACAGATATATCATCTCAATACCATGGGCAAAGGAGTTCCAACTACCATGTGCTGTTTCTGTGGTAATCGTTATAGTTAAGAAAAAAAAAGATGTGGCTTAATAAATAAAATATTGTTCACAAATGATGTCTACCTTAATAATACAACATATTTCATTATGACAATCCTACATTTCTGCCACATTTATACAGTTAGTATTACTAGTATATCTGTGGTAAATGTTGGTGACGCTTGAATTGAAAAGCCTTGAACTGGATCTTGTTTTACAGTTTTTCAGTGTCTTTTGTCTTATTAGTGAACTTTGCAGCAAACTTTTGAATGCATCTTGCAGTACAATTACTAAGTAAGCACATGCTTTAAGCTTTCACTGCACTGCTTTTGTGGCAAAGCTGATGCGGCATGACACCATTTAGTAGCGTAAGGGAATCCTGCATTTTGTGGTCTCCAAAAATGTCAAAATCTGTTCTAATTGGTATATCTACATAAAACAAGTCAATTTAATAGATCTTTACCAAAAAGAGAAATGACAATAATAACAATAGTATGGATATTTGTGGACCTCCAAAAAACAGCTTTACTTTAAAGCAAAACCCAGCTTCTCCTTGCTAGTCCCACCAATTTACAGCAGCCTAGTCTAAGTGTAGTCTTAAACAGAAATTATTTCATTAGTAAATGACTGAGTATGTGACGTGCTGGCAGTTTTTTGAACAAGCTGGTGAGGTGTTGGTGAATGTGAAGATGATCTTGTTTCACTGTTTCCAGACAGAAAGCAGATTATAAAAACCAAACAATAGAGTGAAGGGCTTGGCATACAGAGATACTGTATAAAATTTGGCAATACAGCATGGATTAAGTAGATTGCAGCAGACAGACATCTTAATACATAACATAAATTTTACTGAAATAATTGAGGTACATAATAGTATTAATTAAGTGTACTCAGTAATTACCACTGTGGTTTCAGACACCACTACAAATAGCTATGCCCTAGTATAATTTATAATCTTCTGATAATCATCTATAATTATCTACTGGCCAGATATTTTAACCCGAAGGCTGCTTAAAATAACCACAATGAAGAAATAAGTTTAGGTTGTTAAAGGATTAGTTTACACAAACATAAAAAAATTCTGTTATTGCTCACAATCATGTCATTCTAGTCCATTGAGATCTTCGTTCATCTTTAGAACACAAATTAAGATATTTTAGATGAAATCTGAGAGCTCTCTCATGCACTATAGACAACAAGGGTCCTGAGATGGGTCCAAGATGGCGCCGATGACGATGGCAGCCTCCGTGTCGTACTCTGCAGTAGTGTTTGTGTTTTTGTTAGTTTGTCCTGTCTCGAGTCATTTTCCTACAATTAGTTTCACCAGAGACGAATTGTTGGACATTCGGGCACATACACCACCGAATATTTTTCCATACCTGGATTTATCTGATGTTCTGTTGGACATTGTAGTCGGCGGCGCCACGGTGCTACTCAAACGCTTCCAAGCGCGCAGACGAGGAAAGCGTGCAGGCGCGCTGGTGAAACTCAGACAGCGCGGATTTCGGACCGCGTTGCCTAGCATCCATCTAGCAAATCTCCGCTCTCTACCAAACAAAATAGACGAACTCATTCTGCTCTCTCAGACAAACAGGGATTTTCTGCATTCAGCTGCTCTGTGTTTCACGGAAACCTGGCTGAACGACACCATACCGGACAACGCGCTTCACCTACCGGGCTATCAGCTGTTCAGAGCGGATCGTGACGAAGAATCAACGCGGAAATCGCGCGGTGGCGGGAAGTGCTTTTACATCAATGAAAGGTGGTGCACAGATGTAACAGTTTTAAAGAAGATGTGCTGTCCAGATCTCGAAGCACTGTTTATTAACTGTAAGCCTTTTTACTCCCCGCGCGAGTTCTGCTCGTTTATCCTCGTCAGTGTTTACATTCCTCCGCTCACGCACGCGAGTCTGGCGATACAGAAACTAGCTGATCAGATCACGGTGTTAGAGCAACTACACCCGGACTCTGCTTTAATCATTCTCGGGGATTTTAACAAAGCAAAACTGTCCCGTGAACTGCCAAAATATAGACAGCATGTTACATGTCCCACAAGAGACTGTAATATACTGGATCACTGCTATACTACAATAAAGGATGCATACCGCTCCGTCCAACAAGCAGCTTTGGGACACTCTGACCATTGTTTGATTCATCTCATTCCAACCTACAGGCAGAAACTGAAAACAGCCAAACCTGTATTAAGATCTGTGAAAAGATGGACTAACGAAACAGAGCGGGATCTACAAGCCTGTTTCGATCTCACTGACTCGAGTGTTTTTGAAGCTGCTGCAAACGATCTGGATGAGCTCACAGAGACTGTAACATCTTATATCAGTTTCTGTGAAGACGTGTGCATTCCTACCAGGACTCAACTCACATACAACAATGACAAACCATGGTTCACTGTAAAACTCAGACAGCTACGTCAGGCCAAGGAGGTTGCTTACAGGAATGGGGATAGGGCCTTGTATAAGCAGGCCAAATACACACTGGAAAAGGAGATCAGAGTCGCAAAAAGGAACTATTCTGAGAAACTAAGGAGTCAGTTCTCTTCCAGCGACTCAGCATCCGTGTGGAAAAGTTTGAAAAACATCACAAACTACAAGACACCATCCCCCAACACTGTAGACAATGAACGACTTGCAAACGACCTGAATGAGTTTTACTGCCGGTTTGAGAAAACCCCCCACACCCACTCTGAACTGCTCTTCACGCCACCATTAACACCTCCACCACCCCCCGTCTCCCTCATACCTGCCCTACAGTTTAACGAAGACGAGGTGCGCCAGGTCTTCCGGAAACAGAAGAGGAAAAAAGCACCAGGCCCAGATTTTATAACACCAGCCTGTTTAAAATCCTGTGCTGACCAACTGGCCCCCATCTTCACCCTGATCTTCAACAGATCACTGGAGCTGTGTGAAGTGCCCTCCTGCCTCAAACGCTCTACCATCATCCCCATCCCAAAGAAACCCAAACTTACAGGACTAAATGACTACAGACCGGTGGCACTAACATCTGTGGTCATGAAGTCCTTTGAAAAACTGATGCTGGCCCACCTGAAGGACATCACTGAACCCTCACTGGACTCTCTTCAGTTTGCCTACAGAGCAAACAGGTCTGTGGATGATGCAGTAAATATGGGACTGCATTATGCTCTGCAACACCTAGACAGACCAGGGACCTATGTGAGGATCTTGTTTGTTGACTTCAGCTCGGCGTTTAACACTATCATCCCAAAACTTCTCCTGCCCAAATTAACTCAGCTCTCTGTGCCCACCTCTGTCTGTCAGTGGATCAACAGCTTCCTAACGGACAGGCAGCAGCTGGTGAAGCTGGGAAAATTCTCATCTAGTATCCGCACAATCAGCACTGGCGCCCCCCAGGGGTGTGTCCTCTCCCCACTGCTCTTCTCCCTGTACACGAATGACTGCACATCAAAAGACTCCTCTGTGAAGCTCTTGAAGTTTGCAGACGACACCACACTTATCGGCCTCATTCAGGACGGTGACGAGTCTGCTTACAGACAGGAGGTTAAGGAGTTGGCTGTCTGGTGTAGCCACAACAACCTGGAGCTCAACACGCTCAAAACAGTGGAGATGATAGTGGACTTCAGGAGAAACCCCCCTGCTCTCCCCCCACTGAGCATCATGGACAGCATTGTGGCAGCAGTGGAGTCATTCAGGTTCCTGGGCACCACCATCTCTCAGGACCTGAAGTGGGACACTCACATTGACTCCATTGTCAAAAAAGCTCAACAGAGGCTGTACTTTCTTCGTCAGCTGAGGAAGTTTAACCTCCCAAAGGAGCTGCTGAAACAGTTCTACACCTCCATCATTGAATTAGTCATCTGCACATCAATAACTGTCTGGTTTAGCTCAGCTACTAAATACGACCTCCAAAGACTACGTCGAATAGTTCGGACTGCTGAGCGAATCACTGGTACAACCCTTCCTACTCCCCAAGAACTGTACTTATCCAGAGCGAGCAGAAGGGCTGCCAAAATCACTCTGGACCCCTCACACCCAGCACACTGCCTCTTTGAACTTTTACCTTCTGGTCGACGCTACAGAGCACTGCGCACCAGAACAGCCCGACACAGAAACAGTTTCTTTCCTCAGGCAATCCATCTCATGAACACTTGATGATGATAATTGTGGAACCAACATCACTACTTGCCATACACTTTTATACACATATACACTTATTTAACAACACACTTTACATGCCAATTTGCACATAACAGCTGCACATATAACGTTGTATATAGTAATAAACATGTACATACACTTGTCAATCTGTATATTTGCACTCACTACTTCAATTTTTTTTAATATATTTATTATCTGTTTTTTGTCCTGTCTCTGTAATGCTGTTGCACTGTAGAAGCTCTGTCACGAAAACAAATTCCTAGTATGTGTGAACATACCTGGCAATAAAGCTCTTTCTGATTCTGATTCTGATTCTGATTCTGAGACATTCAAGTGCAAAAAAGGAACCAAGAAAGTTCCTTGTGATTTAACTGAAACCACATAAAGCTCCAAGAACACTATTGTTTCCCAAAAACATGTTTTTGGCTTGTGTTCTGCAAATGTGCTCAGTCAATGAAAGTGAATGTGTTGCAAATATATGAAGGATTGTGAAATAATATGTTTTAAAGCTAGTTCTCTTTGTGTCTCTGAAAACAAAACAATTCCCATAAAAAATTACAAATAGAATTTTTATATAAACATTTTTTGCTTTGAAGAAATTTCTATGTTAAAAGGTTATAAACAAACTACAAAAAATGCATCTTTGTAACTGCTCTTTGTAATCTGATACTTCAATGTCACATTCAGAGCTTGTTCATGCAGAATATTCATTCATTCATTCATTCATTCATTCATTCATTCATTCATTCATTCATTTACTTTTCGGCTTTGTCCCTTTATATTGCTTAGCCAATTCACCTATACCGCATGTCTTTGGATTTGTGGGGGAAACTGGAGCACCTGGAGGAATCCCACACGAACACGGTGAAAACATGCAAATGCTAACTGATCCAGCCTAGACTCGAACCAGCGACCTTCTTGCTGTAAGGTGATAGCGCTACCCACAACAGTGGCAACAGTGTCATACGTGGATTCCAATAATGAACACAAGCATATAAGCTCCCATTCTGGTTAAAAGGTTAAGTTGGAAAGATGTTCTTACACAGCCAAAGAAGTAGGAAAAATGTAGGCGAAGAATCGTGAAGTTTCCCACACCTAGTAAATAAAGCCAACTATTATTCTAGTTCAGGGATGGGCAACTTTTGTCATGGAGCACCACTGTCCTGCAGAGTTTAGCTCCAACCCTAATTAAACACACCTGCCTAGAGCTTTGTATTGATTTTGAAGACATAAGCTGCATCCCAAATGGCACACTATACACTGTGCACTTATGCACTTACAAACTCAACAGCAGAGTATGTAGTGTCATCCCAAATGGAACACTAATGGTAATTTTGCTAAGCGAAAATTCAAACCGTTTCCCTGATGATGTTTGATAAGTTGCCAATTTAGTGAAATAAATGACCAAACTGCCAAATAATCCCTGCCAAGAGTTTAACCACATTCACCATCGGGAGGCGCTATAATCACTCTCACAGGAGAATTTTACTTTCACAATCCAAAATAAATAAAGTTATGCAACATGTGCGCCCGATAGCTCTGCCGCTTTTACTACGTGAGCAAAGCTGCGGTCATTGAGTGTCTCCATCATTTATTGTTGAATAAGTGCATCATCCGGGTAATTAAAGTGCACATATTATTTTTAGAGTTTTCAGTGTGAATGCACTACTTAGGCCCAATCCCAATTCTACCTCTTAGTCCTTCGCCTTACCCCTACCCCTCATTTTGCGCTTTCCCGTGAAGGGGTAGGGGTGTCCCAATTCCCTTTAGCACAGGGCTAAGGGGAAGGAGTGAATAGCCCTTCGAACGAAGATTTTTCAGGACCACTCTCGAAACCAAGGGGTAAGATATTTTCCAAGAATACAACAGCCAGAACAGCAGGATCGCAGCAAGATCCACAAATTGTATTTTTAGTTATTATTACGATTTTTTACAACAAACAAGCACACGTTTTAATATATTCATAGCCGTGTGTTCGTGTTTTACCTTCATACTTTAAAAAAAACCTGCTAAATTTTGCGATCTATAATCCATAATCATAACTCCTCTATAGCAGTCCCACAACATTCTGTCACTCGATGACACTCGAATACCTTGTCAGTAATGTCTATGTCAGTGTCTGCTATAATGTTAATGTTGTTTTTGGTGTGTTTACATAGATGAATATGGACACTGTGTAAATGCACAGAATAGTTACGATCTTATTGCCACAATATATCGTCATGATAACATGATATATGCCTTCAGTGATTTCCTGAAGATAATTACCAAAAAATAACACAACTGGAATAACTACAGCAGTCATGATCATCTGATCTCCTATGAAGCAAGAGATCGCGATGACATATGATGACGTGTGCAGGTGCTGTAGTGCTGTCCCAATTCTTAAGGGTAAGTTTTAAAGCCCTTCCCCTTCTTTGAGGACCAGGGGGTAGGGATACAAAAATAGAATTTGGATTGGGCGTTGAATAGTGCATAAGTGTGCGATTCGGAATGCACCTACAGATTAGCTTGTTGAGGTGTGTTTAATTATTTGAGCCGAACTCTGCAGAACTGTGGCTGTCCAGGACTGAAGTTGCCAATCCCTACTAGTTGATCTAACTAACTGCCATCCTTGAGTAAGTTGCTGAGCATCTGATAAGTACTATTATTTTACAAACTTTATTTTTCTTGTACACTGTTTCTACTTGACAAGCGATGAACATTTGTCAACAGCCTTACTGTTGTTGTACTGAGATGGAGATTGGTGAAACATAGGCGTTTTGAACCACACTAAAGGTCTGAAAAAAGTATAATTCACAACTCAGCAGCTCACTTTGGTGGATTTGAATTATTAGCTACTTGAAATGAGCTAGAAGCTCACTGAAACTAACATTCTTTTTCAAAACCAACTTCAGGTTATGACTACCACTCACTTATATAGCCACTATTATCCTCCAAGCACTGTCAGTTTAGATGAAATCCAAGGTGCATAAGAAATGACTAACATCACCTTTGAATTAGATACAGTAGATTTCACACTATGATTTCAATCTACTGTCCTTATCCTTACAAACCTTCTAGTGGACAATTTAAGACAGATCATCCTACATTGGCTGTTTGTGGGACAGTCCCACCTCACTGATTATACAGCTGGAAGAATTGATTTTGCACTTCATGATGTCAAAACTACACAAAAGGACTGCTGTTGTCTTTCATCCACCTTTTATAGTACCTCCATCTTCAGCTGACATTGCATTTTGTTAGCACAGCTGTTCAAACCAGGCCTCTCTTGCCAAAAGCAACACCGTAACCCACCTGACACTGTCATCGCCGAGGGCGGACGCAGAGGGCCCTCATAACCGCAGGCCTCCTTTGAGAGAGCGTGGTTTGCTCGCCATCACATCTTGCGTGGTTTCCACAGGACAGCTTTGAAGTGAGTCAGAAAGGAGAGCTTTTGTCTGTGAGAGCTGTTTGATGTATTATCTGTCGGCCCATCGTTTCTGAAATCAGCAAGGTAAACAGATCAAGCTGATGAGATTCAATGGCACCGATAACACGAGGGAAAGCTTCATGTGTTACCTTTGCTTTACAAATGAACAATTAGCATATGAAATGCAGAAACGCTGAGTCACAAAGGAGGACCTCAGCTTTAAAAGCTCCACCTTTGATCAGCATTCCAAACCACACAGAGGCTTAACATCATTGATTTTGATCCTTCTCTTGTGATTTTTTTTTTTTCTTTTCGTTTATTACACCTTTTTAATCTACTTGTCTTATTTTGAGCAGACATGTCAATTGCATTTGAGTAGATGTGTAAAGACTAGTTAGTTTTAGCCAATACACTCTCAGAAATAAAGGTATGAGAGTTTGTTATTGTTTGCACTTTGTTATCGTTGCTCATTTATTCGTTTGCTGGAAATTCGAACTGAATTTAGAAATAGTTTGAAAACCATTTGCTTATCCACGAAAGGAAATTAGTAAAGTAAAGAGGCCAAATGGAGGAGGCTCGTTCTTTATCCTCTTGCAGATGGTCTGTTAAACTGTTTCTCACTAGTGAAGCCTTCAGTTTTTCACTTACAAAGTCTGTCATGTAAATAGCAAATGCACCGTGGCGCAACGCAACTGACTCTTAAAGGGAATGGGAAATGAGACCCAGTTTGGTTTAAAGCACGTTATGCTTAAGACACACCTATAACTCATTAAGAGCACAACCCTGTTAGAGCATGTGCTGGGGTGCAAACCATATTTTTCCATCCTTAAATAAAATGTATTCTGACACACCCGTAATGCTTTTGCACCATGCGCTTTAGACTTTGCGCCTACATCATTAAAATAGAGACCATTAACACACCAAATGGTGTTTCTTAGACGTGCCTTATAAAAAGCATACTGTAGCATCAGTGAAACTGAATTCTGAACTGACACTTTTTTAGCTCCACTCTGAATAGCCTAATATAACATTAAAACACAACGTGAGGAATTTAATCTTATTGTTGTTTTTAAATAGTTACTGCAGCATGCCTGAAATAAACATGATGTACTTGATTTGTGCCTTTTTAGCTTATTTACTACTATGCAACCATACCTTCACTTTGTATGGCTGCTGCTGCATTGTAAGTGGCCATACTTGGAATCTGTGCTCTGCATTTCACCAATCCACACACACCATGAACACACAGATGAAGCAGTGGGCAATTAGCTACGATACATGTAGAGCAATCAGGATTAATTTATATGCCTTGATCAAGAGCACATCAGTTCACCCTTTTTACATTCCTAGGTTTCTCTTCAGCAGAAGTTGTCATAGTTGGGTCAACTTAGAGAAAATAAATAAATAAATAAATTGTGATACTTTCCCATTCACTGGGAAAGTATCACGGTTTATTTATTTTTTATTTTTTGCATTCCAATTTTCTCAAATAACTAGAGAAAAAAAATCTGTGATTAGTGTTATAACTTTCAGAAAAAGAAAAACAAAGTGAGACTAATAAAAGCAGCTAGAAGAGAGAACAATGTCAAATTTACTGTTCTGCCCATAGATGCTGTATTAGAAACACAAAAGCACCAAATACTGTAGTATTTATAATAGCAAATTTTTTATTATTAAAGTATTAAAAACTGTTGAGGATTTAAGAAGCTGATGACCATTATACTTGTCATCACCATCTCATAAAAAGGGTCCATTGTGGATATCGAAATTTATATCAAAGTGCTGTTAAGTCAAAAAAAAGAAAAAAAAAAAAAAAGAAAAAACCTCTTACCAGTACTTGGAATCAAGCCTGTGCCCTTTGGGTTACAAGTTTGACTTTCTAACTAAAAATGACTTGAAACTATCATTGATTTATCATTCTGACGATTTTTAAGATAAACTCTTGCTACAAAAAAAAACCCACTTTATCTTAGAGATAAGAGTTCACTTCTCCCACATCCCAGTGCCAAACTCGCATCCACCACTGAAAGTGTTTCTCCTTTTAACCGTCTTGCAGTGGAGTTTGGATACAAGCAGACTCTCATCATCGCTAATGAAAAAACAAGAGCAGTGAAGAAACCGTTGGCTTGACTTCACCTGTCTTTTTGCATGACTCATTGCATTTGGAAAATTTGGACTGTATGGACCCCATAGGTTCTTTGTAAACTCCATAAACAGAATGAACAGCGTCTAAGAGAGTGAAGCAGACCACGACCACCAGTGGGCAGTACAGTGGACCATTTACAAAGTACCTTAGATGTTGGTGCTTGGGAGTGAATATCCTTTGATTTTGTCAGTGTTTATCATGTGTATAAAATATCAATGCGTAATTACACTGTTTGTACCTTGGAAAACCACTTTATGGTAAATTGTGAGCCGTTCCTTGAAGCTATTATAGTGCTTAAATTGAATGCAGTCATACCAGCGCTTGTGTTTCTTTGGTCACTTTGAATGAAGAGGCTTGCAGCAGCAGAAAAGAAAAGGAAAAAAAGCATGTGCACCTGGAAAAGCAAAAAGGAAAGAAGGAATCTTTTACAGATATAAACTTTGTTTTCCCTATAGGAGCAGAACATAAAAGAACTGTTCAATTTAGTTGGTCTTGAAGTCAGCGTTTCTGTTGTTGAGCCAACTCTCCAAGCTGTGGTTTACCTGGTCTCGCATTCACGCTAATTAAAATCCTGTGGTCATCTTTTAAAATAGGTTTTACTTAGAATGCAGGTGTGGGGGAAGCATTAAATAACACTGAGGCATGCCGAGGTGTCACTCATTTAACCTGCAAATTGCTGGGGTTGTCATGAAAAAATGTTGGAGTGTGTGATCTCTGTTTTGCATTAAGCCCCTGTGGACGACAACATTTGCTGGTGGTTGCCAGATCCTGTCATGGTGTGCTTATATTCACCCTCGCTGGTACCCTCATTCTAATTACGCTCTCATTGTTCGTTGTTACCTGGCATCGACGCTACGATTAAACCTGGCAACCGCAACATCCTGCTGTGGTACAAACGGAAGCCCTTTAGTATTATCTGTGTGTGTATTAGGAGGAAACTCTGGCTTTTCTTGCCGTGGTACCTCAGGCTCCGGGTTCAGCAATCCCTCTCTCATTTTCCGGGAAAGGTTTTGAAGAGATTTTTGAAAGAGAGATTGTTTTCTTCCTATGTTTTATGAGTTTGTGAGTCATGGGTTTATTGCATCACAAAATACTGATCATGTCCAACTGCGTTGCCAGTACCTCCCTTCGCTCGTGTTGAGAAAAAAAATCTGGAACACATGCTTTTGAAGTTCAGACATCAAACTTCAGCACATTTAAGGAATGTCTTTGTGCATTTTACAAGTTTTGTTGAGCTTTAATTAGCAACAACAATTTTAAATCTCAGTTTTTTTTATTATTCTTTGGCTGACCACTGATTGGTTTTTCAAATCTGACTGATAGATTTGTTTTCATGACTTCTAACCTTTGTTTCAGTAAATCCTCACTAACCTATTCAGTTTTCTGCTCGCTTGACAGCTCTTCACACAACAACACGGTTTCCATTTGGGATCTGCCTTTGAAGTTCCTCCTTTAAAAAAGAGCTCTTCCTTTGAGAATCACTAAATCACCGGCCCACCATCCGTTTTGATGCCCACATAACAATGAATCTTCAGGTGGAACGGTGAAGAGCGCAAATCAGCCAGATTTAGAGAGCTCAAATGAACCCCATCCAATGGCGAGACTAATTTGTGCACATGTTAAAATGTGTCCGTGTCTGACTGTTCCTTCTTTTCTTGTCTAAGGTTGTGTCAGTACACAGCAGTATTTATGCACACACAAAGAACTGTTGAAGACCACTAGCTCTTTGTCAAGCTCATCGACTAAAGTCTCTATCAATCTCTAGAGAGTGCCTCGACCAGCTTTAAGGATGTTTAGGTCACATATATTTTCCAGATAGATATTTTTCCCTGACAGAAAATCCCATCAAACAGACCTTAGCTGGTTGATCTAGATGCAGTGTTGAAAGATGGACACCTCCCAGGCCTTTAGCCAGATCTCATCTCTTCTTTTAACACCTTTAACCGCATTTCAGTTTTAATATGATCGCTTTAGTGTTTTTGATTCCTGCTCTTTAAACAGCATTTCTCACTGAAAGCTGGATTCATGAGTTTGTTGTGATTAAGATTGCCTTCAAGACTTGGCTGATGTATTGTATGAAAATGGTCTTCTTGATACTTATTGATACCATCTGTAACATAACTGAGAGTGAGCCTCGTTTGGAACATCAGTTTCAGTGTTGCTGTATTGTCACTAGGCCTAGTGCATGGCCACAGTGGCAAAAAGGGTTTCAATTAGTAAATAAATAATAAATAAATAAATGAATAAAATAATGAGACATATATGCTCTAATGGTTAGGGTGCAAGTGTCATTACTATTATTATTATTATTATTATTATTATTATTATTATTACATTTATACCATAACATTTTTTAGAGTAATTTAAACTTTTGTTAAAAACTGGTAATTTTGACGGGTTATTAAAGTTTTTTTTTCTTTGTTCTTTACTAGAACCAGCTTTACTGACAAAATGCACATGAAAATTTCCTTAAAGTGTCACGAAACACCAAAACATTTGTTGAGATGATGACATTCATATATGTGTCCCACGCTGCTGAAAACACTATAAGGACACATATATTTCACCAAAAAAAGTGAAAATTGGTGGTTTTTGCATTATTTCGAGCAAATTCGTTCTTTTAGTTTGAAAATAATTTTTGAAACAACGTCACAGCGATGAGATTATTGTGTAAATTCCAGCGTGTAGTCTGGATGTCTGTACTGGCAGCTACAACATGACATCCTTCAGCTTTCAGCATTAATTCAAGAGAAAGACTTGGTTCGAACCAATCAACGTGCTCTATTGTGAATGAGGTGCAACTTCATTAATATGCATGATAGCTTCAAAGACTGTACCTGTTACAGAGAGATGCCACGTTGTGTTGCTAACCATAATTAAAACAAGTGGAGGAAGAATTGTTTGGAGACATGGGTCGTCAGTGTTGCATTTATAAATGTGCTGAAACAAAAGTTTTGTTTCCATTCCCCTGATATGAGAGCACAGCTGGACTCACGTGTGGATTACAGTGGTCTGCTAACATGCGACAAAAATATCTGTTTGTAAAGAACATTTTTTACCCAAGAGCTTTTCGCATCTGGAAATGGTGAAATCTGGATTTGCCACTCCCCTCTGATTGTCGCGTCTCTATGTTAATATCACGACTATATCATAGACTGAAAAATCTGCTGTACATGCTGCTCTCCGAATGTAAACATGTAAACACCATAATCAAACTATTACCTACGTGTAGGATTTTCACTGCATTTTGTGACCGGCTAGTCTATACACACACGGCTGTGTTTCTACCGAGAAATGAGAAGGGTTTTTTTTTTCTCCCATACGGTGTGTGGTGTCAAATTCCGTTAAAACTACACTCTTCCAGCAGTTCCTTGCATCCAATATCTCGTTTGTCATGGGGGGCATGCATGAAATGTTCCTGAATGAAATTGAAAGTGCCAAACTGCAGTTAAAGTTGTCAAACTAAGAATAAAACACCCAAAATTACACGAAACTTCAGAGGAAATGTGGATAGCACGGTGTTGAATTATGTACAATAACATGTCAAACGGGATCACGAAAGGAACGTTCAAGCAACTCATGTAAACACTTTAATCGTATTATTGTGTTATTTACATTACGACAAATAATTCCATTACTGATGTCCATGTAAGCGTAGTCTCTGTCTCTCTCCCCTGCATCTGTACTTGTGTTGCCGGTGTGAAAATCAGCTGTAGTTCACTTAATGAAACTCCCCTTTTTATGCAAACCCTTTCCTCATTCACCACTCGACACTCCCACCTAAAAAAGCTGAACTCACCCCCTTCCTGACTTTTTTCAAACTAGAGGTGTGAAAACACCCTGCTGGGAGTTTCATGGTCCTTTAATGAGTAATCACCTTGTCCTAGTATGACAAGGTGTACTCTTTTTTTTTTTTTTTTTCAAATCTGTGGTTACATCCTGTGACACCATTTTCTTTTTTGGTTTGCTATATGTAAATTTTGGATTTAGTGGACCAAGGCCCATGTTTGGTTAATTTAAATGACCATGGTTGGTATTGCATTTTGGAAGTGGACCAAAGCCTATCTTTTTAGCAGTCTTGGTCTGCTAGTTTGTTTCAGATGACAGTGTTCACACTTACTGCCCCAATACAGCAAATGCACTAGAGTCAAACTAAATAAGCCAAGTGTGAACAGATTAAACTGCACCAACAGCAACATACTTTCCGTATTAGGATCAGTGTGCTACCTTTGTCCGCATCTGTTGCTATTGGTCAGCTTGTTTTTGTCCAACTGATGAGTAAACCAAATGTTTTTTTTTGGGGTCATGGAATGTGTGAGAATTTATGTACAATATTTGGGAGATTTTCAATGTTGGTGTGAATTGGCCTTGGTGTGTGAATTGTCTCCAAAACTTATGCCACCGACTCCAATATATGTCACCGACCTATGTACAACGAGGTTTATGTTGATGCTTTGGATTATGGTTATAAATGATCATATGGATTGTACATAGAGAGACATAAAGCTTATTTGATTGTTTTATGACCCTTCAGAGGAGATCTGAGCGTGTTTGTTATGGTTTGATCGCATGTGTCAAAATCACACAAACATCTTTTCTTAGTTCCTTCAAGCTCAGGCCGAGTGTGTATTTTCTCACTGGCTGAAACTCAGCGAGCCTTTTTCGGCTTAGTGTCCGTTTATAAACTCATAAACTCTCAACATGAAGTACAGTCCAGCTAATCCTAACTCAGAGAGAGTGTTTACATCAAGGATAAAACAGTGAGGAAACGGGATGTGAGGCATTCTGCGATAAAGCACAATTTCTTGTAAATATTGTAATTGCCTGCATTATATCATCAAATGGAGAGTGTGGTCCATGTGGGAAGAGAGAGATGCCAATATTGTATGTTGTTGTTGGCAAAGACGAGCCCCTAAACTCTGTTCTGCTTTAGGGCCAAGTGGTAACAGTTGTGAGGAATTGTGGTGGTGGCAAACGCTTGCTGTCACACCCCAGGAGGAGAAATTACCCCAGTTAGTTGCAGAGAATTAACACGCTGCCCCAGTAGTGATTATATACCGGCAAAGAAAAACAAGCAGCGCTTGTGGTAAGGACGCCGTCAGATATACATTCATCAAAGTACGGCACACTTTTTAAAATTATAGCACATATATTTAAAATGTTGCCCCCTTCTTCTCTCACATTTTCTTTCTCTCAAAACTGCAGTCCCTCTGGCTACATCAGTGCTTCCCACTGCATGCAAAAGTATGTTATTATACTATGTGTAAGGTGCTCCCATATTAACAAAAATACCACACAATTCCTTCATGCTGTCCCAACACAAATCAATTTGTTAACTTGTTTGCTTTTATAAATTTATATGGATTGAACAGAAAACAGTAAGTTGTCCCCCCAAAAAAGTTAAGAATTGGATCGATTCAGCTCATTTTAAATAAGTAGTTAATAAGTAAATAAGTAATAAAATTTTTTGAGTCAAACTTTAAACAAAATTAACAATGCATATAGTGTTTTGTTTGCTACTCTCCGCCAAAACATTTACACATTGTTATAATGGACATGTCCAATGTCTAAAGTCTGATATTTATGAAGATTCATAAAATGTATGAGTGAGCTGTATATTATTTGAGAGAGGTTTTTGAGGGTTTGTGCCTATTAGATTTTTATCTTTCAGAGGAAATAAAATCTCTGAAAACAAAGAGATTTCTCTCCTTCTTTTTAAAGCCCACCAAACCTTCAGAGCTTCAACATGTTAATAAATAGACTGTGGAACTAATCCATAAGAATCAAGTGATTAATGTAGACTTTAATCCAGTTCTTCTGAAGAGATGTGATTGCTTTGTGTGGTTATTTAATTGCTTTATTGCTTTATAATAGGCTTTACTCACATATAAACAATGATCTGTGCAAATATCTAGAAAATACAAAGAAAAAAGGGGGAAAGCAGCATCTTCATTTAATATGTGAGAACAAGAAACAAAAATGTGCAAATGCTTAAACTCAGTTTATGTCATGTCAAAAAGTTCCATTTTATACATTGTTTGAAAATTTAGTGAATAAAATAATTAAAAATATGCTTTTACTCTGCTTTAATTTATATAATAATTTATATAGATCACTTGTATAAAGCTATTTAAATTTTTATTTTTTTTATAATGGTTGATTTTTAGTAGCGAATCAACAATCTTAGGTTTCATTCAGTATGTAGGCCATATCATACACTCGACACAATAAGTCACAAGATGTGTTTGGCGCAATTTGTTGCTATTTTCATACCAGCTCAACAATATATTTTTACGTTTTGCACCACATTGTTTAAATAGCAAATCCATTTGTGCCACTTTGTAGACTCATTGGTGTGCTGGTCTAAAAACGTGGTGTGTTAAGGCGCATTGTTGGCACGTTGCTATTTTGATTCAATAAAATAGACTGCGTCATTGACCAACTAAAAGCTGGTCTAAATACCAGTGCAGAGCACGTTAGTTATGCACCTATGTGCAAATACATTGCTTAATACACACAGATTGTACAGCTATACACAAATATCTTTACGTATGAAAAATATAAAAGGTTTAAAATGTCACAAAAATTATTATTTTCTACATAATTATAAAAACCACTGCCTTCATGCCTTTTTCACCTCTGGGAATTTTTCAGGTTATTTATGACGATATGCAGTTGTATAATGTTATTATTATTAGCAGTATTATTTATTATATGCATATTTATATTTGTTTTAATAAAAACAAGTTTAGATTTGTCCACCTGTTGGGTTTTGGAGACTTATGTGTCATTATATGGGGCATAGTAATAGGACGCGTGTTTGGATATAACTTTTTTAACCACACTTCGCTATTATTGTTCATTTATTAATTTTCTGGAAAATTTGTTTTGAAACAAATGTTTGCACTTAAAAACTAAATTAAATACCTAGGCTAATGGATGTCTTCAGTGGAATGCATACAACACTCTTTCCCTATGTTTGAAAGTAAAGGTGTGAAGTAAAGAGTAAAAGTAAAGTAAAGAGGCCAAATGGAGGAGGCTCCTTCTTTATCCTCACGCAGATGATCTGTTAAGCAATTATCTCACTAGTGAAAATGTTTCAGTTTTTTCACTTACAAGTCTGCCATGGTGCAACACAAATGACTCTTAAAGGGAATGGGAGATGAGACTCTGATTAGTTTAATGCCAATTAAACCAAGCCTATTATAAAGCAATCGGTTATTCTGAAAACACACCCTTCATTCATTAAGAGAATAAGCACAACCCTGTTAGACCACGTGTAGGGCTGCTAGTGTAAGTGTTTTCTGTTCTTAAAGTAGCAAAAGTTGATTCAGACACGTCTCTAATCCTTTTGCGCCATGTACTTAAGACCTAGATCGTTAAAATAGAGCCTTTAATCTTAATTTGTCTTCAATATAAACAAAAGCCGTTTCTGTGTCTGTCACCTTGTCCTCATGTAAATGCCATTTTATGAAAAAAATTTGACAACTAATTACAAACTATACTACTATTTTAACTGTAAGATTTTTACAAATTTGTTTTCATATAAATTTATTGAATGTATTACTGTTTTCAAGAAAATTCTCAAATCAAGCTGTAACATTTATTTATTTGTTTCTTTGCACTTTTTGTGAGGGGTAAAAGAGTCCTTTATTTTCCATTTCCTCATGTATCTTGATTGATGGCTGTGTTAGGGTTGTTCAGTGACCAGTGGGATTAAAAACTTTTTTTTTTGTACTGTCCTCCACATTTGTGCTTACATCATGGTTGTCTGGATCTCTTTACTTTGCAACCCAACAGGCTCTTCAGTGGCAGAGAGGGGTATGAGTTTCTAAGGGTGACATATTTTTCATGACCGACACCCTGGCAGAGTTGCATGGCTGAAGTCCCAGTCTTACTTCCTGTGGGGTAAGCAGTAAGGGAGGGGTCATTTTTTTCCCTGAGAGCTGTGATGAATCCCAGCACCTTACAAATGTTGTCTTGCGATCCAGACACGCGAGCAAACAGATGTTTTACTGCTCGCAGTGAAGTGAATCTTATGAATTTGTTCGCTGACTGTTTCAGTTAAAGATCATGTTAATTCAACTTGTACTAGGTTTATTTTGCTAGGGCATATTGTTATTCTTTAGGTGAGCAATTAATCTGTGCAAGGTAATCCACTGAACAATTTGGTCATCTTCAATTAGAAAAGATCATTTGCTTCTGTGTTTGAAGTGGCAGTCCTCTGATGATGTCATTTTGACGGTTTCAGACACAATGTTCTTAACCACATCCTTCTTATTGTTAGTTTACTATGAATAAATGATGTGCAAAAAAGAAGCCCCGCCCCTACTCAATATTCGGTTTCAATTAGAAGTGCATCAGCATACTGATATAGAAGTCTCAGCAACTTCCGGTTCATGCAGACTTAAAGGAATGTTCAAACTTTGTCTGATTGCTCTGTTAATATGGTTCATTTGAGTATTTCTAAACATCTGAACCAGACAATCAGACAAAGTACCAAACGAGTGAACTAATGCCTCATTTCCATGTTGTGGTACTGATTATAAGTGATGAGTCCTAGAACACCTGTAGTGTTCAAGGCAAGGCAAGATTATTTTTATAGCACATTTTATGCACAGTGGCAATTCAAAGTGCTTTACATAAACAAGAGTAAAAGAGACAAGTATCAGAAAATAAAAATAAATAATAAAAACGATTAAAACAGATTAAAATGTGTTAAAACAGGTTATAAAAGAATGAAAAAGAAAAGAAAGACACAATAGTGCGATCTGTCGGACGTATCACAGTGCTCATTCAGTAAAGGCACAGCTAAACAGATATGTTTTCAGTCTTGATTTGAATGTGCCTAATGTTGGAGCACATCTGATCATTTCTTGAAGCTGATTCCAGCAGCAGGGGCGTAGTAGCTGAAGGCCAATTCACCCTGCTTTGACTGAACTTGACTTGAAATTTCTAGTTTACTTGATCCTAAAGATCTTAGTGATCTATTAGGTTTGTATTCAGTCAGCATATCTGTAATGTATTGAGGTCCTAGGCCATTTAGTGATTTATAGACAAGTAAAAATACTTTAAAATCTATTCTGAATGTAACTGGGGGCCAGTGTAAAAACCTGAGGACAGGTGTGATGTGCTCTGATTTTCTGCTTCTGTTCAGAATCCTGGCAGCAGCGTTCCGGATGAGCTGCAACTGTCTGACTGTCTTTTTGGGAAGGCCATTGAGGAGGCCGTTACAGTAATCCACCCTGCTGCTGATAAAAGCATGAACAAGTTTCTCTAAGTCTTCTCTGGAAACAAAGCATGTAATTCTTGCTATGTTTTTGAGATAGTATGCTGATTTTATTAACTGCTTTGACATGACAGTGTTCATCAGTGAGTCTAGTTCTACTCTTCCGCTCTTTTGGAAGTCCCACTTTTCAGTCAGAATGTTCAATCGGCCATCTTTACAGCCCAGTGTTTTTTTGGGGCAGAGTTTTGTATGGATCCATTTGTCTGTTATGGCAATCCCTGTTTGGTGACTACTGTGTACCCTGCTCTTCATAACATCACAGCCCATCAATGAACATATTGTGTCACTCCAGTGTCATTCTCTCAAAGTATGACAAGCTGCAACTCTACTATGATAAAACAATGCTCCAACACTGATATTGCAGTGTTTGGGTGTTCTGTGTTTGTCTGATATAATTAGTCTACCGAAATGTGTATATTTCAAAGTATGAAGCTGATTGGTCAGTTCCTGTCACATGACTCCGAGTGCGCTCGCAACATTCTGAAAAGTTAAGATGTTTTCAACTGGGATGCGAGTGTATTCCTCCCAATATGCGTGCCTTCATTGGAAATAACAAACTTGCACGCGTGGAAAAGATGCAATATGTGAACAGTCAACCATCATTTGCGATCTCATGCAGTTGATCTTTTTTTTTTTTTGCACAGACATGCTGGATTCAACTGATTTGTTGACAAATGGGTTGCTGATCCATTTCTCGGCAGTTTGTGGGTCCTTCACTGGGTCTTTTCCTCTTCACAAAGAATCTTTCCAGAAACGTTTGTTTCTTGCTCATTTTGCTAGCTTGTGGGTTAATTTTTGCCGCTTAAGTGACCGAGATGTAACAGAGAATACGTCAATTTTTCTAAATAAAAGATTGTTCAGACTCAGATAATAAATAATACAGAAATAAAAATAAATTCTAATGCGGCCCGGTACCAATTGATCCACAGACTGGGGTTGGGGACCACTGCAGTATAGTATGGTTTGATGTGGGTCATCCTGATCAGGCTTGCATTTCCACAGCCAATAGTACCCTTACTTGTTAGGTGTAGGTGTATGCCAGAAAGTTGCGTTCAAGTTCATTATTTTAAATGTAGATGCATAGCAAGCATATGCAAATAGAAAAAGTAAGCAGAGAACCTCATGCTTATCACACTTTTAGACTTGGCATTTAAACTGCCCCATAAACAACAATAGAGGACATAAAGCAGATTCTGTTCTAGCATCTTGGCATGTGAAACATCAAATGAATATCAAATGTTCTCTTTGGTTTAGCCTGAAAATGTAATTTCTTTAATTATATGGACAGTTTGTTTTTTTCATACATTTATTTTTTATCCAGATACTGATCAATTAATTTAATAAACCAGTCCTTTTTTTCTCAAACTTGCATGTTAAGTACATGAACAGACAAAACATGGAATGAGTGCACCGTCAATAAAATGTCACCATTTCAGTCAATAGTTTCAGCCTTCAAAACTATTTAAGCTTGGTCCAAAAATGTGTCAATTTTTTATTGTTGCAAGTGTTTTTGGTTTGCTATAGTTTGTTTCATAACAAAGCCTTGCATTCGGAATGGGCGTATGTTGAGTAATACATACTTTGAGGAATTATTGAACACCAAGCATCACACTTCACCTTCCTGTGATGTTTTAAACACCATCTGCAAGATGAGAGCAGCCACAAGTTGACCTTTATAGTAGAAATCTCATTAGCGGCTCAAATACTTTCTGCCTGTAAATGAGGCACCAGAGCAGCCCATAGCGTGAGACATGTTCTGATAACAGAGACTAATTTATAGGAAACAGATTTGAATGCTGAGGAATCTCTCCAGTGAGTCACTGCTGGAAGACTCTGGTTTGGGAATAGCGCGGGAACACTGGAATTGCTGCATGCGAGAGGCAGACAGAGTGGGAGAAAGCTGGCAACGTGGAAAGGACAGGACACGGATTGTCAACATCCACCCTTCCTTTACAACACCACCTCTCGAAGGGTTTTGCACTGACTTTTCCAAACAATTGGCAGTTAGCGCCTGGAAAAGCGGCTCGGGTCCAAAAGCAAATCACTTCTTTCTAGTATTCCCAGAATCGGAAGTGTCCCATTCCACATCGCAAGCAGGTATGGAAATGAACCTGTTAACTGCTCTGGTTTGTCCTTGTGAAAAGCATCTGGCGCACGAATGAAAGCTAATCACGACCGGTTGTTTAGAGAAAGACGGTTGCTCTAATGGGTCTGGAGGCGGGACGGCCCGAAGTGTTTGAGATGACGATGGGATGGTGAGAAAGAAAATGAACATATGAGGTCATATGCGAGAACATCTGTGTCTGATTGGAGGCCACACGTTTTTACAGCATCACGTGCAGTGTGGACATTAGGATATCCTCAAAAATGTGTTGGTGTTAGTGGGCCAAATTTCACACTTCGTCCCTCATGAATGTCTAATAGCTGTAGTCATTAGTAAGTCCAGCACAGAACATGCACACTTCTATGCACAAGACAATGGATCCTAAATCAATAATGAGATTTATGTTAATTTTGTACTGATTAGAAAGCTTTTGTAATGTTAGAGATGAAAGTCATTTTACTACTGAGAACTAATTAATATTTTTTGCACTGTGTATTACATATAAACATATGAGTGAGATGACAATCATGCTTTTTCTACAGATCTATTAATTTGAACTAAAATACATCAATTCAGTACATACAATGATGGTTTTGAAAGGATATATACGTACATACATACATACATACATACATACATATACATATTGTATATTTATACACACATATATATATATATATATATATATATATATATATATATATATATATATATATATATATATATATATATATATATATATATATATATATATATATATATATATATATATATACACCAGGCTGGTCTGAGTATTTCAGAAACTGCTGATCTACTGGGATTTTCATGCACAACCATCTCTAGGGTTTACAGAAATTGCTCCGAAAACAAAGAATATCCAGTGAGCGGCAGTTCTATGGGTGCAATTGTTTTTTTTGATGTCAGAGGAGAATGGCCAGACTGGTCCGAGCGTATAGAAAAGCAACAGTAACTCAAAAAAATGCTTGTTACAACCGAGGTATGCAGAAGAGCATCTCTTAAGGCACAACACATCAAACCTTGAGGAGGATGGTCTACAGCAGCAGAAAACCACACCGTGTGCCACTCCTGTCAGCTAAGAACAGAAAACTGACGCTACAATCCGCACAGGCTCACCAAAATTGGACAACAGATGATTGGAAAAAACGTATCCTGGTCTGAAGAGTCTCTATTTCTGCTGCGACATTTGGATGGTGGGGTCAGAATTTGGTGTCAACAATATGAAAGCATGAATCCATTCTGCTTTGTATCACAGTTCAGGCTGGTGGTGGTGGTGTAATGGCGTGGGGAATATTTTCTTGGCACATTTTGGGCCCGTTAGTACCAGTTAAACATCGTGTCAATGCCTACCTGAGTATTGTTGCAGACCATGTCCTTCCTTTTATGACCACAGTGTACCCATCTTCTGGTGGCTACTTTCAGCTGGATAACGTGCCATGTCATAAAGCGTGAATCATCTCAGGCTGGTTTCTTAAACATGACAATGAGTTCACTGTACTCACATGGCCTCCACAGTTACCAGACTCACTATATATATGAGAGTGTGTGGGCGTTTCCAGCAGAAAAATCATCCACTATGTATAACAGTTGCCATAGTAAAAGGAGGTTCATTCCACTTTGGCAACCTCTTATAAAACAGGGAATAAGGCGAAGGAATTATTATTTGTTAAAGTGTGATCTTTTTTTATCATGAACACTTTTTTTATAGTGTTTAACTCACACAAGATTACATATCTTAAATACTCAATGTCAGTGTGTGAATGCATGCTGTTTGTGCTCCCCATTATGGAGTTGGAGGTTTATTCAGTATAATAGCAATTTAAATAAACAGCTCTTGCTTGGAACAGGCCCTGCTTTGTTATGTGGCTGATATTGCAGCCTGAGCCAGAGAAGGCAGCTGTCATATATCTGTGCAAACACTGAGTTCGGAAATGGAGAATTATGTCACTGGAATGGCAAGCTTCTGTGAGGCAAACCGGCAGGCAGGCCTGTTTTCCCATGAGTCCAGTGTTGCCAGTTGAGAGTTACTGAGCTGTTATGAGAGACTGAAGCTAAACCTTACCTTATGTTTGGGCCACTTGCTTCTGTCTGTTATGTCTGTTTTTCTTTGACACTCTTGAATGCTTTCACTCTCATTATGCCTCGTCTTCTTCAGTCATCTGCTGAACGTTCCCTCAATATGATGCTTTTTTAGCATTGACATGATTTCCGTGCCTTGTCCACATTTGTGGTCTCTGGACCCCCTGGTGGACATGCTAATTTTCTCCTACCACACGCACTGTCTCAAGTTAAGCCATATGTGACACAGTTCTTTGCTCTAAAGGTCTTACGGCTAGAGAAACATGGATGTGCAGTTCCAATGCTTTCTGCTCTCAAGTAATGATGTTCTTTAAGGAATTCTGTGGATTCAGTTTTGTAAATAATTTTGCTAAAAAAAGAACAGTGAAGTATTCCGGAAAGTGTTTGTAGAGTGATCAATGAAAGGAACAGCATGAAAATCCATTATTGCTGCTTTTTCAGTTTCAGTTTCAGTTCCAGCTCAAGTAATGATGTTCTTTAAGGAATGCTGGATTCATTAATTCATTCATTTTAGTCCCTTTATTAATCTAGGGTCACCACAGCGGAATGAACCGCCAACTTATCCAGCACATGTTTTACGCAGCAGATGCCCTTCCAGCCGCAACCCATCTCTGGGAAACATCCATACACACTCACTCACACTCATACACTACGGAAAATTTAGCCTTCCCAATTCACCTGTACCGCATATCTTTGGACTGTGGGGGAAACCGGAGCACCAGGAGGAAACCCACACGAACACAGGGAGAACATGCAAACTCCACACAGAAACGCCAACTGACCCAGCCCAGCCAGCACTACCTACTACCTACCCACTGCGTTGCCCCTGAATGCTGGATTCAGTTTTGCAAATAGTTTTGCTAAAAAAAATAAAGAACAGTGAAGTTTTCCACAAAGTGGTTGTACAGTGATCAGCGAAAAGAACAGCATGAAAATCCAGTATAGTTGCTCTCTCTTTTTTTTTTTGAGAATTTATCAGAGAAACACATTTTTCAGTGCTTCCCATGTATAGAAATGATGTTCTTTAAATTGGACCTGTTCTGCAAAACTTACTTTTATAAATGGTTTAAACACAGTTATGTAGCAACAGAGTGTGAATATAGTCAGCCTCTAATGCTAAAATTTTATCACACTTGCTAAAAGAGTCTGCAGAAACACTTTGATTGACATTCCCCCTTTGTACGTGGGAAAAAAGTTACCCATTAGTGACAATCTCTCCCTCATTAGCATAAACAGCCCTGAGTGAGAAGCTGACATCTGCCATTAGCATTTTCACACCATACCTGCTAGGGGTATGACAAGACGCTTACTCCACGAGATGAGACGAGACACGAAATTGTGGTCACGAGAACGAGACGAGATGAGGTTTTTACACTGTTTTTAAGAAATCTTCAATGATGAAATTTAGGAAAACATGCTTTTATTTGACTTTAAGAGAAAAAAAAATCACAAAATGCAAAGCTATTTGTGTTTTTTTTTAAATCAACTTGTAATGAATGTTATAGAACTTCTATTTTAATTTATTATGTGCAGTAAAGGACATGCAAACGCTGCAAAATATTTTGATAATAGCCTACGTGAATGGTAAATAGTATTTTTATATATAATTTAAAATATTAGCTAACAGGGCTCGAAATTAACCTTTTTGCCTGGTAGCTCTGGTGCTCCTAACTTTAAAAATTTAGGCGCACCAGCCAAAATTTTGTCGTACCCACCAATTATGAGCAAAGTTACTACAAGTTTTATATAAACAGATTTACTGCATTTGAAATCAACACTAATCAAAACTAACAAGCAAAAATATATATATGCTTGTGTGAGGAAAATATGTCTCAATGAAATCCCGTTATCACAAGAAAATACATTTTTATAACTTAATTGAGTGACCAAAAGATACACAGACCGCTCACCGGCCCTGCACACACTGCTTGACATGAATGAATCCGTTAACGATAACTGTGCTGTATTTTCACGGGTGGTGTCTGATATTGCACAGATGCTTTTGACATATACCTTATTATTTGCATACGTCATTTGAATAGCAATACCGGTCTTTTCATGAGCTGCAATATTAGTTTAATCTTAGTCAGCGCAAGCCCTTTTGCGATGGTGTACGTGGTGTTAACTTTTACATATAGCTGCACGGCTGACATCATCTGACGATTAAATGAAGGATTAAACAGAATCTCTTGTGTTTAAAATGTGTAGATGTGGCAAACAGTTACCTAAAAATTCCATCCCACAGACTTTACAGTGAATGCTTTAGTTATTTTCATAGCAGACTTGAAGCCAATGGAAGTCTTTTATCAACTCTTCGAAAAATGTAGATGGTGGATTAACATGCTCCACATGATCAGTAATCAGATTTGTAACTTTAGGTGGTTTCTGAAAACAAAATCTGTCAGAGTTGTTTTCATTCTCATCTTCAGCACTTTATATTTTCGCGGTAGTAGCTCTCACTGTCATCTGAAGGCAGAAGGCATTGAGCTTATTTTAATCAACCGTGTTCAGTTCTAGAGCATTGGGCCAATAAAAAGAGTGCAAAGGCAGGGTAAGCATTGTGGGCTTTGTTTACTGCAGCAAGTTGACATGACAACAGTTTTAAACTGTTCCTGAGCGGTGTATTTCAAGTCCAAAAATGCACTCTGCGTGAATGTGTACTAAATCTGCACATGCGGTGAACATTTTACTGTGAAAACCGATCACACGCAAGAATTTTATGCACAATTTTTTATACACAATATTTTTTATACACAATTTTTCCTGAATGCAAATATGAAGTAAGGACTGATAGGAGAGAGTTGTTTTAACGTAATATGATACCGCACACCGACAGTATAAACGTGTTCGGTGGTGATGAAGGTGTGTGTCTCCAGTCTCCAGAAGTTCACTGTGTCTGTCTGTCTGTCTGTCTGTCTGTCTGTCTGTCTGTCTGTCTGTCAGTCACACACATTTCATGTGACAGCCACTGATATCCAGAGAAAAAAAAAAGCTACGTCAGACCCGGCCACCCTACCGAGTGACACGCACAACATCCGAGACCAGCCTGCCCTGGGTTGCCAGATGTGTGCAAAGCACTTGATTTGCAGTTCAAATCAAATCCTGCCTCCAATCTTCAGTACTAAATTCACCCTCACGCTCCATCACACGACAACTTTTTACCTCATGAGAAATCTCGTCCAGATTTAACCTGCTGAAGGATTATAAATGTGGCATTTCAGGATGCACAAATAAACTCAGTATTCTTCATACACTTCTTTTGACATTTACAGTTTTTCACAGAGATCAAGTTAGTCCTGTTTTGAATCTTCTGCTATGCTGACTTGTTGGTGTTTGTAGCTCTGCCATCTTTTGAAAAGAGCAAAATCTTATTTGAATTAAAAGCACCAGACACTAAAAATGCAAAACATAAATAAATCAATAAAAGTCTAAAAGGGGCAGTTTCAAAGAGTTGTACATTTATTTGTGTTACGGAAACTTTGAACTGAAACTTCACCTACACACTCAGGGACATCAGAGACTTATTTTACATCTTGTAAAAAGGGGCATAATAGGTCCCCTTTAAGGAATGCTATGGATTCAGTTATGCAAATAGTTCTGCTAAAAATGTTTTACTGTCACCCAAACTCATACAGTTGAAGGCAAAATTATTACAACCTCAAATCAGAAAAATCTGGGACAGCATGGAAAACACAAAAAAAGAAAGTAGTGATTTCTAAATTTACTTTCATTTCAATTCAATTCACCTTTATTTGTATAGCGCTTTTACAATGTAGATTGTGTCAAAGCAGCTTTACATAGAAGATCATAGTAAATTGAAACAGTGTCAGTTTAGTTTTCAGTGTTTAAGTTCAGTTCAGTTCAGCTCAGTTCAGTGTAGTTTAATAATCACTACTGAGAGTCCAAACTCTAAAGAGCAAATCCATCGATGTGCAGCTCTACAGATCCCGAACCATGCAAGCCAGTGGTGACAGTGGCGAGGAAAAAACTTTTTCGAAATTGGCAAAAGTGAAGAATTAAAAAACCTCAAAAAATTACAACTTTTCTCCTATGGCCAAACGTCTTGTGCCGAGCTGCAGTCTTGGTGCTGGAGAAGCTGGACGTCAGCGAGACTTGTCTGTCCCTGGAGCATCACAGGAATCAGTCTCATGCTCTCCACTCCTCCATGACCACCACAGCAGCTGCTCAGGATACGACTTGGTCCAAGATTATGGAAACTTTGGGATCTTCTCGTCGCTGGTCTTGGATCGAATCAGTGGTGCTGCATAGTCTCTGAGGGCCTCGGGATAAGTATCCCCAGGTGGAAATAGAGAATAAAGAGAATAATTAGTGTAGCTGCTGTTCATAGGGTATATAAACGAGATGAAGAAACCTGTGTGGGGCACATTCATGTATCATACCACTAAGTGATGCACTGAGTGTATGCTTTACTAAAATTATAGGTCTTTAATCTAGTTTTGAACTGCGAGAGTGTGTCTGAGCCTCGGACATTATCAGGAAGGCTATTCCAGAGTTTAGGAGCCATAAATAAAAAGGCTGGACCCTCTTTACTTGACTTTGCTGTTCGAGGTACTATGAGAAGCCCTGAGTTTTGAGATCTTAAAGAGCGGGTTGGATTGTAGCGAGACAAAATGTTGGTTAGATAAACAGGAGCTAAATTATTTAAAGCTTTATAGATAAAAAGCAATATTTTAAATTTAATATAAAAATTAACAGTCAGCCAGTGTAAGGAGGATAAAAACTTTGACTTTGTATTTCATTGCAGATAATACAACAAACATTATTTTAACATTCCTCATGACTTTTATAGTTTTTTTTATATAATTTTCTTCAAAATAAACACGAATTTCATTTTTTTACAGACTTTAATTCATCACATCACATTAATTCATCACATAATATTTTGGTATAATATTTCAGAAAAAGCATGTGAAGCATATGAGTCATGTGTGGTTCGTATGGATCTGTTTACTGAATGCAAAGCGAATTCTAGGAGAATGTCAGCGTCATTGTCAGTGTCGGTGTCATTTCAAGAGTTCACACTTAGCTGATGATTAATTATAAGCTTGTTTGGCATGCTGTCCCGGGAGAGAGCCCTGAGCTCATAAGATCCTCGAGCCCGGGGCTCCCTCCCGTTGCAAGGCGAGAAGGGAGTTTGAGCTCAGGTAGATCTCGAGAACTCCCCCGCTGTAATAACCAATGAACAGCCAGTGATTGCTCTTGAGAGATAACCATTTACTAGGAGCATGTCTATAGTGCCGGTTTGGATTAGTCAATTAACTTATGTTGCATGTTTTTTGGACGGTGGGAGGAAACCGGGAAACCCGGGGGAAACCCACGTGAGCACGGGGAGAAAATGCAAACTCCGCACAGAAATGTCTGCTGGTTTGGTAAAGCCTAGAACCAGAGACATTCTTGCTGTGAGGCAACAGTGCTAAGCACTGGGCCACCGTGTCACCCATCTAGGAAGGAGGAGGAGTAGGGGTGGATGGGGGGATTCTTCAAAACGAAGATAGCGGTGGTACGTAACCCAGGGTATTTGTAGTAGCTTAGGAGTCGTCTGATTGGTGCATTGAGAATTGGATAATGCGGATCCAGCAGGTAGCAATCATAAGCACGTGATCCTCTCGAAACTTGTTTATAACTAAACTTCACTTATCAATTACGTTCTTAAAAATAATTCAACCGACTGATAACCATTCAGAATTCAAAATACGAGAAAACTTAAAAACGAGTCACCCGACAAAAATGTTTAAAGATCAAGAACCACTGTATCTTGTGTTTTTTTTTTTGTTTTTTTTTGTTTTTTTTTTAGGTTGGATGCTTAATCCTTCAAAACTGATAGAAGTTGTGTTGCAAGTAATAATAGATAATCGTGTCTTTTTCAGATTTATTAGTAAAAACAAGTCATGATGATCATAATGAGTCACTGAGTTGCAAATGCTCACATTTTATTTTGTTTTATAGAAAGTCAGTTGCCTTGTTGGTTTAAACCCCCATGTGTGATTAAGTATTAAATAAAATATACTTAAAAGTTATAAATAATTGAAAAACCTTTTTGCATGTAACTAATTTGTTTACAATGCCACTATTTTAAATATAATTATAACAAAAAAAGTTACTCTATTTTTATTGTTTGAATTCATAATACCATTACATGTCTCTCATTACTCCCCAGTCCTGAACATTTATTGCATAAACTTACAGAGATGGGCCATTTTCTAAAAAATATATCTTCGTTTGTGCTCATTTGAAGAAGAACTCGTATACAGTACATTGTGGATAATGTGACAGTGAGATGAATTATGAGAGAATGTCCCTTTAATTCACTTAATGGATGAATACATGTAAACGATTGATGAATTTGTGTCTGATCAACAAGTTGTAGATTACTGTTGTAGATCTACTACCAGGTATAAAATGCTTAATAGGGCTTAACCTCTGAGTTGTGGATTTTAATTCAATGAAACTGCAGCACATGGAGGTATTCTGTAATAGACAAGTGAAAAAGGTTCACTTTTTGACCTCCGACTCATTTTTGACCGTAATCAATACTCTGCTGCCAAATTGGCTTTCATCCTTCAGAAATGTTTTCATATCTATTACTACAGCTGCCAGATTAATACTCATGAACCTGTTTCTGGTCTATAGCACAGCCAGGAAACCTGCACCTCCATCCAACCACATGCCTCTGGCCAGGCCACTGCGGTCATCAGTGTGTTTTCCCCATCCTTGTGGAAATACTGCAAAGCTAGATTTAATTAACTTGAGAATGAATTATATACAGTATAAATCTGCATTCAATTTATATATAAAGTCTAAATTTTCAGCCCTAAAATTATCACGAGAGAATACTTTTTTAACACATTATTAAACATAATAGTTTATTTCTAAAAACTTTTTTTTTTAGCCATGATGACAGTACACTGTAAAAAGGGATTAGTTACTTAAAGTGAGTAAACAATTGTTAACCAATTGAGTAAACCAATAAAAGCAACAAGTTGACTTCACAAAGATAATGTAAGTAAAGCCACTGTAACTTGGACCTTTTAAGTTGACTTACATTTTATAATTATGATAATTGTGCTCACTTTTTTTTAAATAAACTAATCCCTTTTTACAGTGACTGTTTTAGCACATCTGCTGTCAAATAATTACTGTAATTATTACAAAATTACACATTTGGTGCTTTATTAAGTTTATAAAATCTACAATTATAGCATGTATTGAATTTAGAAGAGGAGTTTGGAGTAAGAACAGATTTATTTTAGTTACTGTCATTTTGCTAGATACAGAAAAGCTGAAAAAAAAAAAAACCAAAAACAATAAAGGTGTACTGGTAATAGCGATTAGTTTATTTTATTCAAAAAAAATTTGTACATTTTGCTTATTTAAAAAAAATAAGTCAACAGTTCCAAGTTACAATAGGTGTACTTACATAATTTTTTTGTTGTTCAACGTGTTGCTTTTAAGGCAATTGGTTTACTTGCTTTGAGTAACTAATCACTTTGTTCCAATCGAAAAAAAAATATATATATATATCTTAAAGGGACTAATAATAATAATATATAAATTATAATAAAAATAAAAAAGTATATATAAATATGATAAAAAAGACTTTACCCTGAAGAAAAAAATATTGTATGAAATACAGTGAAAATGTCCAAAATGGACTACAGTGAAATAAACTACCAAATGGTTTTAAATAATGACTGTTAAAGTTTTAAGCAATGGTTTACACACACACAGCATTGTTGGTTTACAAAAAAATCAAACAGACCTAATCCTGTTGCACTACTACACTTGTTTTCTTGTTTTTTTTAACAGTAAAACCAAAATCATGTTAAATGAAAATCTGAATTATTTTAAGGCATTCTTCAAAAAATAAAGATGATTTAGTATTCAAAAATGTTTTATTTTTGAATATTTAAAAAAAAAAAAATTGGCCTTACACTTCATATTTTCAGATTTTTTTATAGTATGTGTTTTAATTCCGGTACTTTAACCATAAACCGACATATCAACCATTTGGTAGAGGTTGATATTTTAGATATTATGAGATGTGTTGAAAAAAATGCATTGAATTTGTTAACTAGCGACATTAGAACTTAGGAAATGCAGTCCAATTTAGTTTTTTGTTTTTTCTTGGTGGGGTAGTTAAAGTACTTGGGAAACATCTAAAAAAATAGAGGGCTAATATTTTTGACTTTGGCTAGACATATGTGTGTTGTTGTTTTTTTTTAATTTTTTTTATATTCTTTGCATGGGGCCAGTAGGTCAGTCTATGCACTTTCATCCACTATTAGTCAACCAGCTTTCTACAAATAACAGGCCAGATTTCCCAAACTTCAAATGTATTAAACAGCAAAATATCTAACTTTCACACATATGCTTGTGTTTCCACTCTCTATATTCGCATGTGTTTCAATGGAAAACCAAAGTCTGCTTTGACCGCACGTTCACCCATGGTAAAATCACCCTAATGCGTTTCAAAATATGCCTTGATCTGCGGTTCTTAGTGGTATTGTGTTTCTGTCGGTGTTTTTTGGCTCGTTGGTTTTTTTTGGGGGAGGTTCTTGATTTCTTGATATATATCTTTTTGTACCTATCAGCTGACACAACATATTATATATATAACCTCTGGTCCTTTCACTCTTTCCACCAATAACAGTAATGCTGTGAGTGACGGCTGTTTTGGCTTCTGTATCAGAGTCTGAAATGTGTTGGAGATACTTCTTCATCAGGCTTCATCAAAACAGCTTGTTGCACACTGGAGCGAGGCTTATTTGAGTTGGCAGGCTGATGGCAGCAAGCAGAAGAAGATAAAAAAAAAACACGTACAACTTCCCGTTTCTACTGAATTACATCCAGCTCGCTGCTGCTAGGTATTGAAATTCTGTCAGTAAGCTGCTCGCTGCTTTCTGTATGAACGTGTTCTGCTCTGCCTCAAAGTCCACACGCAGGTCAACCTGTTCACACTTTACTCCTTTTTCCTTGTTCTTTTCGTCTTTAACTATTTCCTCATTAATCTCCCTTTCTTTCCGCTTCATTCTTTACTTTTGTTTCTCGTTCCCTGTTTTATTTCTTTCACTCGCTCACTCTGTGTTCTGGAAAGAGCCTTTCAGCAAGTTTGCTGTTTTCAGAGCAAGCCACACAGCTAGATCTGCACCAAAGCAAAATGGACAATTAAATTCCTATTTAATCATAAATAATATAATATTCTTGCATTGGATGTATTCAGTAATGAGCCGTGGTGTTTTGCGCTGGCGTTATATGTATATTTTTAATCTTATCATGCCAGTATAGTCTTTCTGCAGTTCATTTCAGATGCTTGAAGAAAATGATTCTGTTCAGATGGTGGTTCAACACAGTATTTCTCAAGCGTGTGATACAAAGTTAATGTACCAGTGCACGTAATAGATTTAGACTTTAAAATGGAGTTTGGAAGTCTCAGAGGATTCTCTACAAGCTCTAAAATTGGTACACTGCACCACATACAAATGTGCGTTTTTAAAGGTATTTTAGATGTTGTGCCTCTCATACTGTATGTATGAACAGCTTCCATAAACACAGGTGGGGAGCACACAAGTAGATTTTTATATTCTTTGTTGCTTGTAAGTGATACTTTTGTTTTTAAAGAGCCCATATTATTCATTAAAAAAGGTCATATTTTGGTTTTGGGGGTCTCCATCAACAGGCTGAGATGCAAACAAGGTCAAAAAACACTTCTATTGTCTTATAATATGCATTTATTTTTTACCTAATTATCCCAACGACTCCCGTATGATTTGTTCAGCGATTTAATTTGTTCCCAAACCCCTCCTAAGCGCGATGCTAATCTGCGCTGATTGGTCCGATGACCCAGTCTGTTGCGATTGGTTGACTGCATTCAGCGCGAGAAAATAACAATTAGAGTGCAGAATGTATGTGTGAGCTCAATGCAGGAGTGCATTAAAGCTAAATTACTCTATTCTTAACCATGAAACACATTCAGTATTATCCACATAGTGGCAAAAGCTGAACTATTTTGAAACTTGACTGCCACACGTGTGTAGGAACAGCTGACGGGGGTCATAGCAATGACAAACGGCAGAGGATCGCAAGCTCACAAATGCATTTTAAATCCGTGAAGAAAGTGGCACGCACCGCGTTTTCAATGTGGTTTTAGACATAATATGAGAATATAGAGTTAACTAGATACACTACAAGCCACATGGAGCGGTTACAAGTAACAAAACACAATTAAACACGCATTTTGCAAGCTAGAGAAAACAAGTAGGCAACTATTTTAATCACTCTTGCTTACACTTGTAAAATGGAGGAAGAAACTGATTCATGAACTGTGGACTGTAAATTTTATATCAAGCTCTGACAAAGTCCCTTACGTCGATGGTCTTTTCTGATCCATTCCTTTAAGAAAGGGACGATGAATCCCCCATTGTAAGCGTGTATATTGCTGAAGCACTATAGTAGAGAATGTTTAGATTCATATATAAATTATTCAGCTTGATCACATAAAATGTTGTTAATTAAAGAGCCCCTATTATGTTTTTTTGAAAATGACCTTTCATGCAGTGTGTAACACAGCTCTAAATAAATGAAATCATCCAGCATCCAGGCTTAAATTTGAAAGTGCATCATGTTTAACACTATTGATTCGTCAAGGAAATAGTCGACTCAGAGTTAAGTGAATGATTACTTTTTAGTTCAACTCTTTTGCCTGTTCGTATCGGTGTCGATACGAGCCATTGCCAAATATGAAGTGTTGAATCCGGTAAAACGTGAATACATGTTTCTCTTCAAACACTAGCAGAATGCAGGGGATCATGGGATTGGTCATGAATCGAAGATTACTATCACTGAGAGATGGCCAGATATGTGAGTGTGGGAAATAAAAGGTTAAAGTTCATTTTCACAACAATACCACAGTATACCATTTGCTTCGTTTGTCCCTTGTGTCGTTTTTTTCTGATGACTTGTAATAAAAAAAAGTTGTTGGGGATAGATCAAGATCCAACAACGCAATTAAAGCGAATAAATAAATAATAATAATGAAAATAAAACCATGAAATTCATAATACTGTTTATTTACAGTGTAGGATGACATTAAAGCTAAATTCACTTTTATTTGATTGTGGGCATAAATCACCACTGATCTTTTTACATATGGCTTAATGTTATGCCTCGAAAGAAGCAAAATCTGTCTGGCAACAGCAACGCATCCACATATTAAATGAAATATCATCTGGAGTGAGAATGTTCAAGAGTAAATGATATAAATGGTTGTAGGTTTGCTGAAGGCTCCACCACACTGTTCTGGGGAATTCTCCATGGCACTTTGCCTAGTGATGTTCAGTCTCCACTGTCTTATATTTTGTATGATAAATATGACCTCATAAAAGTGAATTTATTGTGGATTAGCTCCAAAAGTCTGAAACAGGCTGAAAAAGCTCAGCAAATCATGATACAGATGCTTGGTTATTTAAGGACAGTAGCACAGGTCTTGTGATGGAATAGTACTACTGTACAATGAAAAACTGAATGAAATTTATTTTGGGTTCTTTTTTCATTCTGCCTGATAAAAAAAAGATAACCTTGGTTAGTTCATCCTTACATAAAACCGGTTTGATTATTAGTTATTTAAAGGAGCAGTAGTCGATCTATCAAAATGCTAACGTTAGCATAATAGCTTTGAAAATTTGCATCCCTCCAATCCAAAGCCACATTTCCTAAAGTCATGTACGCGCACCAAATAGACGATGAAAGACAACCTTATATAACACTAGATCATGTCATTCACCAGTTAGAAAACTTGATGGAAACATGCACTTTGTCCAGCATAGTTGTTGATATGTCCGCGGGTAAAGAAGATATTTTTCCCCAAAACTGACATTGGCAGACTTTCTCCTTAATATAATTTTAGAAAAGTATTGTTTGCAAATTCTAAATAGTGATATCATATAATCAACCAATGACTATAAAATACAACATTGTTCACAGGCAATGAAATGGTGCTAATCTTGTACCTACACACTGTTTTGGACCCAATATTTAAAGTAACGTTAGAGTGGGAGCGTGTGTGTAAATATATAAATCAAACTTCACCTCAGTAAAGCTGGTTAGGCGGAGAAGCATTATTTACTTGTTACAGTACATGTTTAATTGTTTTGTTATTCAAATCGATAAAAATCAGAACAGAAAAAAAGGAGTGCTAAAAACAGAAATATCCTGCCATCTTTTTACATTACACTTGCATTACCAAGACAAGTGACTTTCATTTTCAACTGTGCTCGCTGATTCTTGTACATCTCCTTTTACACTTGAACAATTAAACGAATGCTTAGGTGTATTTAACTGACTATATTATTGAGGCTGTAAAAGGTACTGCATGAACTTGAAAATAGTCAATCTTTCACTGGACGTTTTCAGTGGCTGAAAAACACCTCTGTGCATATAAGCCCATTCATAAAACAAAAAAACACCCAATCCACATAAGTTTTGCGTGGCTGAAATAGTTATAAAGCATACCTGTCTAAAAGTAATAATTCAGCCATGAGATCACCCTTCAGATCTTTGTTTTGAACTGCATAACATCATTTCCCTCCAGTGTGGACAAGTAATTCCGATATTGATTCAGGATTTAGAAAAGTTCTGGAAAGTATCTTTCTTTTAATGGATACAAAGCCACGTTGTTCTTTCAGAAAATAGGTCATGTTGATCCTGAGTTTGTCAGCTATCACTCACTCTCTCTGTCAGCTGTCCATGCTTCACATGAATGCGCAAATGATAGATCTATCTGTGTAAAGAAGGTGCGCAGAAATACACATTCAAATTTGTTGAGTGACAGTTTGAGTTACCTAATTGAGTTACTTATCGACCTGACGTTTCTTAATTAGACAAACATTTTTTAGTTTTATGCCATTCCCAGTATATAAAAACACATATAAACACATTTAGATTATTTACTTTAATCAGGACTATCAGAATGTGAAGAGACTTTTAACCACACAACAAAAAATGTTTCTGAAGACAATCACCTACTGCACCTTTACCTAAATAATTAGCTTGTTCTGATTTTCCTTCCTCTCCCTTTATCCTTTTATGTTTATTTTCTTCATTACAGTATATTATTGTGTTTGGGGTTAGTGAGTATTTAATGTATAACTATATATGGTTTGGACTATATAATAAGCAAATTTGCATATCTGCAATATATACAAAGTTATTCCCCCGAAGTAAATGATTATATTGGTTATTATATGGTTGCACTTTACTATAAGGTTTCATTAGTTAATGCATTTACTATTATGAACTAATAATGAACAATACTTGTACAGCATTTATGGTATCACTTTATTTTGATGGTCCTTTTAACACATTTTGTTGAATTTAAGTTACATTGCATCTGCATGCCAACTAATTCTCAATAGATTATAAGTAGACTGTTAGGTTGGGGTTAGGTTTAGTGTAAATTGACATGTTCAACATTTACTTATTACTTACTTACGCGCTTGTTAACATCAGTTAGTACATTGTGAGTTCACATGCCTAAATCAAGCCTATTGTATGTGTGTTTGCATTTGTTTATTTATTTTGTAGTTTGAAGGAAGTAGAAGTTTGGCACACAGTTTCTGTGGTGCAAGTAGTGCAACATCCTAATGCCAAATTTTACCAGTTGTATGGAACGATGGGGCGCTATAACTTAAGAAAATCTTCTGAACTTTGAGCAAATAACTTGATCCACAACAATTGTATCCACATGATCTGTCTTTTCAGACTTTTGCAATTGTGGTCCAGTCTGCTTGGACACAAGTTGTTGCCACTTGTGGAAATATTTTAGAAGTAATTGCACAGATGTTGGCAAACGAGTGCATATTAATACTGTCAGTAAGGTCTCAGATGGTGTGTGGTTTAGCCACAGCTACCAGCACACACAAACCACACATAACAGGCCACGATAAATCCCCTACACATAGACACACACACACATTCACACACACCATAAAGCGACTGCAAAGGAAAACTTTCGCTTGTCGCCTGCTGCTCTCTTTCTCTTTTTCTCTGTAGGATTATGCACTATAGTCTTATTCGGATGTCAGTTGTTTCTCATGGGGACCTAAAAAGTCTCTATAGCTCATTGGAGAGTAAAAACAAGAATTTAATATATTTGCGGTGGATGTCTGAGTTTGTAATGAGATTAAATATTTATTTCATATGACTACTAAAATAAATAAAACTTAGTAAATATAGACTAATGGACATTCATTCATTCATTTTTATTTCGGCTTAGTCCCTTTATTAATCTGATGTCACCACAGCGGACTGAACCGCCGACTTATTCAGCACGTTTTTACGCAGCGGATGCACTTCCAGCCGCAATCCATCTCTGGGAAACTAATGGACATGTTGTTGGTTTAAAATTTTGATTTTGGTTTAAAGGATCTAATGCAACCTCTCACAATAAAATGGTTCATATGTTATTGTATTTAATTGTATATGTTTTTAAAATATATACTGTATAATTGATCTGTGGCTGTTTTTTTTTTTTTTGTCATCATTTTATATTCCAGCTGCTCAATTGAAGCGTTAATACAAAGCTAATTCTGCACAAAATGGCCCGTTTTCTGATGCTACAAATTACCACAAACAGTAACCGTACAGTCCATTTCAGTGGTCAAAAAGGATTTACAATATTACTTTTGGATTGATTTTGTTTTAGAAACTCAGTAGCCTTTTTTTTTTTTTTTTTTTTGTGGGGATTTTTATACAAACTGTAAAAAATGATCAGTTAATTACCTATATTTCCATATTTTGTGATTCACAAGTATTTTCTGTTTATTTACAGTTTTGAATTGCATTATGGGATATTGATCTCTGCTCTGTTAACTTTTGATGTTGAAAATTTAACTTGACTTTTTGTCATTGACATGATTTAATGTGTACAAAATAAATTATAGAGAAATTATTCTGTAAAAGAGCAGAAAACGTGCTGGCAGTTTATTACAAGGTTTTAGTAACATAATATAAAACACCAACCCAGACAGTGTATCACTTCAAACTATTAAAAATGTTAATAAAAGTCAGCTTTTCAAACTTTTTAAGGTTAGAAGCTAATTAAGCTGCCAACACCCAAAGCATGGGTGCTTCTGCAAGTTGGAAATCTCAAAACTCAAAGCATTAAATTAAACTCTTCTAAATCTTCAAACTAAAGTGAAGATTAAACTAACAAGTCTTTCTATTAACTTTAAGCTTCTACGATTAATTTTATTGTCAACATTTTCCTCTCTTAATTCAATCCCACGCAATGCATGGTGAGAACTACAAATCCCCTAACCAGGTAGTTAAACAACACAATTCCTTCATGTTGTCCCAACACCAAATGCTCAAATTAACGTAATGGTTTACAAATTTAAGTGGACTGAACATA